>NC_083648.1:21134041-21734041 GCF_963576545.1 Limanda limanda | reverse complement strand
ATACTCATAATTCTAGTCAGAATATGAGTCTGATACTGCTCCATTGGGCTGTGATTATGATTATGGGGCGTGTTTCAACCGAACCAGGAAAAGAAATGCCTCTTCGCTCAATTGGATAGAGCCACAACCAATCAGAGCAACGTAGTATATGACGTATGTCAAGCGACATTGTGAGTTATTTACTAAGTCAGACAGTCAAGACTTTCTCTTACCATTTGTAAGTAGGGGTGTCACGATACCAAAAATTCAGTAGTCTGTGCCAAAACCAGTAAAATAACACGATTCTTGATGCCAATTTCGATACCACGGTAAAAAGAATAAACAACACAGCGTGTTTCCTCATTGAGATCTTTATTACAAGATGAACAACTCTTGTGGCAGTTAAACGGTATCAGTTCAATGGTTACACTTGAAAATATGCCCTGCTGTACTCCTAAACCCCGCTGAGAGAGCAGCTAGCCGCTCCGGGTTCGGGTTCCCTTCCCGTGGACTGACGGTCCGGGTGCGGACATGAAGCTGAGCCGCGGAGGCTAGCTCCGGGCTGCTTCCTCCAGATGCTAACAGCCTCGCTGTGCTGCGTTCAGGGCACCTCGGATATAACGACCTCCTGCCACATAGCGAACATGCAATAGTTTTATCGATTAAAGACTAATTCTTAATGATCAATTAATCGATCGTCGATTAATTATGCCCATCCCTACTTGCAAGATACATGCTCTCTTTCTCTCTCTCTCTCCTTCTAACCAAGTATACTGCCTGGTCAGTTCCTGAAGAGGCGCAGCACCGATGCTAACAGCTGGCATCGGCGCTCACGGTGCTAACCCAAGCGCTCTTTGGTGACGTGGTTGATTACGTTACTGTTGATCATCTGTCCATCATCGTATAAAGCCCGCCTTGACAATTTGATTGGTCCGATAAGTTTCTGTTCGGCCATAGTTTCTCCCCAACGGAGCAATGCCAGACCGAACTTCCCGACCTCAAATGTTGTGGGCGGGGCTAAGTTCGTCTGGCACCCAGGCTAGTTCAGTTCATCTTTCTCATAAAAATGAGCTTGTTCATGCACAACACTGCTGATTTGCCAGGAAACAGAAAATTACTTTGTAAATCCACTCTGCATTATCCAACCAGCCCCAAAATGCTGACCTATAATCACAATCCTGACCTGAACAGCTCCATATATTAATATGATTGCAGGGTCATAGCGCCACCTACTAATCAGTTTTATAATGAAGTTGTTGTAACTTTGTCCAATTGACACAAAATTAATCACACTTCATAAGAGCCCCTACTTGAACAGATCTATTAGCCTGTATGTAATAATAGTGATGGCGCCACCTACTGGCAACAGAAAGTAAGCTTTGTTTTACAACTATCATTTGATTTACATTCAGGCAAATTAATTGGCTTTTTGAAAGCTTTATCATGCTCAAATTCTTAACAAAATTTGCAGAAAGTTAGAGTGTGTTGAAAATGTACTTATTCTGGAGGAATTTTCGATGGCTCAACGGTGCCCCCCGAGACCCCAGGAACGTGTTCACATTGACTGATCTTCACAAAAATCGATACACAGGTGTATTTTTTTTTCTTTTCTTCTTATTATGGTGTATTGTTGCAATGGATACGGTTGGGGTTCAGATCAAAGTCACACATTTTCATAAAGGAATTCTAGGATGCAATTGTAAGATTGTATGTCCTATGATCCTATGATCCTTTTATGTAGATAGGTAAAAATTAAGTGAATCAAGGTTTAATCCTCACTTGATTTGCTTGGTTCACTTAGTTCACCTGGTCATTACTTAGCTCTCTGCTACCGATTCACTTTCTGGACGCTACTTGCTTTTTAATTTGTCTGACCTCGACAAAAGAATTACAGAGAAACATGGAGTTTCAAATTGGGGGCGATCTCCTGCAGGGGGAGAAAAAGAGTGAAATCTTCCAGGGTTATGGTGGAAAGGAGCCAATCGTTTTCAAGATCAAGCTCAAAAAGACGAAGAAGAGCGGACCTATTCAAACTGAGCCGGTCGGAGGTGCTGCCTCCTCTGAAGAGCAGCCACAGGTGGAAGTTGATGTTGCATCTACCCAGAACACTGAGGAGGAGACGCAACCAATCAGCAGCCAGACTGACCTCACTCTCACTCCTCAAGTGAAGACCTCATTCACAGAGGAGGACGAGGAGAAGCTGTCTGAGGGCACTGTTGATGTTGCATCCACCCAAAACACTGAGGAGGAGATGCAGCCAATCAGCAGCCAGACTGACCCAACTATCGATCTCCTGCAGGAGGAGAAAAAGAGTGAAATCTTTCAGGGCTATGGTGGAAAGAAGCCAATCGTTTTCAAGATCAAGCTCAAAAAGATGAAGCACAAACCTATTCAAACTGAGCCGGTCGCAGGTGCTGCCTCCTCTGAAGAGCAGCCACAGGTGGAAGTTGATGTTGCATCTACCCAGAACACCGAGGAGGAGATGCAGCCAATCAGCAACCAGACTGACCCAACTATCGATCTCCTGCAGGAGAGGAAAAAGAGTGAAATCTTCCAGGGTTATGGTGGAAAGAAGCTAATCGTTTTCAAAATGAAGCTCAAAAAGATGAAGAAGAGCAGACCCATTCAAACTGAGCCGGTCGCAGGTGCTGCCTCCTCTGAAGAGCAGCCACAGGTGGAAGTTGATGTTTCATCCACCCAGAACACTGAGGAGGAGACGCAGCCAATCAGCGGCCAGACTAACCCAACTTTCGATCTCCTGCAGGAGGAGAAAAAGAGTGAAATATCCCAGGGTTATGGTGGAAAGGAGCCAATCGTTTTCAAGATCAGGCTCAGAAAGATGAAGAAGTGCAAACCTGCTCAAACTGAGCCAGTTGCAGGTGCTGCCTCCTCTGAAGAGCAGCCACAGGTGGAAGCTGATTTTTCATCCACCCAGAACACCGAGGAGGAGATGCAGCCAATCAGCAACCAGACTGACCCAACTATCGATCTCCTGCAGGAGGAGAAAAAGAGTGAAATATCCCAGGGTAATGGTGGAAAGGAGCCAATCGTTTTCAAGATCAGGCTCAGAGAGATGAAGAAGCGCAAACCTGGTCAAACTGAGCCGGTCGCAGGTGCTGCCTCCTCTGAAGAGCAGCCACAGTTGGAAGTTACTGTTGATGCTTCATCCACCCAGAGCACTGAGGAGGAGACCCAGCCAGACAGCAACCAGACTGACCCAACTATCGATCTCCTGCAGGAGGAGAAAAAGAGTAAAATCTTCCAGGGTTATGGTGGAAAGGAGTCAATCGTTTTCAAGATCAAGCTCAAAAAGATGAAGAAGAGCGAACCCATTCAAACTGAGCCGGTCGCAGGTGCTGTCTCCTCTGGAGAGCAGCCACAGGTGGAAGTTGATGTTTCGTCCACCCAGAACACTGAGGAGGAGACGCAGCCAATCAGCAGCCAGACTGACCCAACTATCGATCTCCTGCAGGAGGAGAAAAAGAGTGAAATATCCCAGGGTTATGCTGGAAAGGAGCCAATCGTTTTCAAGATCAGGCACAAAAAGATGAAGAAGCGCAAGCCTGCTCAAGCTGAGCCGGTCGCAAGTGCTGCCTCCTCTGAAGAGCAGCCACAGGTGGAAGTTACTGATGATGCTTCATCCACCCAGATCCCTAAGGAGGAGACGCAGACAATCAGCAGCCAGGGTTATGGTGGAAAGGAACCAGATCTTGATCTGTCTCCAGCCAAAGGCGGATGGAGACGCTGTCCAAGATCATTTATGACAGTTTTCTCAACCATGGCAGGGACACCAAGAGCACTGTGGCAGACTGTGCTCCAGGTTTTTGTGAGTTTAGAGAAGGTCCTGACAATGAGTTGGAGGAAGACGGGCCTGTTGCTGCGTAAAATGTTGCACATCAGAGCAGGTAGTTAAAGTGCTGGAAGACTGTTGACGTTGACGAAGGGATGCCCAACATCTGGCCGTACCTCAATTAGGTGATCCGATCTCTCCCTCCGGAGGCGTCTCTGTTGATCAGCGCTTTCAGTTCACAGCACAGAGAACTGTACTGTCTATCTGTATCTTCTGTCATAAATAAAGTTTTTTTTGAAAAACGTGACGTACTCCATCTGGCTCAAGGATTAGTGGTTAGGAAAAGAGAGGATTTAATGGTTAGGAAAATAGATTATTTGGACTTTCTGACACAGCCCTGGTTCTAATTAGGCATTAGCTCCTAGCTGAGCTCCTGGTTAAGATCAGTGTTAGGATGTGAATTGTGGTTAAGTTTAGGTTAGAGTTAGGTTTAAATTGGTCATGGTTTAGGTTTGGGATAAGGTTTTGGTTGCAGTGTACTAACAAGGAGAGCTGTGCAAACTTATTTCTCCTTCGGCTTATTTTGTCAGATTTTTAGCGGGTTCAGCTCTTTTTGGTTTTCCTTGCATGCAGCTCTTCTCTTAAATTAACCACATTGTTTACTGAATATACATTTACATCTTCCTGACATTTCAATCAACAAAATCTATTTTCTAACTAGATGAGTATTCTCATGCAATCTTAGTCATGAAGGGTCCGTGTACTTGTGACAGAATTGTGCAAGTTCACACCACTCATGAACTAGTTCAAAGTTCAGTTCATAGAAGTAAATATGAATAGTTTATGTTTATAGTTCACCATTTAAATTCTGAACTAGTTCATAGTTCAGTTCATTTCATAGTTTAAAGGTGGAAAATGAGAATGAAAGACCTAAATTGTTTTTTAAAGAAAACTTTATCCATCACTACCCCTTGCATTAAACTGTTATTCATATGTATTAATTCCTAGAAGAAATGATTTTTTAATTTTTTTTATTAATGCTAATTTTGCCTGTTTATTTATTCATACCCTGCAAACTAAAAGACACAACAAATCATAGTGCTATGCCTCGCTATGAAACCAATTATTAGGCTAGACCTTAAATTCTATCATTTAAATTGATAAAATAAATGTGTGCGCTGTGTCGCAGCGCACACATTTATTTTATCAATTTAAATGATAGAATTAAATGTGTGCGCTGTGTCGCAGCGCACACATTTATTTTATCAATTTAAATGATAGAATTTAAGGTCTAGCCCGCTCCTGGTATTTCATGCTGGCCTGATACGATGATGATTTAACAAATTAACGTGATGTTCCCTCAAGTTCACATTCAAAATATTAAAACTGTTTCTTAAAGTTCACTGTTTGCGAAAAATATGCGCGACATGCACAGCACTGCACAGGAAGCCACTGCAGAGGGGCTGAAGAGCCGCATGAGGCTCAGCCCCGGGTTGCCGACCCCTGGCTACGGCGAAAGAGAGATTTTTTTACTGCTACGCCGTTAAAGAGATGCGGATGTCAAAACATTAGTTCTGCTATAATAATAGTTTCGCCTGAAATTTCCCCCTTCCGATCACGCGCTCCACCTGTTATGCCTCCGCGCCCCAACGGTGGGGTGCACCACACAGTTTGAGAATCACTAGGCTACATTGTGTAAATGTTACGGGCGCTAGACCTCAGATAATATGAACGTGGTCACCTTTCAAATTCATTATTTGTCATTAAGTTGCGTTCAGTTCATCGTTCTCATAAAAATGAACGTGTTCAATGAACGCGTTCTTTTGAACTTGTTCATGCACAACACTGGTAAAATATCAGCAGCCCTGATCTGAAAATAGGAAAAGTAATGTAAGGCATGAGTAATGAGCAACTGTTGACGTTTTCCATAATTACAGATGGTTATGAGCTTAAACATGAGTAATAAATACGAGCTTTAGGAAAATTGACACAATACTGAGGTGCTTCTTTATTTCAACTCATGAACGAAGAAATCAACAAAAAACTCTTCTGAACTAAACTACCAATTTCATACTTGTTTGTGTATAAAGCACTGTTCTCATCGCCGAGATACATTTCTGTGTATCTTCAGAGTGTGTGTGTGTGTGTGTGTGTGTGTGTGTGTGTGTGTGTGTGTGTGTGTTTGTGTGTGTGTGTGTTACCACAGGTAGTTTGTCTCTGGATGGTTTTGGTAGAAATGCTATCGTCTGTTTTACGAGTTGCCCATTAAGGGGCTCACAAGGATAATGTTGATTGCATGGGCCGCTGCCAGGATATTGTGTGTGTATGTGTGTGTGTGGAGGAGCTAGAGAGGTTTGATGTGCATACACGTGTATCTATATCTCAATATAAATCTAAAATTGTGTGTTTATTTTGTACAAAGTTGTCGCAGCATACGTAAACAAATTGGCCACTGAGAGTCTGGGGATGTGGTGTATGTGCAGTTTATTTTTTCATGAATGTGCAGAGGTGGTATGTCTGTGCAAGTGTGAGTGTGTGTCATGGTTAATGTTGATTGTGTTGGGGCACAGCGAGGCGCTGACAGTGCTGCGTCTGCTGAATGACGGAGATGATCTTAACAAGCACAGGGAGGCGGTCACCACCCCCCTGTTTACAATATGGGGGTGCTAAAGCTGTCGAGACCATAACTACTGCACACTGCTCAGTGTGTGTGGGTGTGTGTGTGTGTGTGTGTGTGTGTGTGTGTGTGTGTGTGTGTGTGTGCACTAATACCTCCTTGTCCCCCACCTCTTTGTTGTCACACTCCTCCTCTGCTGGATTGCCTGGCACTCCAGCTGAGAGAGACGGAGAAAGAGAGGGGGAGAGAGACCTTTTCGCTGAAGTAGCCTCCATATTCTAGAGGAATACATAACACAGATGAGCACAGGTACACAGTCACATTGGTCATTTAAAAACGAGAACTTTGCACACTGAGTGTCTGAGTACCATGCAACTAAAGATAATTTGTATCAATTCAATTTCAAATTCATCTGAATCTATGAAACAATGGTACTTTAAAATGCTTGTCCTGGTGAACAGGGATGAATGGCACTGCACACACAGGTGAAACTGTTTTTTTTTTCGTTGAGCAATGACATGCAGGCTACACTGACCTATAAGTGGGCACCCGAACCAAGGTTAAGAATGTTTACTAAGGACAAGATGTTGATGATTCATAATAACGACTCTGGTGGGACTCGAACCCACAACCTTTGAATCACTTGCCCAAGTCCAATGCGCTATGCATTGCGCCACAGAGCCTTGTATTTGATCAACAGCAACTATAATTTAAAAAATATTCTGATGTTTTAGTCATATATTCTTACAATATGGTATTTGGGCCGATAACAGGTCGTTATTTTTAGCTGTGTGTCATTTTACAGGGGGGAATATCATCATTTGAAATAGACAGGTTTACTTCAATGTTCACTGACATGTAACTATAACAATTTACATAGTTTAACCTGTTGTCAAGATACGTATGACAGGAAGTCATTGTGAAGGGCCGTAGGGGCATCCTGTAATAATCCAATAATATTATCAGATTGAATCTGAACACATTTATTTGAATTCGGTCTGTTTTAAGTACAGAAAATAACTCTTTTTCGTTAGAGTCTAGCTGCTACAACGCCTGAAAATATTAGCATAATGGTCTGCATCTTGGGTCACTTGCTATTCTGGCTCATCCTGCAGCTTTTTGGAATCCAATAGTTGTTACTCGAAGTGAAACAGCAAAATAAGAGGCCCTTAATGGCTCCATGTTAAAAGCTTGGCTCGTGTAGAGCAGCAAAAGTTAAAAGCTTTACACAGAGTTATCATACTAGGCCACGCTCCACGTCAGCCAAGTCGTCTTTCTGAGGCGAGCCTAATTTCCCATGATGATGATGATGATCGTCCAGACAACATGCTCAGGAACAATTAGCACTACTCGCTGAATTGGACACTTTCCCCTGGTCAGGCATCGAGGGCCACGACATAAATAAGTCCCCTTGTCAGCCATTGCCAAGCGACAGCTAATGACTCTCATTAATATGCAAAATAGCAGCAATTTTTTTCTGCTTCTGTGTGTGTGGGTGTGTGGGTGCGCGCGCTGTTAATCATTTTGTGCACATGGTCCGTCCGGTGCAAAGTGACCAACTCAAGAAAATTTCTAATTGTGAGTCAATTATGTCATTGAGCCCATTTAGATGTTCATTTGTATGCAAATGTGGAGGCTGCTGGGAGGGGAGAGAGGAGCTGGCATCAGACAACATGGAGGGCAGGAATAGTCACTGAACAATGACCCTGGCCAGAGCCTGCGTGACATGAGTCATCATTATTTTGGGTGTACGGATCGTGAACATCGAAGGCGTTGTGGTTGTGGTGAGTCTGACCCACTGAAAAGTGTTTAAAGTTATCTCAAATTAAAATCAGATATAGATGCAGATATTCATTTATTGAAAAGAGTTTATTAAACTGTGGAGACACCTGTAAGTTTAGAGTGTTTGGTTGTCGATTGTGTTCAATTCTCATTCTACTTAAAGACTTTAAACATCTTTTGTTAAATGCTTGTATATTTATTCTCGTCTGAAAACAGAGATCAATACCACTCTCATGTCTGCATGCTAAATATAAAGCTAGCCAGCAGGCAATTAGCTCACATCTGCATCAAGACTGGCAGGAGGGGGGAAACAGCTGAAGTAGTTCTGACCATATGTGTGGACATGTCCTCATATGCAGACAACCACTGGAGATTTAACAAACTTACGTGCATTTTGAAAAGGCAAGACCCATAAGACAGAGCATAAGAGAAGAAGATAAGAATCTATGCAGTCTCCTCATAGGGTTTCGCTGCTGCTACTTGGTACCATTTCATTTGCCTCTGTTTTGATCTGCCTCAATTAGCTGAACTGAGGGAGCAAAGGCTTCAGGGTCCAAATAAGCAGCTCAAACACAGCATGCAGACAGGAACTACTGGGGAGAAGTTGAAGATGTTCGTGAATGTTCCGCTGATGATAACTTTGCTGATGTCACCACAGAGTGTATCTGACCTGTCCTTGCCAAGCGTGGGCTGAGTGTTGGCTTCTGCATTCTGAAGAGAGTCAAGATTCAGTGTGTCCTGAAATGAGCTGTCACTTGTCACATTTGTACTTTAGTGATGATTCTAATGATGAAGCAAAATTTTCAGGAATGGAAAAAATGCGTGTATTCAAATTGAAGCATTTGTATAGAAGCTGCTTTTTTTTGCCCTGTTCTCATATAAAAAGGGCCGCCCATAGATGCACTGTATGAATGTGTGTGTGAATGGCAAAATAAAATGTACTGTAAAGTGCTTTGAGTGGTCATCAAGACTAGGAAAGCTCTATTTAAATCAAATTCAATACAATTGAAATAAATGGCGACCACTTCTTTTAATGTTAAAATTCAACAGAAATACTTCCTCCATACTGCTCCAAAAATATGGTGTGAATCATTGAATGTCATTTTTGTATTTGAATGTCGGGCTTATGGACACTTGTGTGACACCACAGGATCAGTATGGAGGCATATTTTTTCTTCTGTTGTTTTTACATTTGAAGAAGTGGTCGCCAATTACTTCAATTGTTTTGAATTTAATCCTAATCTGTTTACCCCTGAAACTCTAAAAGCGTTCTGTGGACTCAAACACTTCGACCGTCCCATCGGCATACTGGTGAGTAGATAATGAGTGAATTTTCATTTTTGGCTGAACTATCCCTTTAGGTTTCTCCTGCTCTTATATAGTGCGAGCTGCGAGGTCATGGTGTGGAACGCCAAGCTCATCATTTCATCAAGCTATCATCCTCAAGATTCGTATCCGTGGTTTAGCAGAGTGGGCCAGTCCTAGTAAATGATTCCCAGATCCATCATCCGGCTGTGATGGGATCTGATCCCCTCTGCCGTTGATTAGACGCTTATTGGAGCGAGGAGCAAAGACATCAATATGAAGGAGAGGTGAGGAGGAGGAGGAGGAGGAGGAGGAGGAGGAGGAGGAGGAGGAGGAGGAGGAGGAGGAGGAGGAGGAGGAGGAGGAGGAGGAGGGAGGGGAGAGGAAGAAAGAGGACTGAAAGTTGAGAATGAGGGGACGAAATGAAAGGAGGGCCGGAAGAGTGAAGGTGAAAGAGGGAGGAGAGAAACCAATGACACCCTCTGGTGGATGAGGCAGATATCTAACCTATGTATTTCTACTTGTTCATCTGCAATTGTATCATGTAAAGACGCCTCCCTATGTACTGTGCATATACTGTATATGTATGTATGTGTAAGTATGTGTGTGTGTGAGCCAACCTCGGTTCATCAATAGCGGTAGAATATCCAGGTGACATTGAGCAGTCATTACAGCAGCCATCAGCAGTTAATGAACGGATGGAGTCCACAGCATTCCCACTAAATTCATTATCTCACTGTATTGGACTTGACGGTGCAGATTAATAATTGGTTTGTCACACAGATATTTTGGATGATTAATATGAGTATTGATTAAGAAGAGGAGAAGTGTGTGTGTGAGTGTCTGCGTGTCTGTGTGTGTGTGTGTGTGTGTTCTTTGTGTGTGTTCTTTGTGTGTGTGTGTGTGTGTGTGAGACGGTAGGGGTGAAATGAGGAAAGTGCGCACACCAGCAGTGGGCTACAGGAAGTCAATGGTTGGCCGGTGAACAGACGGATCAGAGCAGTGGTGAGAAAATCACTGCAGCCAAAGTTAATCAGAGCTGTGGTTTGAGTGCTGGCCTCACTCCCCGACTCTGTTTCTGTCTCAACATCACTGTTGTGCAATTTAATCAGACTAGAATTTTAGGTTTAACTTTGTGGTAAGGAATAATTCTCAAGTTGCTCCGGAGCATTAACACGGGAACAGTCCATTACCAGTAGGCAGGTTTACAAAAGACCCAGAACTAGTGAATTTAATGAAAATGTTATCTGTAACAGAATGTAGTGATCCTCTAAACCCCTGAGCAACTTTACTCATTTAATTACTTTACATACTACTGTAATCAAATTTACGTTGGTGTCTTAAAGATGTCACCTTTTTCCAACATCAAGGGTCCAGAAAAGCAGCAAGATCATGGCATTTCGATCCTTGGATGAAATATCACAGTTACTTTGACTGCTTCTGATTGTTTGGAGTGTCTGGTGTGTGCTGGAAGAGCCAAATGTAAATCTTCAGCTCAACCAACGTCAGCTATGAGCTATGTCAGTTAAACCACTGCAATGAACTGTTACATCCCTGCGTAGTCCAGGTGATTGAGAAGTAACTTAATAAAATGAAACCAGGCAAAAATTAATGGGGGAAGCTCAAATACAGAATAATTGTGAAATTTTATCAGCAATTAAAGAAAATAATTAAACTTCTGAAAACAAGCTTATCGACAATGCACAGGTCGATTATGTTATTATATGGGCAAAATATTGCTGTGGTTATTATGGATTAACTGTTCTAATTGTAGATAAAGTGCCGTACAGCGTTTAGATAAGACTTTAAACTCAATATCCTGGTGTGTATTTCATCTTGTCTTGTTTCACCCATGACTGTAGCAACGCAGCCTTTACTTGAACTCAATAGTCATACAAACAATCTTACAAATTTGTTATCAGCTGCAGTGTGGAAATATATCTCTGTACACTGTGTCAGTTTCACAGCATATGGAGAACTATTTCCTTATTTTACTTTCATATGTAAGTGTTCTTTCCTATTAGAATATGACCTGCCACATGATGACATCCAGTGTAATCTGAGCTGTCAAAACTGACTGTAATTGGATGAAAATATAAAGTCAGGGATAAAAAACATGCTCTCTTAAATAAAATATCAAATATTTGGTATTTGTCTCTCTGCTACCATATATGTTTGTACCCGATACAGCCCCTTCATGACCGTGATGTAAGAGGATGTCACTGAGAGGGAAAACATAAGACGTATGTTATTTTGTATTCAAGTGTATTATCTATAAAGTTACATTAACTGCTGAAAATCCAGCAAAGACAGACTTATCTTGTACAGACTTAATATGTGTGTGTGTGTCGGCCCTATAGCTGACTCTCAGAGGAGACATCTCGTTGTCTATCTACTGAGCTCAGATTCATTACTATCGATCAGCCATGTACTGGATATATAGATCCACCAAGTATATAGATAAGCCATTTATTATGGCAGTCCACGTGTATAGATTCAGCATGTGAGTGTATAGATCGACGGAAGACAGGTTTACTGCACAATATCTACATCTGTGCTCAAACGCTGCTCAGTGCCTCCAAAGAAATTGGTTGTTAAATTTACATTTGCTTCCCTGTGTTCCACCGACAGGAAGTAGACAATGAACAGAAAGCATTGAAAACCATACTGGGGATAGAAACCCGTGTATAGTTGTAGATTTAAGCTTTAACACAATACATGTTGTTCCTCTTCTTCAAAAATCGGTTTACTCACTTTGAATAAAGCTATTTCAAAGGTAGATATGTTACAAAAAAATACTAGATAGCAAAATGGAAAGGTATGAGGCATTTATACAATCCTGCACCTTTGAATGGATGGATTTACAAGTGTAACAGCAGCATACCTTTATCACGCAGGATTGCTATCTCGGAATTGGACTGAATGCTTCCTATTCTCAAATTGATTGAGGTTATCGTTTATTTTTCTGGGAGGGAGTTGGGATTAAAATATCATCTACTATAGAGCTATAGTTGTATTCACTATCCCCCCCCCTAAATCACCCACCAACATTATCCTAACAACAATGCTCCCACCTCTTCTCCTTTTTAATTTACGGGGGGAAAAACTGGTTATTGTGATACATCCATCCAGACGTCACCGGCCACCCGTCGTCATCATCAGCATCTGTGGAGATGATAAAGTGACGCCGGGCTTCGTTTCAACAGAGCGAGGGAGAGAGAGGCCTCCCTCTCAGATTAAAGAAAGCCTTGGTTTCAGTGGGGACAATGGGGAGGAATTACCATATGAATATGACCACGGCACCCCGGCTCTTAAGACCATCAATCTCCCCACGCCGAGTGCCGCGACGCCAGATAACCTCCTGGATATCCCCTCTTAACCTCAATTTCTCAGGATGTATTAAGAGATGCTCGTCATCGAGAGGAGGGGAGAGCAGAGGGAGTTGGGGAAGGAGGAAGGGGCTCGGGTTCGACCGGCGAGCTCTTTTTTTCTCCACACAGCCTCCCCCCAACCCGAAACAAGTTATAACACAATTAATCTTGTCCTCGAGGAAAAAAATATGGCAGCTAAGTGAATTTTACATGAAGATCCTCCCTCTACTTACCCGCCTTTCTCCTGTATCGCGGCATATCAGTCGTTGAGTAGTTGAGTAATGAAGGGAGGAGGGAGTGTCAACTGCGTGTGTATGTTATTGTGTCAAACTTGTGGTGAGATGTTGAGGAAGAAGCTAGGTTTAATGTAAAAGTGACAAGTGAAAAAAACATACTTTAGAAATTAAGACCGCATTATTAGACCAACAAAATGTGAAAACAACCTTATAATTTGTTGGTGTTTAACTGTTAGCACCTATTAACACATCCAGGAGACCAAGCAACATTAATGTTCTTTGGATTTAAATACTCACTTCATTAATTTTTAACCTCCGTTTTGGTCTCCACCAACCCACAACCCTGGCTCTGTAGCTGCCTGGTTAAGCTACAATCAACAGCTGACAGATCACTTTTTTTGTTGTTGCCAGAAACAAGGTTGTCGGAGCAGCGAAACAAAACAATGAACTGAACAATGGGTGAAAAATTTCACTTGAACAGAAGCTTACAGAGCGACCTCTGTCACAAAGTAACCATTTATGAGAAATATTTGTCCAGCTTTAAATATTTAAAATGTTAAACAACAATATTTTACAAAATGTTGAAAAAGACTGAAAAACATCTGCTGATGAAAATTCCAGTGCAGATAAAATAACGATCATGGTCATAAAGAACAGGATCACTATGAACGATTGAAATGTTCACGGTTTCAGTGTTTTATTTCGGTTTCTGACACATCACCCAACAAATATCCTGACATTTTAATGGAATTCAGGAACCAAGTAAATATTGTATGAAAGCTGCATAGCTGCATATCAGAACTGTACAATCAGCTTGAATGTTTCTCTGGTGTCAGTTTCAGACTGATTTAATTTTTTCACATATCTGTAATTTATTATTGTACGAACATACACATGTTTTTTATGTGATAAATGTGTGTGTGTGTGTGTGTGTGCGTGTGTGTGTGTGTGTGCAGGATGTGCAGTGGCTTAACACATCCTCTTGTCCAGGTGACAGCTGTTTGACTTTTATTTGTTCATGGTGCACAGACCGTAATGATCCTTCAACAGGTCAAGCTGTAACATCTCACTGACGCCACGGTATTCAATCCCTCAAAACAATGGATGTGTGATATCAGCCCCTTTTTTTAACTCTAACTTCCTTATTTATACAGGTGAATCATAAATAGGCCATGACACCCCTCCCTGCAGTCCTGCAGCAGAATGGTTGTCTATTGGCACTAAATATGAGGTGCCATTTGCACCATGTGTACAAGTAGACTACATGCTGTGTGTTTGTGTACCAATGGAGGCTGACCACTGGTCTGGAAAAGGCCTAACTCAGATTTAGAAAACATGATCCATTCATCTTCACACCCAGTCTAAACGTTTGCAGTATATTCTTTATGGTACATTATCCATGTACTAAACTTTATATAACGAGGACTTTGGATGTCCCACTTCGAATCATCACTGGCTCCCAAGACCCCCATGTTCACCACACTCTTACCTCCATTCTGAAAGGCCAAGGTTCACCAACCAGGCCCAGGGATCGCACCTTCTTGTAGGATGCAGGACATAAACACTGGCAGGGCTGCAACTGGGAGGTCAGCCTTATAAATGTGACCGTAAACCTTAACCCTGTTATCCGATGGAACATGGGCCAAACTAAAAAGTTTAAGTACACACAAATTTGTATTTCCTTTTTCCCATATCTTTGACATTTTGGCTCAGATGCTATATTGATGTTTATCAAAATTTTTGAACTGGATTTCACTTCTCTCCATTAAAAAAATAATGGTTTACAGCAGTTTCACACCAGTTTAGAGCCACGTACTCAAGTCGGCACAATGACCAGACGGTGCAGCCGCATCTCATTTATGTTGTAAATAATCTTTCACTAGTTTACATGCCCAACTACATGTGTTCACTCAACTGTCAATCCTTAAATTTCTAGTTCCTTAATCAATTTAGCTTTGTAACACTTAGTTTCCAAATGTGAACGCGATATCTTCGAAAACACAAATAAGTCAAACCCATGGTTTAATATAAGAATTAGATTTCCGTTTGAACATATGAATATATGCACTCATAAATACTTTTGGGGTTAAATTAAAGTGCTGCTTCAAACGTTTTTTGGATAAGTTTTGGAGCAAGTAAAAAAATATTATAAAGACAGATCAAGATAAACGAAACTTGATTTTTAGAATCAAGTTGTAATAAATGTTTTTGTTGCAGTTTTTGTCAGGAAGTTTTGTTTTGTTTTTTTGGTTTGGAATTTCTACAACTGTTGTCAATATATCAGGCAAAGTATGGAAGATATTTCCATATTTTGCAAAATTTCCACAGAATATTTTAAAACATATGTAAGCCATTTTACTATCTTGTGCCCTAAGAGTCTTTTAATATTCTGTAAATCCTACTTGTAAATAGTTTAGTATTAATCTGCGATTTTTTGCATTAAAAAAGACAATATATCAACTTTACAGTCTTCATCATGTTGCAGCATTAAAAGAGGCCACAGAAATACAACAGAGGGGAAAGGTCAGATAATTATTGAATATGATCGACTTCCCCATTTGTTGAGCAGATGTACTGGTGGATAACATAATGTACATGTCAGAGGGAGACAGTGGGAGATCCATGGCCTTGGAGGCAGGAGGGAAGAGAGACACAGGTACGGACACAGAGAGGAGAGGCGACAGTGATATAGATGCATCAACCTTTGTGAGAGCGAGCGACAGAGAGCTGCAGATGAAAGAAGGGAGAGAGAACACAGGTGTAATAGATTTCTGGTGTCTATATTTCATGTTGAAAATTGGCTGGTACATCCAAGCGGTTTGATCTATGAGGGCCGTCGTCTTAAGAAAAAACCTTAGCAAATGTGTAATTTCTCCCTTGATGGAACACAGGCGAAAGGCTATTCTTCTTATTCTCTCTCTCTCTCTCTCTCTCTCTCTCTCTCTCTCTCTCTCTCTCTCTCTCTCTCTCTCTCTCTCTCTCTCTCTCTCTCTCTCTCTCTCTCTCTCTCTCGCTCTGTCTGCCTCTCTTTCGAGTTGCTTCCATGCTCCCTCCCTCCTCTTCTCTTCATGCTCCTTGATGTCTCCATTTCATTACCAGGCCTCCATCTATCAACTTATCCCCCTTTTTTCTTTTTTTTTTTGAGGACTGACTTTCCTCAGACACAGTTTTAGAAGGGGGCGCTGTGACTGTGGGTGTGTAACTGCCCCACGATCACAACAACAATTGTGTGTGTGTGTGTGTGTGTGTGTGTGTGTGTGTGTGTGAGAGAGAGAGAGAGAGAGAGAGAGAGAGAGAAAGAGAGAGAGAGAGAGAAAGATAGAGAGCGAGAGAGAGTTTTTTACTTGTGCTTTTAGTTTGTCTGATTTGTGTATGTTTGTGCGCTTATCTGTGTGTGTGTGTGTGTGTGTGTGTGTGTGTGTGTGTGTGTGTGTCGTGTATGTGCATGTGTATATAGCCCATTCAATGCTTTCATGTATACTGCATTGTGTGTGTGTGTGTGTGTGTGTGTGTGTGTGTGTGTGTGTGTGTGTGTGTGTGTGTGTGTGTGTGTGTGTGGTGTGATACCTGCTGATGAGCAGTTTTGTCTCATGCAGACTAGACGTGAACAGTGAATAGAGACAGAGCAGCAGCATTATTGTGGGGTTGTAAAAGAAAAAAGAAAAAGTTGTATAATAAATGGGGCGGAGGGGCTGAACGGCGCTGCACTGCTGATGCGTAAAAGATAAAGAAGGTCCCTGCATTGATCTACGAGCAGGACGGCAGCTGACAAGAAGGAAGTGAGGAATGAAAACAAAGCAGGAAGGGTGGGATACTATTATCCCACTAAACATTCCCCAGTTGATTAGGACAGTCGTTTTTTTGTATTCCAAGTTTTATGAAAATTCATGTTTAAATATGCAAAGGAGAAACTACTACCTAAATTTGGGAGAAGAGATTCCAGAACAGGTATCTAAAATACTTGTTTCTTGACATATTGGTGTTGTAAAGTTTTTTTACTGAAAGGATTTTGGATATCTCTTTTCATCGCGTCATAAATAACAATCAGCAGTCAAACCAAAACAAATTTCATCATGTTTTTAGGTATAAAATGTTCTATAAATTAGGCTGTGAAATAAAACTGGAATGTTGTATATAAGAAAAACTGAAGTGGAGATTTCTAGCTCAGAATATGTGGAAGAAAACTCTAAACTTAAGATGAGATAAGCACATTGTAATATACAAATACAAATAGACAAAGTGGAGAGAAATTAAAACCTCAATAGATATATTTTAGATATGATTGTGAAGACTTAAAATCGTCAAATTGTCCACTGAAAAACACAATGTATTTGCTTGTAGGTTTTTTTTTATTTTCAAACATAAAACCCAAAAGAATAAAAAAGGAAGAAAGAATACGACAAACAGGGCAATTAAGAACTAAATATTTTCAGTAGTGAATGTCAGAGATCGCCTCAGAATGAAGCTGCTGCTGCTGGTCGGTGGTGATCGTACTACTAATAATGTGAGATCAGTTGTCTCTATCAGCGGTGGGCCGGGCAGGCCTTTTAATCATGGTCTAAGGGGTGCCGAGCCTCTCTATCATCATTGAACTGTGTCCGGGGCTAATTGTGGCTATATTTCACTGTCCCTGTGGCTTGCACACCGCAACGATCTGCTGGCCCGCTGCTGAGCCCCTCACACACACACACACACACACACACACACACACACACACACACACACACACACACACACACACACACACACACACACACACACACACACACACACACACTTACAACCTACACAGATAGTGCTGATCGGGTTGGGGACAAGAAAACACGTATACACATGTTCAGTTCATCCCGACAAGCACAGATGTGCATCAGGGCTGTAAGAAAAAAAAGGGGTAAGAATTGGAAAAAATGGGTTGTGGCTTCAGTAGAATAAATCATAATATCCGTTTGTCAGATTTTAAATTTTCCAACTCATCATACAAATAAAGGCCAGTATTCAAACAATGGATAAGTCGAGTAACTAGAAACTAAAAATACAGGCCGGTTGTTTCTGAGGTCCAAGTAAATAACAATTTGAGTAGAGGTTATTACATTCATGAATTCCAATTGCATCTATTTTGCTGTTTAAAAAACAAAAAATGTATTCGCCCAAAACTGTTTAAACATTTTCCCTGTAGATCCATTAAATCTTTCTTATGAGGGATTGTGTCGTCTGGAAGGAATTTAATGTGAAATGTTGATGCAAGAAGTGTTGGGATTTCAATGAGAAAAAAACAGCACAGCAGGATCAATGTTGTGCTAATGAGTTTAGTGGTCTGGAAATGTTCATTATGCTGAATTAGTCGAGACAACAATGAAGCACAGATAGAGAAACGGTTGAATCCACAGCAAACAGCATCAACTGTACATTGAAACATGAAGAGATCAGATCAGAGAGGAGAACGTGTGCCCATAACATCATGAAGGATCCTGTGACAGAGGCCTGGGGTTTGTATGAGCCTGGTTTTCTGTGCAGCCTTTGAGATGTGACAATGGTGATTCTACTTTTCTGATGCCAACCTGCAGTTGATAAACACTTCCTACAGATGTTTCACAGTAAAGGTGCACCAGGGAAGTGCAGCGGGATAATGTCCACCTGGAGGGCTCTTAAAGGGAAACAGATGGAGGAACCCGAGTGAAAAGGAAATTAAAAGGAAAACCGAAGCAGGAGAAATGGTTCTTAAATGACAGGTGAAACAAGTCTCTAATAATCAGTGAATAAATACTTAAACTCAGAAGGTATCAGTCACCCAAACAAATAATGGTCTATTACACTGTAGCAGCTGGAGGTATACACACACACACACACACACACATATTGAGATGAAATTCTTTCCTTCCTTTAATCACTCCATCGTGGCTCTCTGCCTCACCCTGACACCGATGGGTCACCTCTCCTGCAGAAACTTTTAATTAAAGTTAGAGCCTCGGCTGCACAGGGGCCCGAAACCCGAAATCTGGAAGTGGGGGCTGATGGGGGATGACTCCGCTTCGACTTCCCTTCTACTGTACACCTGGGCTCTTACTCTGTCCATCTCATAACTGCTTCTTTCCTCTTCTTTGTCTCTCTCTCTCTCTCTCTCTCTCTCTCTCTCTCTCTCTCTCTCTCTCTCTCTCTCTCTCTCTCTCTCTCTCTCTCTCACCCCCTTCCTGCCCTCCCCTCCTCCCCCCTCTCCATCTGTGATGAAAGCAATTTCCAATGAATTTGACTTAATGGACAGGGGTTGTGTCCCTATTATGCAACACCGAGGCTGGAAGTGCTTCCCTCCTCCCCAAACCTCAGTCATAGGACAAATGTGTTGATCATTTACAAACACACACACACACACACACACACACACACACACACACACACACACACACACACACTCTGTGGCACTCTGATACGAGGACTGTTTTGACTTGTTTGTGGAAACTAAACCATATTTGTGGCAGGTTCCTGTACAAGCGTCTGTAAATGCAATCAGTCGGGAGTGAGTTCCCAGAGCCATTAAACAACCATCTGGCCCGTCTGAAAACATAACGCTTTAACACCTTGTTATCTGAAGCTTCCTCCATAAGTGACCTCATGTGCTTTGTTTTCACTGGTGATCAATTTAACCCATTTTACTCAAATTCAGAGATAAACGACAGCAGCTGAAAGTGAGAATTGACTTCAGGAAATAAATAATTTAACCTCAGGCTAAACCTGATTTGTGTGTGTTAAAGCGATTGAAAGAGACCAGTGAAAACACAGCCGGGGCATAAATGTACTTACGGTGTGTATATCTGATAGCACTTACAGGACTCTGTCATCACAGATGGCTTTCTGTGGTTTCCAAAGAAGCTGCGGTTACTGTACACACATCCACTCATGTCTGTCTGTGTGTGTTTGTCCGACGCGAACACTCCACGCGCTGTGCATTTGTTGTGCGGCGCTTCTCACCAGTGGCTCTTGTTTCAAAAACACCCATCTAAAGCATTTACACAATGGAGGAGTTATACACACTTAGTGGAGGCACCTGATGCCAAGAACACTGAGCCCACATTAGCAGCCAGAGTAAAATTTCTAATGTAAAGAGCCACATAACAGCGTTAGCAAGCGTACCGGGCTCAAGCTATGGGTAGAGTGACATTAGCCAGTTAGAGGGAGGGGAGAGATAAAGAGAGGGGGAGGGAACTCCATCGTGAAAATTAAAGTACAGGTTTAGGGCATGATTTCCATACATGCCTGCTACGTGTATCCAGAAAGACTAACAAAAATAAGGATATGTTGTACTGTTTTATCTCGGTTGAACCCTTTAGTGCAGGTTTTTGCATTCCATCCATCCATCCATTCGTCCATCCATTATCTATACCGCTTATCCTTTGATGGTCATTGCGGGAGCTAGAACTAATCCCATCTGATATTGGGCGAGAGGTGGGGTACACCCTGAACAGGTCACCAGTGTATTGCCTGGCCCAAATACAGAGACTAAAAACCATTCACACTCACACGTACGGTGAATTGATACTTCTTTTACACCAAAATTAAGCAGCATGTGCAAGACGAAGCTGATTAAACCCAGTGTCTACTGCAGAGTCCTTTGCTTTGGGAGTGAATGCTGATTGAATCCATTCCCGTTGCACACAAAAGTCAGATGATAGTGGGTTTTTCGACCAATGGAGAAAGGGCTTTAGAGTCTCCAATTAACCTAACCCCAGTCTGCTTGTCTTTGGACTGCGGGTGGCAGTGAGGGTACCCAAAGGAAATCCACACAGCCACAATGAGAACATGCAAACGCCACACAGAAAGACCTTGGCCATAACAGGATTCGAACTGGGAACCTTCTTGCTGTGAGGTGACTAGGGTTGCAAAATTCCGGGAATTTTCAAAGTTGGAAACTTTCCATGGGAATTAACGGGAATTAACGGGAATTAACGGGAATAAACGGGAATATACGGGAATTAACGGGAATTAACGGGAATTAACGGGAATAAACTGGAAATGTTGTGGGTAATTTATACTAACTGTATTTACCTTGTCATACACAGACATAAATATAAACATTTTGTTGTGTCATAGGCTGATTTGAGCCCTGAGGAAACTCTGGGCACTTGACTATATGCTTCTGCATCTTTGTGTCATTCTTAACATAGGTCTTTGCACAGTATTTGCAAATGTACACAGCCTTTCCTTCTACATTGGATGGGATGAAATGTCTCCACACATGAGATAGTGCACGTGGCATTGTTCTGTAGAATAAGATGAGAAAAAAGTTTGTAAAAAAACACTAATGCAATGCCAGAGATATAAATAGTTAGCCAAACAATTGGAATCATCTGTAAACATATTTTACAATTGATAGATAAATCAATGGAAATAGGCTAGAGAAACAGATGAACAATCCTCAATCAGCATGCTAATATATTTTCCCCAGTAATATCATGGAAACTTACCTGACTAGTCCTGCACATTACAGCAGGCCTCAATAGCCCTGCTGTAGTGTGCAGGATGCTGTGAATTATCTGTGCATGTGATGTAAGAATGCACAGTGGAGGGTTGAAACTCAACGTGCAGCGTGTGATGCATTCCATACATCTTTAAAATAGAGTTTTGAATGATGTTTTTATTGCTCAGCCTTTAATTTGCATAGTTTTGTTTTTTTCAAAATTCCCAAAATTCCCGAGCTTAATATTCCCGTGGAAAGTTTCCAGACAGTTTCCGGAAATTTACCGGAAACTTTCCGCCCCTTTGCAACCCTAGAGGTGACACATGTGAAAATGTCAGAAAATCCCCTTTCTTTTTGGTAAATTGCCCCTTTAAATGGGTACTATGGATCTTAATATCAAACATTAGTTTGCTCTTTTCAGTCGCCCGCTAAAACCAGTGAACACGAGTGAGACTGTGTTTCCCCTCCTGACAGGATCTTTGAAACATTTTGAGGGAAAAAAAGGTTGAGATTAAAAACGGGTCCTGCGCGGCGTTTTCCAGGCGACAGTCAGTGTGTATCGGTCCCTCAGTCCCTCACAGGAAGTATCCAGCCGAGAGATGGATGGAGGAAATCCTTCCTTCCCATCAACCACCTCATTAGTCCCTCTCAGCCATAAAGCCGTCCCATCAGGCCGTGCTGTCATAACTCACTTTACAGCATTGATTTTAATCACAGCAAATGTAAACATACGTATTATCAATATCAATGCGCAAAATAACGCTGTAATATGCAATTACCGGAGGGCATTGATTTTTCTTCCCTGTCCCCCCTTTCGCCTTTTTTCCCCCTCCCCTTCCCTTCTCCCCACTTCAATGTAATCATGGGATCATCCCACTTTGAACTGATTTAATAAGGTTGTTATATATAAATATATATGCAGCTGGAAGACAAGCTCTGGCTGAATATTACAAAGATGATTTTCATAAATTGCAATGCAGGGGATAGGAGCGTGTGAGTGTGTTTAGCCTGAAGGGAGGTGAAGCCAGGACAAAGCAGGAGGACTAAATAAGGTGGTGAACAGGGGGACATGGCAATCAGTGCATATCATTTCCCCTGGTTTTAAATGTCGTTTTCACCTTTTCAGAATGCTCCAGGTAGTGTTAGTGAGTGGAAACCATGGTGAAATGAGGTGGATCCCTCAGTGATCTAAGGATGATGTCAGTACAGCGGAGAAGGGCTCCGAGCTCAGCCTGCTGCAGACATTAACCTCTAATGACTACTGATTGATTTCATTTTGTTGCATCTCTCTCTCATTTGGTTCCTGTCATATCCACACTGTTGGTGTCTAGTGTTTACATCCTGCATATTTACTGGCTATAGTTCTAAAAATGGAATTAAAAATTATTATTTTGGGAGACTTTGGGGCAAAGAAACAAGCTTCGGACACAACAAAGACGCATCATCACCTTACAGTTTACAAAGCTCATTTACAAAACTAAACAAATGCATACAGTTATCATTATCAACATTATCATTCATATAGAGTTGTGTTTTTTGGCCACATCTGGTCTCCATTAGTATTTCTCCTTTTGGTTTTAACTTTGGTCTCCACCACCCGCTGAGAGAAATATTTAGCTGCTAAATGCTCCTCTAAACGTTCACCAGATTGTTGCTAGCTTTTGTTTTTCCCCATTAGTCCCTGACAGGGTTTGTTTTTCTTTTTGTCTATTCATCTTAACCACAAGGCAAAAACAGTAAATACGCTCTGAGATTCATTGTAATAACTGTTAATAATTGTGATGATTCCTTTCCCATTACAAACAGAATGTGATCCAAAATATTAATTTGTAGCAGATTTTAAGTTTGTAAAGTTGCATTAAAATGATTTTCAAAGCTGAAGCCCAACAGGAGGATTTGCTTTCTGTTTTTCACACATGGTTTTTACAATCTTGTTATAGACCACAGGGCTTGAATAAGCATTGAATTAGCAGTAAAGGAGAAAATGAAATCTCATCTAGGTCACATAACAAACAGCCGCTTCTTCTCTATCAGCCGACCATTGAAGCGATATATCTCTGTGGTTAATGGCAATGTATCTCAACTGCATAGAGCCACATGATTGTCTTTGAATTTTGTGAGAAAACATTTGCAATTTAGGTTTGTGTACCATCAACAAGACCATCTTCTTTATGTAAGGACAGATTTAGGTTGAACATCAGGAATACATTTTTATCAGTTTTTACAAGACTAATCCAAAACTTGATCCTGTCCTGCATCATCACATTATCTCAGAGGGAGTGTAGACGGTTTGTATAGTTCATGAAGAAAATGTTGATCGAAGTTATATATCCAGCATGTTTCCTTCATGTTGTTCTTATTATCAAAATGAAAGTTACTGGCATGATACTAGTGTTAACACCGCTTATATCCTTGCACTGACAGCAACTATTACATAATATAATAATGACAATGTAAACAGCTGAACGATTTCACTTTTTATTTGACAGCATAGTCTAACAATGGTCAAGATTATATTTATATTTGTGTCTTTTTTTGTTGTATCATTCTTAATATGTTGTATCATTCTTTATATGTGTAGGCCTTTCATCTGGTGCCATTACAGAGAAGACAATGAAAAACACACACACACACACACACACACACACACACACACACACACACACACACACACACACACACACACACACACACACACACACACACACACACACACACACACACACACACACACACAAACACAAACGCACACACGCACACGTTGAATGCCCCTCACCAATGGTTGCAGTTGACACAGACTGGACTCACTGGACAAATCTGTCACCATTTGTCTCCAGCCTCTCAGTCCAGCGTGCCAGCGTGACCGGTTGTGTTTTTTTCCTCCAACACTGTATAACAACCTTTGACGGGTGTAATGAGGAAGAGGTTCCTCATTCTACCCGACTGGTTCCAGTAAAAAGCCTGATCGTTGCCTGTCTGTCAATGAAGCAGCTCAGAAACGATGGAGACACAAAAGCCGGGGACAGCTTAAAGAAGAGAAAGGGGAAGGCTCTGCACAGAGGAGTAAAATCAAATCCCATCACAAAGACGAGAAAACCAAACTAGAAAAGGAAAATGGCGATGAGGAAAAAGAGATGATGCAAGCAGATACTGAGGAGGAAGTGGCTCTTGAAACATTTTGCCTGGAAAAATATGGTCCTGCATAAGTGTTGGGTGTTAAAGGAATGAAGAAGCTAGCTGAATAAATGATTAACTACATCACAGAAGCAGTTTTTATATGGACGATACATCTCTGCCTCGCTCACAGCACAATCCCGCACTTATGGAATGTGCCTAATCCATAACCATAACGCCAGCGTGGCAGCGTGCACTTATATATCAAGACATTTGCGCCGTATGATAATGCGCACTGTATCTCACATATCACAGAGTCTACTGATGCTCTACATATAAACAGATGCTCGTGTCACATCTTTAGTATTTTACAAAGTAAGAAGCACTTGGAAATAAGACTGATGATTTATTTATTGGCATCCTTTTCTACTCATCATAAATCACAACCTTGTTACATTTTTAATTTGTCCATATGGGGTGGTTATTAAAAACGTAAACACTAATTAACTGTAAGTTGATAAATGACAAGAAAAATCTCTTCTGTTCTCTCTTCTCTTCTCTTCTCTTCTCTTCTCTTCTCTTCTCTTCTCTTCTCTTCTCTTCTCTTCTGTTCTCTTCTCTTCTCTTCTCTTCTCTTCTCTTCTCTTCTCTTCTCTTCTCTTCTCTTCTCTTCTCTTCTCTTCTCTTCTCTTTTCCTCTCTCCTCTCAGTTGTATCAAAATATTATACCCACCATGCTTTGTTCTCCAGTTTCATTCAGAACAATTCTAATGAGGACAAACTGCTCCCCGGTTGAGCCACAATGGCTCCGTCGACTCCGAAAAGAACTAAAATGGCTGAATGGAAATGAGAGGGGCAGAGAAGGTCAGCGCCCAGCATCAATTCTCATATTGCCACACACACACACACACACACACGCACACAAATGACTATTGCACATTGAGGTGTCATGGACGCATAACGGTGACAGCAGCCATCTCTCTAACCATTCCTCACCTCTAATACCATAATTTGAATCTCTCTCTCTCTCTCTCTCTCCCCCCCCCCCCCCCCCTCTCATCTCTTAATATTATCATGAGAATAGCCAGCAGGTGATGGGATGTTGGATCAGGGATCAAATTGAGAAAATGTATTAGGCAAACTGGGAGAACTGACCGGTAACCTCATTGGCATATCCTTGGCAAAGGCAGGCAAATGATAATTTATTTATTCATTATTTTATTTATTTTGCACTCACATGAGATTGAAAAGACAGACTTCGTTGTATAATATACAGACTATATATTAATGAGGTATTTCAAATATATGTCTCGTAATATGTCATTGTCAAGTTGCTAATTGGGACCAACTGAGACAAAAACATTTGAGACCATTGTTTGGGTTCTAGTAGTTTGTGTTTTAACTCAGTATTTGTTGTTATTGTTACTTATGTCGCTAGGTTTTCTTTCCATGAACTGTTACTTCACTGTGTAGGATTCCAATGTTCACGACTTGAAGTTACTGGTTAAATCTGACTCAAGATGGTTTTCAGACAGAGTTTTCTGCAGAGTTGGTCACAGAGGGTTAAGGATACTGTGTATCAGTAGACCATTGAAGGGATATGTCTCTATAGTTAATGGCAATGCATTTCAACTATAGAGACAACTGACTATCTTTGAATTTTGGCTTCAATGCTTTTAGTCACAGTTGTTTTGTGAGAAAACATTTGCAATTTAGGTTTGTGTACCATCAACAAGGCCATCTTCCCTTTATGAAAGGGAAGATTTATGTTGAGCATCTATTAAAGTTATGTTAGGTTTAACTACATTGAAAGCTGACACAAGGCATCCACATTTGTTTGGTTTGCTTGCACTGCAAAGAAAACATAGATTTTGAGAGAAATCAGGGGGTCCTAATTATAATCATGTTGAAATTAACAACCAATAACATTCAATGCAACTTTAGATTCACCATAAAGATTCGTAATTGCAACATGATGTGTGATATATAATAATAATAATTTGAACGGTTACCAAAAAATCTAATGTAAAAAAACTGTCAAAACATTGTCGCACCCTCCAGATGTAATAAACAGCTAACCCAGTAAATATAATTATGAAAAATACTCTACTCTTGTCATTCAAGCTACCAATTCTACTTAATAAAATAAAATAAATATTTTCTATGGAATTCAAAATGAATTGTTTTTGTATCTTTCTCCCTCATCTCTCTAGGCTACAAACTCTGGTAAATGTCAGTCACTGTAAGGGGTAAAAGATGGGATGCCTGCCTACACATGCAGAAGTGAAACGGTCAGATATCTCTGGAAAATGAAATTGTGAAGGGAAGCTGCTGAAATCACACCAGGGAACCCAGAGTAATCAACTTTTCTTTAGTGACTGAGAAAGGAAACTGAGGCGAGGCACAGGGGATGGAGTCAGGACACCTGTGGACACTCACCTGAAATGGACTTGTCTTTGGTTGCCTCTAATCTAGTGAGAAATGATTTCCCATTGTTCCGAAGCTTCTTCCCTGTCGTGCAGGACGGAGAGCTTCAAATGTTGAAACAAACACGTGGGGTGTGCACGACTCTCTGCAGGCACTGCTCACAGTGGCTGTGCTGCTTGTAATGAGTAAAATGTACCTTGTTTGCCTGAATGTGTCTGTTTGTGTTTTGCAGTCAGAAGTAAAGTTTGTCATGGAGACGTGTGTACACAGACACTCAGCACCATGGATGGGACTTGTCCTCACATAATTCAGAATTCCTTATTTTTACTCTAACAAGGTGCTGTCAACTCGCCTACTTGGCAGTGTGTTGTTTGTGTTAGTTTGTCGCCTGTGCAGAGGTTCTGTTTGTCAGCCTGTTTTGGTTTAGACTTGTGTTGTATGATGAGTAACAAGTTTTTTTTAATAAGGGATTATGTTTCAGTGAAAAATTGTTATATCCCTTTAATGATACGTACTTAGTGTCTGAGTAATTCAGAAGTCAAGCCTCAATGTTATGTGCATATCATATGAATGGTATATTGTTTGATTTGACAAGAGTTCCACAAACGTCTGCTGGTCTGTCTGTTATTGGAATTCATTACTCTATCATGTAATCACCTTCATACTTGCCATTTGTATTACACATTTTTAGAGAAAATGCAGTGGCAAGTGTTGTGCAATTTGGACACTTAATATGTTAATATTTGCAGAGATCTCATTTTAAAAAGTTGAGAGCATGGGTCTGAAGATTTTGTTGGTTGCTTAACAGACCTCTGAAATAAGCGACAAGTGACATGCAACATTTAAAAAATAACTGCAGGTAAGTAAATCATTGAAAGTATGTATAAACCTCATACATGAATAGCAATTTCCGTTTATCTTTATTAAAAACATTGATTGTATTTGAAAAGAAGTAGAGCAGCCTATACATGTGTGACAGTGCTCTCTACCTTTGCTTTTACTAGTAGAACAGGATGAGTCCTTGGTTGTCATTTGTCTAAATAATAATAGGAAGTAATTCTCCTGACAACCCCTGCACCGCTCCATTTCACTTCATTCAGCATTGATGAGACTTCTATTTGGGAGCCATTGTTGCACGTCCTGGTCATTTTGTTTTGATTAAATGGCAGAAACTTTGAACTCTTCTGCACAATTTTCTGTGTTCAAGTTTTTTGTAAGTGCAATGTTCTTGTGGAACCCTGCGAAAACCCCCTCAGTGTTAAGGATTAGCTGTGGGCTTTTCTAGTTCAATTTAAAGTGCTGGCTTTAGGTCCCAGTCCCTCCCTTGGTTGTAATCGATTAAAACAACATTCGTGCCACTGGCTACTGCTATTGATTGTATTTTCTTGCAACTTCTCACACAGACATATCTGGATTATCTGTTTAAGAAGGTCTTGGTCTTTTGGAAATTGATGTTCAAAGAATGCCGCTAAAAAACACAACTACTAGATTATGTTCTGGTGGTGTTGTGTCTGTGTTAGTAATTTGCATTATTTGATCTATTTTGTTTCTTTTGCTATTTTCAGGATCGGAACCTGGATTCTTTGACATAATTTCCCTAAGAGGCCACATCCTTTGGAGGGCTGCATTTGGAAATCGATTGGGGCAACTGGACTGTCCATATTCAAAGTCTTCTTCGAATGCAGCCATAAACTATATCCTTCCATCCCCGAGCAACAAAGGATCTAACAGGTTAATGCTTTTTGGGCCAACTTATCGCAGGATTCATTGTGTGCTGGTGATAAAGCAGACAAACTAGCGACAGTATGCTAGTGAGGGCCGGTCAAATAGCTAACGATGCTAAGAGTGGAACAAGCTGGCGCACAAAAATAAAAACCTCCCTGGATCGGACCATCTCATTATGGCTCATCTTGCAGGGTCTTCTCGTTCTACAGAAGCCTTCGTAGACAAACCAAAACCTTCTGCACCTGAATTGAGTTTCAGCATATGTATGTAAAATGCTTTGAATTCTCAATCAAGCTGCTTTGTTTAATCATGACACCTGAAATACCGTCTAAAAAATAAAGCAATATTGAGTTAATAGTGTGAATACAGATCCAGACAGCTAGGGCATTTCATTTTACCTTACTTGAGGCTTAAAACCTCTCTTTCTCTGGGTCCCCGAGTCTCTGTTTCTCTCTGCCTGTGCTGGTCACTCTTTCCTCTCTTTCTCATCTCGTTTCCTCTGAGGAGTGCTAGTGAGAGGCAGAGGAATCATAGAGCCATCAAAGGTTGCCAGCTGTGGGAAATGTCTTCATTTGCAGCGTGCAGGCCTGACACCTGAGCTCCAGGCTTCTGAGTGTACGACTGTGTGCATGCGTGTATATGCATGTGTGTGTGTGTGTGTGTGTGTGTGACTGATAGTCAGCCATCCCAGCTTCCCAGCAGGTCCGTCTTTAAATTGTCTCTGTGTGTTTTGTAGCCCGGTGTATGTGTGTGTGTGGGTGTGTGTGTGGGCCTGTGCCCCATCCATCAGCGTTAAGATGGCACATTACTGTTAATGAATGATATTTGTGTTCAGCGTGTATGTCAGGAGGGAGGACCGGGGGAAGCAAAACAAGCCCTCCCAATTCACCTCACCTCCAGCCCTGCTCATTTTCTATCTCAGTCTCTGGCCTGTTTTGCATTTTAGGAATTGAGTCAGCTGAGTCTCGGGCAAACTTATTTGAGCTGCTGTATGAAAACCTACATGTTGGTGTTTCTCCAACCAGGGTTAAAAGTTAGTTGTTGGATGTTTCATGTATTGAGTCTATTTATGTGACCATTAACCTTAAGACTAATTAAGGATTGCGCTGCAGATTTTTCTATGTTTTTGTACTTACATTTCCCAAAGCATTGCATACAGATTCAACCAATTTCCACAGTGGCCAAACACATTTTTTCTGGTTTAGGAAAATCTTGATGATGAGATAATCCGGAGCAGTGACCATTGTGTGGTGAGGCACTTTCAATAATTAAATGAAGTATCCAGATGGTGCATTCAAGGATGCTCTGACATCCAAGATTTAAAAGCAGTCTACCAGAGACCATATTTTTGACATTCAGAACATCTTTTTCATGTCAGTTGTGTTTTCTTGCCTCTATTCTTGGTCCTTGTTTCTCACATTTTCTGAGTAAATAGCTTGCAAATGGTGAATCTCAGAATTTATGCTTGAAAATTAGCATCTGTTATTGCTATACATAAATAAAAATTGGTGTATATGTTGGTCCGTTAGCTTGGGGTAGTTGAGATAAAAAATAGGTCATGAAAGGTCACAGCCAGATCCACAATTGGAAGCTGTATCATGAGTGTGGCTGGATATTGTGATCCTAGGAGCAGGAAAAAGACATGGAAACTGGTTATAGTTCCAGGCAGACAGGCAAGGAAACAAAAAGATCCAGGCGCAGAGAGGTTTTGAGAGAAGTGCACCTTACTGCAGGTAGAGGGATGATATTGCAGGGTTTAACTGATCGGCTGGTATTGTGACCTGTGGTCTTGATTGAAAGATGACGCTCGGTTATAAAGGCGGCCGATCACGGAACCAGGGCTCACATCCTGCCAGGAATGTCAGGAGCAGGAAAACAAACTAGGACAAATATAGACAGAGCACAAAAAACAGGAAATAAACCATCAAATGAATAACTGGCAGTTTTTTAACAATTGTTAACATTGATTAATTAAAACTGACACATACAAATTTGACAGATATATTTTTAACTCCCAATTATCAATATTGGTGTCAGCCTGAAACGTTAAGTTTTGGTCGGACTGTAGTCAAAATGTCATCTTGTGCTAAACTTATTTTTATCTATACAAAAACAACTTTCAAACTCTGCATCAGAACATTTGTAGTTTAAAAAAAACACATTTACTGACAAACCTATGAATGTGACATATGCCATTTATTAAGATGGTTTACTTTTCATACTGTGACATATACAGATATTAATGGCTGCATGATGGGTAAGGAATCAGTGTTAAACTATGATATGATATGATGTGGAAATTACGTTATATCATGTAACCACAAGCAGAGTCTTTTCAGTTAAATTACATGTACTTTTATTGACACATGAATAAAAAATAAATGTTAAATTGTACTGAACTCTAATTCATGACTTTGATCAGCGCAGAGTTCTATCCTTTTTCCTAATTTTTTGAGTATTGAGAATCAAGCCCAGATTTTCCACAGGGTCACTTGTGGACCTCCGACCTCTAGGGGGCGGCCAAACCCCATGCCCTCAACTGTAGCTTCTTCATAGCCTAACTTTTATTAATTAATTAATTTTATCAAACAAAATAACTACGAATAGGTGTTGAAAAACGAACCAATATGAGCTGTGTTACTTTTAACACGCCAAAAAATGTTGTTTTGTTGTGTATGAATCTTTTTGATGACACAGTAGATCAAGTGGTGACTGTCGAACTGAGCAACACACCTGCAGAGAGAGAGAGAGGTGCTCCGGAAAACTTTGTTGAAAACTAACTCTGGAGCAGCGAAGAGAAAGAAGAAGATTTGTAATGATGCAAAACGAATTGGAATCCAGAAAAACGTAACTTTATTTCATGAAGTTAGCTTGGTACAAGCTGTTAGCGGAATTAGCAAAGAGCCTGAGAGGAGGAAGCTAACGGCGCGGAGCAAGAGGAAGCTAACGAGAGCAGCTGGTCACGTGAGTTGAGCTGAACGTCATCATGAAGAGAAGAGAAACAGACCTGAGACCCTCACCTGTTCTACTGAGCCACCCTCCTCTTCATCATCTACACTGAGACCCTCACCTGTTCTACTGAGCCACCCTCCTCTTCATCATCTTCACTGAGACCCTCACCTGTTCTACTGAGCCACCCTCATCTTCTTCATCTTCACTGAGACCCTCACCTGTTCTACTGAGCCACCCTCATCTTCATCATCTACACCGAGACCCTCACCTGTACCACTGAGCCACCCTCATCTTCATCATCTTCACTGAGACCCTCACCTGTTCCACTGAGCCACCCTCATCTTCATCATTTTCACTGAGACACCTTCAACCTCTTCGTCATCGTAACTGACCCACCGTCATTACTTATATCATCTTCACTGAGCCACCTTCATCAACATCACTGAGCCACCTTCATCATCTTCACTCCAGGAGGAGGACAGGTAGGTCTCCAGTTATCAGTCTCAACATTCACCTGTTTCACCATTAGTTATTACCTGTATTTCCACCACTCCGACCTGGCTGTTCCGAAAGGGAGGGAGTTATACATTAATATATTTTGATGAAATAAAATAAATTGATTCATCACAGGATGCTGGGACGACAGGTTGATCCCTGTTAAATAGTCAGAGAATAAATGATGAATAGGAGAACATAACCATAGTAAACTCTGTCTGTCTGATTATATCCTGTTAAGCTCTTCCAGCAGAGTAAGTTCATAGACACAGGCAGGGTGTGTTATGATGAGCCACAGTGTTTTATAAAAATATGTTACTATTTTAATGAACTGACGACTGCATTGTTTAACATTTGATCAAGATCAACATGGGGACTATTGTATTTTGTTTCTGTTGCTGCTCCACGTGTTGGTGTCAGTTCAACTGGTTGTGTTTTGTAGCTGTTAGTTGTACTGATGTTCTGCTGTTTCCTGCTGCTTTGTGGTGTAGCTCCTGTGGGATAGAATCTATCTACAGGTGTTGATATTGTCCTTCACATATGGATCATAGTCTTGAGTCTTTCAGTGTAAACTCTGGATCAGCTACAGGTGTTTGCAGCAGGGAGCAGCCTCCACTGGGACCCTGTGCACATGGGCCTGGTGACAACAGGTTCAAGGCCCCACTCAGCTCAGCTCTTTCCTATAGTGTGATCGGCCACTTTGTGCTTTTTATGTGACTTTGGACAAAAAATATAAGTCGTGCTGTAATTTAGAAGCTCAAACTGTTCATTGATATCATACATTATTCCTACTACCTTCAATCATTCCTCTTTTCTCCACCCCATCTGTCTCTCTTCTCCAAACCCTTTGCCCCATCTCACCACCGTCTCTCCTCCTCCCCACTGCTCTCCATCATGGTTTTAAAAGGCAGTGGGTGGATGGGTGCAGGCCTTTATTTACAAAATGACGTTCAACAGAGCTTTGCACTGTGTGTAATTTAAAGAATGGGATGAGAGCATAGCAGCAGAAACTGTATTTGAATGACAGAATTATAATAGCACTGCAGAGTTCAGCTGCTTTCTATGTATCAATCCTTTTATAACGTAATGGAACCAGGGTTGAATCATAATAATGTGATTTTATTACTGATCTCAGTAGCTAAATTATCCTCTCCTCCTTAGTGTGATCACGGGTCAGGGTTAGCTACAGAGGAATTTAGTGTCTTGCTCAATGAAACTTCAGCAGGAGACATAAGAGCTGCATTGTTGCTGGAAAGATAATTCTGTGGTCACCTTGAAAGTAAGTGTTTAAGAATGATTGTAAAAGTCAAAGCAGTGGACGGCTTGAAAACTGATGGATGGATTAAAAGGAATGGATTTAATCAAAAACTAGAGAAGGGTGAGCTTCCCCTCTTTAAGAGGTTGAATTCTGTCCAGTTATGGTGGAAGATACAAAAGAAATATGTTGGAGAATCAGTGTTAAAAAGTGTCATGAATTATCTTCTCAGAGGAGAGCTCCCACTCTTTATGTGCTGGCTTTCATGTGCTTTTGAATCTCTACTCGCGGCACGCTGTCTGGAAAGACAGAGACGTCTCCCCTGGAAACCATTTATTTCCGAGGGACACACGGTGAAACATAAAGCTCTGGAAATTTGTACAATTTTACAGTAACTTATCAAAACTTTCACTATGCGGGAGATGTGTCGCCCATCAATTGGCGATTTGTGAAAGGAGCGAGAACGAGGAGAAGTCTGGTGTCAGGACTCCGGTGGGAGTCTTACTATGCAGAAGAAGCTCATAATCCACTGCTCACAAATTGTTATGAGGTCGAGTGCTGATGCAAGCAGAAGCTCTGCAGCTTTATGAGCGAGATGTGTGAAGGAGATGTCTCACACCAGGTGTCAGTAATATACAGAGCAAGCTGTAAGGAACTCCTACTGTCTAACCAATTAGAAAAAAGTATGGCAGTGCCTGTTTTAAACCTGCCTGTTTGGAATGTTCTGCTGTCTTGCTCTCTTGTCCTGTGTTAATGCTCTGTCATTAGTGACTCCTCCTCAAATAGTTGTACAATATATTGTCACTTTTTATTGTTTGTGTGCTGGCCATTGTGTGCAGAGCTTTTTATAAACAGTTCATGGTGAGTGAAGCTAGAAAACTTTGTGTTTATCAGACCTGTTTTTTTTCTTTTTTCATAATTCACATGTCGGCTATCTCAGAGGTCTGTAAAGCAACCGGCACAATCTTCAGAGCCAAGTTCACAACTTTAGTAAAAATAGCTCTGTAATTCCGCTCAGTATAAAGGATTGCAGGAGCAAAATCAACATTAATGGCCAAACAGGAAGGGATTCTGTGGATGTTGTTGCGGTGACAGAAATGTGCAGTCGTGAATCAGTCGGTCTGTGTCTGTGAGATAAAAATAAGCCAATCATCAAAATTATCTAGTGGTGATTTTGACCCACGGCTTTTACCGACCGCTGCTGTAGTTTATCAGATTGAGTAGAAGAAGACTCAACAAGGTCCTCAGACTGCAGGCACACTGTCCCACAACCCACTGACTGCTACAGAACACTGGTCACCTGTTTAATCCTTTTTTTGTTCATGTCCAAATCATACCAAAAAGGCATATCACTTACCTTTGCCATTTAAAATACACATGCCAAGTGCGACGCAGATTAGATGGATCGCGAAATATACGTTCCACAGACAGACAGTAAGACAGACAGTTTGGGAAATTAGTAGACCAAACAAAAGTCATGGAAATTTCTCTTCTGACAACTTTTATGATTCTTCTTATTTTTGCTGGATTTATTTGTCTGACTCCTCAGCATAAAAATGACCCCCTTAAAAATGTATCATGCTGCCTGCTGCAGTCGTAGGAGGACGGACGGCTGAACAGACGTGTTCTCCCAGCGTCAGGCAGGGTGACAGCGCTCTGTCACACAGGCCCCTGCAGATGTCACTCACTCATTAGTGAATGTTGTGAGAGCCGCCAGGCGTTGACAGGAGAGTCAGAACATGCAGTGAACACATTACCTCCTAAATCACTGATGGGATTTACAGTGTTTCACCCTTTCAATTGCAGTGTAAAATATACAGTGTATCACTGACCAACTCCCTCCTTCTTTGTTGCCTTCTGTCTAACCTGCTAAAAGTGAGTCAGTTTACAAGGAATGAGCTTAATCACATTTCTAATTCATTGTCTAACATACCATAGGAAAGAAAGACAGGAAAAACAACTGACAGCAGGAGGAAATGACAGACGGTTGATCGCCTCAGTTGAATTACGAACCCGCGTCATTGTCGAATGAACTCATGGGATGTGGTGCGTAGCCCCAGTTAACCTCTGGTTGACCCCTGATGTTCGTGTCCTGCTCCGTCTGCCGATGTTCACAGGTCTCACCTTGACCAGCATCAGAACACCGTATGTGTCAAACAGGAAGCTGACATTCACTCACCGTCGTGTTATTTCCTTTGACTACATTGAGCGGAGTGAGTTGAATTGTGCTGATAAAATAGGACAAATCAGTGGATGGAGACCGGGAGGAAATAAGAGGGAGGATGGTCAAAGGACAAGAGAAGGTGAGTAAAATAGAGGAGATGGAGGATGGGTGGGGATGATGAAGAGGAAGAGGAGGTGGAAGAGAGCTTAGTGCTGAGACAAGGTGAAGGGGGTGGGGACACAGATTTTGTAAACTTCCCGTGGCTTCAGGCACCTGGATTGTAGAGCTCCCTCCCCACTTTGAACAGTGACTGTCGGATCAGTGGGTTTGTGGAACATCAAAAAGTAACTTAAATTCTGTGTTGTACTGAGTTTACACTGGATGCTACTGTGACTCATAACTGCCTCCTGAGGTTCAAAGTGGTATTATGAGACTGGACAGGACAGGGCTACATTGTTAGCATTCTAACTCCAGTATAGATCTTTCCATTCTGTTTAAAGTGTTAGCTAATTATTACCTCAACCAAGGAGTTTATGATTTCATTGCTGTTTGTCTGACTTTCAGCAGGATTATGCAGAAACTACTGAATCGATTTCAGTGAAATTTGGTGGGAGGATTGAGTATATATTGATATATGATATAATTGAAAGGCCATAGGGTTAATGCTTTCATATCATAGCAAATAGGGAAAGAAGAATTTAAGTAAGGTGTATTTATTTTCCAATTGCCGCTCTACTGTACATAGGTGTGTAAGGGAGTGAGGGACGGCTGTGACTGAGTGGTAGAGCGGTCCTGTAAAGTGCTTTGAGTGGAAATCAATACTAGAAAAGCGCTATATAAATACAGACCATTTACCATGTAATCTTTCTGTGTATTTTATGGTGTGATTGCTGTTGTCTTTTAGCAGGATTATGCATAAACTGCTCAGTTGATAACATTTTTTGTGTAATGGCTGTATTTGGGCTGAAGAAGAAACTTTTGGAGCTGATTCAATTGAGGGGGCAGATCCAGGAGTTTCTTTCACTTCTTTAACATTGTGAGATAGGGCGTTGTACGTGTTGTTGTTGATTTTAAGATGTGTTTAATAAAGACTGACCTAGTTTGTTTACATTCTGCTACTCCAAAAGTAAACAGCTCAGACTCATGGGATGTGACCTCCTCTGTTCAATGGACTTTCAGGACCTTTTACTCTACATAATTAAATTACAACAACACAAGGATGTGCGTTCTGGGCGGATATAAAAGAGAGAAAGGAAAAGGCTGAAGGTTTATGGTGACATGTCAGTGTTGTTTTCTGGACCTGAACGTGTGTGTCTCCATGGGCAGGAAGTAGCAGAGTCAGAAACAGGAAGCAGGAAGTTATTAGCCAGGATGATCTGAGCACACTGGACTGTGGAGTACATCAAGAGAACAACAACAGACACACACAGCACCTGGGACTATGATTGTGTCTGTGTGTGCATCCCACAGTAGGAAGGGGAAGGCGTTATAGACAGACAGAGGTCTGAGACCACATTGTGCTGTCCTAAAACTAAAGAATGACACTTACACGTGTGTGTGTGTGTGTGTGTGTACACACCTGCAGTATCACAGTCAACACTTCCTGAAACATCACCACGAGCAGGTAAACTTGCAAAATAAAGGAAACAAAGGAAGCGCCTGAATAAATGAAGTGGAAGTGTGTTAAAAGTGTGTGGTGCGTTTTCCTGCCTTTACTTTGGTAGACTAAACCAAAGTTATACCAATAAACATGAATTACAAACCAAAACAAATATACTTTTTTGATGATCATATTACTATAGCTAGACATAAAACGTTCATTGTGATGTGGTGATTTGGTGAAACTTTGAGAATCGCTTGACCCCCTCCGAGAGAAATCATCAACCAGAGAAAGGTTGGCTTATTTTTTTTAATATTGATCAAGTTTAAAATACTCTCCACAACTTCCTACCTTGTGAAGTGACATCTCCAAATTACATATTTTGTCATACAAAGGCTTGAATAAATCCGCTCTGCATTATCCCGGTTGAGTAAGTGAATCAAAGAAATGCTTTCCTGCTTCAATCAGAACTGATTAACGATTGCCCCATATTACACATTTTCATGCTCATACCAGCCTACATGCAAACAACTTCACATGTGACCACTGAGTGACGACAACAATGTCTTTCTTGTGTTGTGAATTTGGATCATATACTGATGTGCAGTTTTCCAACATCCTGCAGCACCATGACTGAAAACACTGTGACCCAGTGGGAATGAAATGCTAAAAAAAAAATCACGGACAGAAATAAGGCAGTAACCTCACAAGGGGCGGAGTTCAGGTTCTGCAGGTCAGGATGTAAAGTAAACTGTTATGACATCATACCTGAGCATGAAGTATATGTGACGTGTGTTGTTTGGCTGAGCCACAGTCGGGCAGGCAAACTGGCTGAGTCATCTATTATGCTTACAGTATTGTTACCCCAAAAAAGACACACTGTCATAACACACACGTGCAAACACACACACACACACACGCACACACACACACACACACACACACACACACACACACACACACACACACACACACACACACACACACACACACACACACACACACACACACACACACACACACACACACACACACACACACACACACACACACACTGATATGCTGGCTCAACAGGCTCCTGGATATTCCCACTTTCCTTAAATAGAGCTCGATCAGGCAGGTGCTTCCCTTGACAGAGACGGGAAGGCAGGGTCTGAAGGAAATGTGTGGGCGTGTGTGTGAGTGTGTGGGTGTGTGTGTGTGTGTTTGTGTGTATACTGTATATATGTGTGCGTGTTGAACAGGACAAGCTGCCAGCAGGCACCTGTGTTCCTCTGTCTTGGTGTGTAAGCTGGCCGCAGTGGAGACTCCTTGTTCTTAAGCTTAAAATAATAGCAGGTTTGCTTCAGGTGACATTTCCGTAATGTAGGGAATGTAACACAAGTGAAGTGACTGAAACCTCAAGTACGTCAAGTGTCTTCATCCTGAGCAAGTAGTTTATTTTCTCCTCTCACTTCAGTATTCTATAACTGTCCTCAGCGCTCACTCTATTCCCCAAATATTCTCCATATAAATGCTTTTGCTCTCCTCTGTTGTTTGTAAGGGTGCTCGATTGATCAGCCGATATTCCCTGTAATTAGTTTGATTGGCGATCTCTATAATTGCAGATCAGAGGAGCCGATCAGACAAGGCTAAACAAACAGCTGTTACTCAAGAAGATTGCAACTTCCAAACATAAGTAATTGAGATGGCTCACTCTTATTTGATGAATACTTTTTCATTGTTGTCCCGGAGCTGGAAATAGCTAATGAGTAAGGCATCTTGCTTTTGTTCTTCCCTCTGTTTAGAGCTGCAGATGCACAATATCGATTAAACGTGACATTGGCTGCATCGTGGGCTTCGTTGATCTGACAGTTGTCCCAGGTGTCTGATCATCATTTGCTTATGTGTGATGCAAATTACGTGTTTGTGCTCCTGTTCAAACAGCAGATGTTTGTGTTCCTGAAATATCACCAGACTCCCGTCAAAATCGTGCAATTTTGAGAGTTGTTGAGTGAAGAGAAATTCGATCTACTTTATGAAACGCTGTCTACAACTCATTCGAAATTATTTGAGCCTTCTTGTAAATACGACAAACTTTATCCATGAAGTTATTTCTTCTTTGTGCAAAAAAGTTTGTCAGTGTTTGTCCCAGTGTGTTGGCTCAGTAGTGATCAAATGTGAAGCATTTCGTCTTTTTCTTATTTTTAACACATTTCATCTTTGCAAACAGGGTGATTTAGGTGTTTATTGGCATATAGAGCGGCGGATTCTATCACTAGTGCTCTGGCTGATCGGGTTGTATAACCTCTTCTAACGTTGTGTGGGACTCCCGGGTGTGAACCTGTCACAGCCCGGCAGGACGGACGCTGCGCAGTGCGAACAGGACGCACATTTCTCCTTTCTCTGGTATTCATGCCTTTTTTTGTCGTCTATCTGTGACGTGCAAACATCAGATTTCTACACAGTCAGAGGAAGTTAAAGTGTGTGACCTGCTCGTATAGTTGCAGCAGCATCACCCCTGCAGCTGCTGACAGAGCAGGTGAAACATGACACAGACACAGGTCGATACAGGAGTTTAGTGTGAAAAAAAGGAACAACTTGACAACGATAATGGACATTTACGGACAAAATTCTGAGTAGAATACAGCCCTTTAGTGTTTATTTGCATATAGAGCGGGGAGAAGAAATCTGATCATAAGACGCATGTAAATCAGGCGTGAACAAAGCTATATTCCCTGTGATCAGTTCCTTTGGTTATCGTCAGATACTACCTCAGAGGATGACGGTGATCGCGATCGGCCCCAAAAATCCTGATCGGATCCCCCTTCATTGTTTTCCACTCTTGGCAGCAGGAATATCTACTTAGTCTTCCAAGATTATAGTCTTCCAAGAAAATATTTTTTTGTAAAGATGGAGTACTGCGCTTCAGAGGAGTCCCCCCTGATTTTAACACCCCCATGAGAAAAGGACACAGAAACAATCGAAACCCAGATCTTGTGCATGAGTGTCATGGATAGCTCTTCTCTTTCCCTCTTTTTCTCTCTCTATCTCTCTCTCTCTCTCCCATCCCTCCATCCCGCCCCTCTAATCCTGATGGTGTTAATTGAAAGTCAGGAGAGGGCACCCTTGCGGTTTCATTATTAATTTAACACTCAGGGTAACTTAAAGTGCAATTTTCACCCACATGTGGAACAGAAAAATCAATGGCCACAACAGCAGCGAGCATCAAGGCTGATTACTGATGCACGGGGAGAGACGGGCAAGACACCAACTACTTGAGGAGAAAGAGTGACGTACGAGCGTGTGTGTGTGTGTGTGTGTGTGTGTGTGTGTGTGTGTGTGTGTGTGTGTGTGTGTGTGTGGTGTCTGGGTGGTTTTCGCTAAGTGTTTCAGATCCGTCAAGACTGTTTGGACACCACTCTCTGTTACACAGAACAGTGGGTAAACACAGAGAGACGTTATCAGCTGATTAAAAATGACACCTGATGGCGGTGTGTGGGTGTATTCCTCTGCGTGTGATTTTACATTCATCACCAGGCTCCTGGAACATGCGGTTTAATAGTGTCTGCATGCCTTGTGTGTGTTTCTTCTGGTTTAATTGTGCAAATACATGACTCTCTGTCTTATTATCTCTAGCTGTGCACGGACCGGCCCCGCGCCTGGGATTAAATGGGGGAAATAAAGGTATATTGCTCAGTAATGCAATCTGTCCCCCGATTTGAGAGATGAGCAGTCTGCCCTTTGCGCTGAGCGGACTCGCAGATGATTTAGAGCAAGCAGATGGAAAATTCTAATATGTTAGCCTAACCCCGAATGGCTAGGAGCTAATTTATTTCAAACCCTCTGCAAGAATTACACTTCCTTCCTCGGATGCCGCCCCAACCCCTCGCACTCTCCCTATCCTCTTGGCTCTCGAAGGAAAGCAAAGACAAGAAAAAAACAGTAGCCAAGACAAGCAGGGAGACAGAAGTTAAGTGCAAATCTAAAGTGTATTTAACCAAAGCACCAGCTTGAAGAATTTATCTCTTTCCTTAGTTAAGATCCAAATCCATTTGTGTCCTATCAATATATTGAGAATATGCCACTCTGAGGTGAGGTTAAAACTTGGCGGCAAAGGGATAAAATGACAATTTAAAGTGGGGAGACCCTCTGCCGGTAAAATTACTCTCCTCCTCCTCCTACATGATGTATGCCTGCACTTTATTTTAGGCAATTTCAAGTGCTTTGCACGTTAATTTGGTTATTCTAATTTATGACCAGGATATTATGCAGTTAATACTGAATTAGCTCTTGACTGAGGACAGTTAATAGTCTCTGTTTCTCGCTTTCTCTGCCCTTACCTTCACATCCTGCTGCATGTGAACTCACACATAAATATTCTTTATCTCACCTACAGTAAGCAAATGCAGATATGGTGTGTGCTTAGGGCCAAAAACCACACATACACGTGAAAACACGGTCAAATACACAAGAGCAAGAACACGTTCAAAGACACAATTACCCTGTTAATTAAGACAAACCACACTCATTCAGAGATGCACGTACCCCTCCCAACTTTGTCCCCTACCCCCCTTGTTTGCATCGAGCTGGGTGAGGTATTTCGGCGTGATCACCCCTAAGTGGACGTGTCTGTCTTGATAAACACTTTATGCAGATCAGCTTTCACTTGTTTTTCTGTTTCTTGAGTGAGGGAGTGAGGGAGCGAGAAAGAGAGAAATAATACCTCTCTAATTGACCCATTTGGCTGCTTCTCTGCCCACAGGAGGGGGCCTCGGCTTTTAATGTTTGATCGGCCTAATTTCCCCAACACATCATTAGTGGCCATCTTCAGCCTCGACTCTTAATAACCTCTTTATGAGGCGAATGGATGCCGTTAAAAGTCTTTGTCTCTCTCCCCGGGTCCAGCGACCCTCCTCGTCCTCCTAATTAAGTCAGATGTTTCAAAATATGGTAATGGTGCTGGGACCTGTTTGAATTAAATAAGCAAGCATCTCCTGGACTCCCCGTCCATTTACATAATTTCATTATCAGTTAAAACACACTAATTGTTGAGTGCGGGTGTTTGTATGAGGGAGTGCATGCATGGGGTGAGCCAGCGGTGCCTTGGCAGAAATGCAGCACTAATTACAAAGCCAGTGGCAGCGCTCCAGAGCGAGGGTGTGTGTAAAAGCAACAAGCCCATTTACACAGAGGCTAATAGATTCCTGAGCGCCGCCTCGGCCATTCCAGCAGTGTAGGGCCACATTTTCAGAGCAAAGCTGGTGTTTTATTACACATTGTATCCTAATAATAGGTCGGTGCTTACAGTCTAATGTGCAAGGCAACAAGCCACTTATTCCCACTTATTTAGCATTAGCAGAAGCTTCATATGCTATATATGAAACAATTTGGCAATCATTAACATCCGTCCTAAGATCTGAACACAAGTGATCAGCGTTAAAGTTTGTGATTTCACACCTTGTTAAAAATGTATCCTAAATGTTTCACCTGTGACCAGTTGTGATTGGATCTCTCTTCCCAGCTCGACTTACAAATACATATGTACATCATTTGTGCTTGCAAAGACCAAATGATGTCTATTTTACCAATGCGTCACATCCCAATTTTTGTGTGGGACTGTGTGTCAGCATCAGGGGGGCTGAATGAATGAATAAATGTGTGAAAATATGAAGAAAGATTTGGCCAATTCAAGTCATTATGTGGTCAGTGTTGACAGTGGGATGGTGGCCACCAACCAATCCAAGTGTGGGCCTTGAGAAGTGTTATATATGTTTGTAGATGTAGAAATTGTTGTGATTCTGAGATGTCAACTGTGTAGGTGGTGCTTTGTTGCTCACAACACATTTGCGTTCACACAGCTAAGAGAATGAGGGCCTTGGTGAAAGAACCTCAGGATGGTGTGTTCAGATCTGTACCCAACACTGAACTCTTGTTATTGGATCACTTAGGACGGATGTTAACACCAGGTCTGAACAGGTTCATGGAGATCCTTCAAATTGCCTCATAGTTTACTGCGTCCTGCCCTGCCGAGAAACTGATATTGACTGTACCCTCAGTGGTCCTAATCAACTGACTGTGAAAGGATGCCACTAAAATAACTGTGCTGTGATGACAGGACCTTTCTGATCTGCACAGGAAGAGAAACACCACATGTACAGTATTCAGTGTGTCAGTGGGTCTGAGCTGTTAATGGCCCTGCATGTTTATATAAGTCTAAAACAAGAGTGGAACTTAAAGTTGATAAAAGCAACAACTTCTAACACCACATCTGAGAATGTTGGTGTAGTCAGTTGCCAACTAATGACAACATGTTGACATCCTGCTTGTTTTCTGTGTGTGTGTGTGTGTTTGTGTGTGAGAGAACCATGTGCTTCCTTTGCCGTGCCTCCTGCAGTGTTTGTGTCCAGATCACACACAGCTGTGACCGTCTGTCCCCGTATCACGCTATCAAACTTCCCTTCCATGCAAAACAACACAATCTTGCTTGTTACAGACACTCGGCTGATGACTACTGACACAGACTGACCAGGACACAGCTGTGCGGAGGAGTGACGACTACACAAGCAGCTTTTCCAGACAGAACAATGAGGCCGAGGGACTCTGAGAGAAACACTGGAGTTAACTCAGTGGCAACATGGTAAAATGGTCAGTTAGAGATTCTTAATAACACTGATTCAGCTGATCAAGGCAGAGAAAGGACGAGATGCGGTCAAAATTAATATATGACAATTTATTTATTACAATTTGAACTACAGTAAAAAATACTGCGCAGCTCTGTTTGTTTGAATCTTTGTCAACAGCCAAACTTTTTTAAGTACCACTCTGACGTAAGTGTCAGTCACTGACACTTTTGATCATTGCCTTTCCTTCTTTGTCTCTGTGCCTGTGTATGTATTTGTGTATTTGTGATTTCGGTATGCGCTCATAATAACAAACATGCATTCTCGCCTCTAAATCATTATTAGCTAAGCCTGTCCTCGTCTCCACCTTTGCTGAGATCTATATTGAAATGTGTCTCCCCTTTCTGCAACTTATTCCACACCTTGACAACCAGAAAAGTGTGTGTGTGTGTGTGTGTGTGTGTGTGTGTGTGTGTGTGTGTGTGTGTGTGTGTGTGTGTGTGTGTGTGTGTGTGTGTGTGTGAGTGTGTGTCTACATAGACATCAGGGGTACAGGAGGCCGCTGTCTACCTCCTATCTCTGCCATTTGCCATTTACACAAAATGGTTATTAATTACGAGACAAAATGAGATTGGGAGGAGCCAGCTGGCTTAGTGCATGCTTTCTAAAATGCATCCCATCCCAGCCCATTTAAAGAGCCATTTCATCTGGTCTTAAAGGTTTTACAGTTCATTACTCTCACACTGACTATGGAGATAATTTCTTATCCTTTAAATCTTTTAAATCAAGAAATGTTCTCTGTTGGAATAAGCTGATAAATAAGACTAAATCACGATTGGTTGATACAGATGGTAGTATCTACATGGTTCTAGAGAAGTAATGTGACATTCTGAGAAGTTTGCTAATTTTCTTTTTCTAGAAGCTTTATGTGAAAATGAATACCACTTATACATCTGTGCCGGGTGCTTCCCTTTGACCAACAATATCATATCATTAATTAACTGTGTTCAGCAGTGGCTCACTCACTCAATACACATTTGTGTATTATTGAAAGTCAAAGTAGAACAAAATTGTCCTTTTGTGTATTCATTACAGAGGAGTAGCTCTATGGTTTGCATGACGACTAGCACAACACAGCCGGCCTAACGCTCTCAAATATATGACAGTGCAGATATTGTGATGTATATCTTCTGTATATAACAAAGGGAACATAAGTCCTGACTAAACTAGAAGTTAGCTAATACTAATGTTGGGCCTCACCTCACCGACCTCCTGCCCTAAGGTGAAGTTTGTAACCCGGTGAAGATCCGTCCATCCTTTATCTAGACTGCTTATCCTTTGAGGATTGTGGTTAGTTCAGGAGCCAATCCCAGCTGACATTGTGCTAGAGGCGGACAGGACGCCAGCAAATTGCAGCGCTGACAAAGACTTACACCTACAGGGAGTTTGTTGGAATACTTAAACTCATTGCAAAAACAGCCCGATTTGTATCTGTGTTCTCTCATCTAACTCTGTGGCAAATACGCATTACCCCAAAACTAACACTTCTCGAATGGAAACTAACCAGCAGTTGTTTCTCCTCAGAAAGTGTCACGAGGAATTAAAATCTAAGTGATCTTTACATCATTGAAGTTTCTTTGTTTGTATTCAGTCATTTGCACTCAGTTGGATTTGTCCTCAGTGCAGCTAAAGCAAGTCTCTTTGCTGCTGGAACAAGGTGGACTGCTATCAAGAAAATGACTCATTGGAAACAAGTGGAATTACCTTAACACCCTGGCAGCTTTTCCTACTTATTTATATAAAACAAGATGGATACCACACACACTCTCTCTTCCTCTCCTGCACCCTTTTCTGTTTCTCCCGTTCACACAATAGCCTGACACCACATAGCTCTTCATCAGGTGCTGGCCGACAGGGCCTCTTGCACGTGCAGACGATTACCATGTCCCCTGATTGCCACCGTACAGAGATGGGGAGGGTTTTTTCTTACAAATTAGCGGATAAATAGATACCCCACCGCCACTACCACCATTCACCCCCCCCCCCCCTCACTATTACCCAACTCCACCCATCCACCCTGTGCCTAATGACGGGGGCTGGGGAGCGGTAATGAAAAACTATACATCACAATCAGCCGGACAGTCCTATTCATGGCTATGCATTATGCTCACTAGTCATAATCATCGCGGCCGTGACAGAGGGAGAGATGTGGAAAGGGAAGAGGAGAGGGAAAAGGAGGTGAGATGGTGAAAAGAGAGGATAGTATGATAGAAGAGGAGATGGTGTGAAATTGTAGGTAGGAAAAGGGGGAATGGACGAAGAGAGTGCAAAGGAGGAGAGACAAGAGAGGGAAAATTGAGGGAATGAAACTCAATCAGACACAATAGGTGCTGGTCTTTCTTTATCTGAACTGTTTTTTAGCATTACCTCTGTAATGAATGCACTCCACACCGGCAGAGTACTGCCTCGCTGTAGCAGTGTTACCTGACTGAGAGGATTATGGGTATACAGATATGTTTTTTTTATGAGGTTTGGGTGACTGCAATCGGCAGCACCAATATCGAAGCAATGTGGCAAAAGATCTACTCTTGCTCTTGTACAATATTTTTCAAACATCTTGAATGGTTTTCGAGTCTTGAAGCTACTAGTATATAGGGTAGTACAGTGTGTGTCTGTCTGGGCTTTGAGGTCACAGTGGTGGAGGGGTGTGTAGGGAAACTAATGCAGGACACTAGGTTTGGAATGTCTGCCTGCCATTGTTTCAACCACTATCATCCTCTGTCTCCATACCAAGTGTTATAAATGTTCAACCTTAACCATACCTGAGACATATTGTTGGGCTCAATGACAACGTTGTTACAAGTTCAGTCGTTCTATAATTGTACAAGATGGGTCTAATAAAGTTGCACTCTTGGTCCTGATATATAATAATAGAATTTAAGCAAGAGATGAATGCTAACATCTACCATGTTAATATGAAAACCCAATAAACCCCACAAACATGTTTAAATGTGAAAAGAGTTTATAATGTCATTGGGAATAGTGGTGTCATTATGTCACATGACATGGGGCACACACAAGTAAGTAAATCTTAATTTTTAAGTCAAGAGAGCAAAGCAGCCGGCAGATATTTTGGTTGGTTACAATTGTGGTCACATGTTGTATTTGTGATTACTTGTTAGTGCGGTTGTGTTTGATTTGGCTTCACACCAGTATGAACTGGGTATATGAAAGTGCACCAACGGAAGTATCTGATATAAGACACAAGTTTATCTCTCAACTGTCAACTTCTACCCCCGCCGCCCAAACACACACTGGTTTGTTTCCAAAAATCACAACAACTTTTACTTGAGCTTTTCCATTATTACACAGGCACAACTCTCCTGCAGAAGTTTGTTGCAACCAGCACAAGCCTCTATTCAAATATTTTTTAAGTTTTAAAATCTCATAGGCTCGTATGAGTTCAGTGGATGTAAACAGAAATTAGCTCTATTCCTTAGTCTAATCATCCATGCAGGCGCCATTCCAACATAAGAGTTACTACATGTCAGTCACTCAGTAATACAGCAGGGCTACCAAATTGCACAGCTCAAACTCGTATAATAATGATCAAGTTAGATAAATGGATTTGATTCAACAGTAGAAATCCAAACATGCTGTCTGAAGAATAATGTATCAGTTCAGCCTCTTTTTCTGAGCAGAGCAGAGTGTCAAAAAGAACGAGGAAGAGAAAAGAGGTAGAAGAGGAAGAGAAGTTAGTGGAAAGACAAGAGTGATTTTGAGTTGTCTTCTGTCTTTTCTCTCTCCAACATACATGCACGTCGTGTAGACACCGTGTGGGAGGTTTATTTCTGCAGCTCGTTAACTAGAATATTCCCTTATATTGACTTATTTGGCAGCCACCACAGGCTGAGCCTCCTCTGCGAAACCCCCCCCCCCCATCCTCAAGACAGTAAAATGTAAAAGTCTATGTGTGTATGCGTTAGAATATGTCGCAGTGTGTTTGTGCGTTCGCATGGGGTTTGCATGTGTTTGTTGGCGGTAGGTAGGCAGCAAGCAAGCGGGGGAAAGAGAAAAAAAAAGAATGACAGACTCAAAATAAGGTAATGACAGAGGTATGGTAGGTGCACATACGCTCATGCTCACCCAGAATCCTTTGGGGGAGCTTTGTATTAGGACAAACCTGTGTAATAAAAGTCGGATCACATAATCACTTTGACTTCAGCGGAAAACTAGAGTCGCTAAAATACCCCGGAGACAAATAATAAGGTTCTCCTATCAAGCACGTCTGTTGCCAGGTGTACGTGCAGAAGTGTGTGTCTGTGTGTGAGCTTGAAAAAAAAGAAAACGGAGAAACATTTATATCTAACACACACACACGTAGGCGCACACACACACACACACCTTTCCTCGTTGCTCTGTTTTTATAGACTGGTCGCTTACAAGCCACCAAATGTCACCGCTATTGTTAATCCCACACAGCCTGCCTAATGAGACCATGCTTCACACGCTCTCCTTCGAGGGTCTACATGTGTGTGTGTGGGTCTTCACTTTGTGCATATGTTAACACACGTATGAGAGACGTGTGTAACATGCGTATGTGTGTGTGTGTGTGTCACCCCTGACCTTGCCCTCACCCACATCTCATTCCAGCTCATTAAATATGTATATCTTATCACACAACCTTCTCACAAACGCCTCCTCTCTCACACGCGCACTGACGCCTATTTGCATGCAGTAAATTCCAGCGAGCAACAGGGACACTGCTGTAGAGAGAGAGAGAGAGAGAGAGAGACGGTGAGAGAGAAGACTGGCCTACTAATGGGTCAGCAAGAGCATGGCGGTGTAAAGAGGGAAGCAGAGAGTATTTTCTCTAAATGGTGAATACTTTTTCTTGCCATTTATGTAAGGAAGAAAAAGATAATGTACACCTGCACTCCTTCACCTCTCCCTCTCGTGTCTTCCATCTATCTCACTGTGTCTCTCGGTGTGTCTGTTTCTACAGTGAGTCTTGATCGAATCTTGGCCTAATGAGAATGATGTGCTACAGTGATAAAACACGGCCGTGGCCTCCTGTAAAACACAGAGCATCCCTGGCATTAATTATTGAGAGGGCTAAGGTGCCGCTGGAGGGGTTTACAAGGGGAGAAAACATTGCACTGACCACCGCCATAGTTAATCACTAATGGACACTGGATGGTGCTCAGAGAAAGTGAAGCACATGAACAAAGCACATGCTGTCTTAACTGATAAGTGTTTAGAATATTGATGCCAAAGTTATAAACAAGATCCTGAGCTTTCTACCAATGTATGGGCGTGGTTCTGTGAAGCTGCTATCATACATGCACTAATAATCTGGATAATCTCCTGAAATTATCCAGAGGAGCTGTATGTCAATCAATCAATCAAATTTGTATTTGTAAAGCCCATATTCACAAATCACAATTTGTCTCAAAGGGCTTAACAAAGTTATGTTGAAGAGGAGAACACACTGAATATTTAATCTATACTGCAAAACGATAACACTTCTTAAACATGAACGTACATGTGTTGCATGTTCCATAGTTAAACAGCTACAGCTTTTAGTTAAAATGTTGCATCAAAGTTATTCATTCTGAAAACCAAGATTGTTTCTGTTCTGAGAGGAGAGATGGTTCATGAGATGTAACCACACCACAAGCTTCATCTGGACCCGAATATGATTCAAAACATTTTGTAAGAACCTGGCTCCCGTCAGGCTCAGGTCGAGCCTCCACAGTGCTGTGTTTTCACTGATGCGCTGCTCCAGCTCAGATAACTCTGTGCACTTTCCATTACTTACCCACCTAACCCTAATTATGAGACCTTCTCCCGATACAGCTTTCACTGAATATGTTACTGCATTCCATCTTTTGTTTTGTGTGTGTGTGCTGCTTTATGCACACTGCTGACAATGCGAAATATAACTGCCTTTTTTACAGTTTGAGTCTTTAGATTTCCGTTCAATCATTCCTATGCTAGTGAGAAAAAACTGACACATGCTTTTAACTTACAAAGACATGGCATTCATCAATATAAGAACACAGGTGAAAACTAATTTACAGTATAAGAATGTGTCATGACTCTGACGTAGAGTTGTTGAAGGAAACTTCTAAAGGACAATAACATATTGGTGAATGAGGCTCAATAATATTGAAGATTTTTTGTCGATAATGGCAAAATTCTCAAATTCTTTGGGGAGGTAAAGTTCAACCAGAACTTTAGAAAGTGACATGCAGCTGTCAGACATGAAAGAATAACTCCAAATGTTTTAAGCCTCTTTTTTGCCTTTTATTAGACAACATACAGACAACAGATTGGACCTGGCTTGAACTGAGGATGTTTCAATTCACAATAACCCTCTAACCATAGGCCACCAGGGCACGCCTCCCATGGACTTCTAGAAGAAGAGCACTGATCTGGTTGATGAGTTAGTGTTCATGAGTTGCAGGGAATGTTCAGTTCAGTCATAATTTCATTGGATGTTTTAACCCTTTAACCTAAGCATGCTTTGAGGTACACACTCAAAATAACTGGCACCATTTCATCTTTTAATCTCTGGATGAACACTGTCCAGGTTTAGAGCAAATTTAAAGATAAAGAGTCTGAACTGTGCGACAACCTTCTGAGAAATTCAACCAAACTTGACCGATGTCAAAAAAAACCTCTTTCCTGTTAATGAAGCAGCATCAAGATAGTGTTTTACAAACAGACACCACGGTGACAAGTAGAGGGGCAAAGCCACAATCAATGGCCGAGAGAATCAGCAAGTATAAATGTGCATGTGACCAGGTTTGTGTGTGTGTGTGTGTGTGTGTGTGTGTGTGTGTGTGTGTGTGTGTGTGTGTGTGTGTGTGTGTGTGTGTGTGTGTGTGTGTGTGTTTGGAAAGCCAAAGCCAAAACAATGGCCCATCAGATTGAAACTGACTTCACCTTGTATCTTTTGGCCCCGGCTTGCGACAATAGATTGGACAGGAAATCCAATGGCGAGCTGAGAGACAAGGAGAGGAGGAGAGGGGGGATGGAGGAGCAGACAGAGAAAACAGATTGCTAATATGCTGCTGCTGTGGAGGTGCGTGTGTGTTTTAGTTTGTGCAACACAGACGTGGAGAAATTAATTTGTGAAGCGCATTTTAAAAAAAATCTAAATTTTCAGTAATGTTTGATAGGGTTTTTGATTATGCAGGTGCGTGTATATGTTTGTGAGTGAACATTAATGTGTGTGTGTGTGTCTCTGTGTGTGCGGTGGGTGACCTGGCCCATTTTAATCTGTGGCAGAGGGAAGATGTGGTGAAAACCATTATCACCGTCTCCCTGTCGCTGATAACAGCTCGCTAATCTGTTTGCTGGAGATATTGAACAAATGCATTTGTGCCACGGACGGACAGGGGGAGAGGAGCGGGAGGGGATGAACGGGGAGATGGGGAGCTTGTGTGTGTGTGTGTGTGTGTGTGTGTGTCTGTGTGTGGGGAGGGGGTGTCAGAGGGGAGCTGATGAAAAATGAGAGGATGAGGAGGTTGGGAAAACTTCCCCGACAGCGGTGGCCTCTCAGTGACAACATGGAAGGAGGGAGAGGTTGGGAAGGAGAATGAGCGAAAGGTAAAGACAACACGCGGTGATGGAGGAAGCAAATTGAGGTAATGACAGAGATAGATGAAAAGAGATGAGAAAGACAAAAAGAGGGGATGAAAAAAGGGAAACATGGAAGAGAGAATGGAGGGAAAATAATCAATGTCACAAGAGTGTCCCGTGATAAGGAATGAGAAAAGGAAACGCAGGCGGGGGGGCATCTTGAGACGGAATGTGCTGGCTGCTGCGGCTGACTGATCCGGTCAAGTAGTAGATCATGTGGCAACTCAGCCTTGACCTGAGCTGTAAGTTTGATTCAACTACAGGACTTAGGAACAATAGCCAAAGCTTATACTGGTGCCAATGGGAATGAGTAAAGAAAGAATGGAAAGAAGAAAACAAGCTTTATTAATGTTCAGATGATATTAAAAAAACGTATGTAATTAGGTAAGTATGGGTTTTGTGTACGTCATCTTCTCTGTGATCATGTGTAGGATCATCGTTACCACAAAATTCATTCAATCTATGGCGGCAGTACGTGCAAGGTCAAGAAGGTCATGACAGATTCCAAGTGACAGGTACATAGACTAAAGAGTGAAAGAGAGAACTCCATTTTATGCAACTTGTGGCTATTTGCACACCTGCACCTGAAACTACTGAGGTCTGACTGTCTGCATGGATGGTAAAACGATTTTTGGTTAATTATGAATTTCATTATACAATGATAAACACTGACAATTTCCATAATACATGTTTATGGTAATGGGGCTTGCCAATGAAGTAATTTAGGAAAAATCTACACCAGGCAAACTGGCAAGCCACCCAGAAAGCAAAAAACCTGTGATCACCCAAGGGACCTTTAAGTCAAGGATGGATAATTTTCAACAAATAACTCTTTAGTTATATTTGACAGAAAAAAACTTGCTGTTGTAGGGAGCTTGCAAAGAATCAGAGCTGAGGATTTTTTTCTCAGAAAACAAATCCTGTAGATGAAGAACAACCAAAAGCTTGGTACAATGGGGTGTAAGGATGGTGGGGGATCTGCATCATAAAGAATACATAACAATAGTTTAGGAAAATGGGACGAAAACATAAATCAATATGTGTTGCCAGGAACACCACTGCTAGAAAAAGGCAAAGAAGCTGTTGATCAAAGTAATGAGTGGGCATCGAGATTTCTGTAGAGACAAACCTGTTCACAGAAAAGTTATAAAGGTTGGGAGGTGTGTGACCAGCTGAAACGGTGCCGTGCCAAGTACGGGAATGGCGAGCATAAACTTTGCTTTAATAATTTGAACGTGAGCAGTCTGTTGATGCGGTAACGTCGACTTGGCAGAGGAGTCCAGGAAGGAAGAAGAACCTTTGTGCTACCTGATGTTATTTTGCAATGCACCACATCTCCTTCCTTTATCAATGGATAGAGTTCTGGCTGCTGTCTCTCCCACATAAAGTCCAGAAACAGCTCTTTGCCACAATTTCGAAGTGACTACTGATGACAGATGAAATATGAGGGGGAAAAAGTTTGAGTATGGCACCGTATAATACATTTATCATCTGATTAATTTAACTGTGCCACTGAATGGACACTTTGTCTGGGTTGTCAATGCCGGCACTAGTGGGTAGTGGTTGGGTGGAGGGATGGAAGGGTAGTTGGGTGTTACTGCAGACCCCGAGGCAAGCAGTTAACCTGAGCTCAGAGCCCCCCCTCCTATGAAACGCTGAAGATTGCAGAGGCGTAAAAAGAAGAGAATGGGTGAGTGGACTTGTAACACCCTGGGCTGTGTGTCAAAACATGCTTTTATCTGTCTTCTCTTCACTCGTACCATCTCAACAGCTCCCCTACATTCCCCCTGTAATGTCTCCTCTCTCTCTCACATCATAATCTTACTCTGCATTTTCACTTTTTGTGCATTTGCTATTACCTCACACTGCCTTTATCCTTATGGATCTCTCACTCTCTCACTATCGCTCTCTCTACCTAGTGTCATCTCTTCACCCCCGCTATCTCTCTCCCCTCCTCCTGCTCTGCTGAGGCCCTGGGGCACCATCTGACTGCACCAGCTAACCCTTGTATAACTTTTCCAATTCCAATTCCTGCTGGATTATGGCATGGTGGTGACGAGGGGGACATTTCCTCTCATATATTTGATTCTGTGGCATGATTATTGGAGCGGTGTGTGTGGAGATGGAGGTGTTGATGTCGAGTGGGGACGGAGACCTTGACCTCACCCAGGGGACAATGGACGTTCATGTGGCCTTCTCTCTCTCTAATGTATTACACACACACACACACTGAGAACAGATACATACAGTATGTGCGCCCCAACCCTCAAAATCCATGCTTGCAAATTGCTGTTCTTACATACACATGCACATGCGCAGCCCTCTCCACCCTCCTAGCCCTGGGGTTAGGGGCTGGAGATGGCAGACATGGAGATTGGTTTTTAGTTAAATGTCAGTGGAGGTGAAAGCATTGCCCAAAGGCACCTCTATATGTGTGTGTGTGTCTATCTGTGTCACTCTTGCAGTCGCTTTCTCTCTCTCTTCCGTGGTTCCTGTTTCTTATGACAATCTCATTCACGTCCTCTTTCTTTTTCTTTGTCTGTCCAGCTTTTCTGTCAATATAATTTCTTCCCTCATCTCTACCTTTTCATCTTTCTGTCTACTTCATCAGCCCTTTTTTATCAAAACATCAGAGAGTGAAACCTGCGTAGTATCTGTTAAAGGCTGGTCTCAGTAATGCCTGGTGTTGTTCTTTGGGTCAAGGGACAGACACATCAGGTGTCTGTGGGCTGAGTTATGACTTCAGAATTTCCAATAATAGTACCAAGATGGAAAATGTCTGCGTCACTTGCTTTTAATAATAAATAGTAATAAAAATTCACTTATTTTCAAAATCTTTTGTTAAATTGTCAAATACAAAAAAAAAAGAAAAAAAAGGAAATGTATTTGTTGTGTAAGTAAGATAAGCTTGTGTATTTGCTACCTTGCATGTTTTATAGCCTCACTATTAGTTGAAAAGCAAATTCATTCAATGTATTTTAACACAGGTATGATATGACAACGATATTGAGTCATGAATAACATGATTTAACCCAAAACTTGTGTGATGTGATTCACCATTGTCCAAGAAGGTAAAAAATGATCTTCACTTATAAACATGTAAAGTGGCAGTGAGAGCAGCTCTCTGTGCCTTGTTTGAGAAATATCATGATAGAAGAAGAAAAGTGACACGTACCTGGACATTTGTTTTGACTGGTTGTCAATGAGTGAATATATTATACTTTAATGAGGCAGACTGAATGATGTTTGAGGTCAATTTTCTATTTCTGATGATTAAATTGATCGTGGAAAAAATACTGTTGGCATGAAGGTGCTTCTCATGTTAATTAAGATTTTTAGGGTTAGGATGAAATGATTCATGACTAAAGGTTGTTTTTGAATCCCCCGACATTAAGTGTTGAATAAAGTAATTGTAATCAAAGATGACAGGGATATTCATGTATTTTGGGGTGTGCCATGGAGGAAATTGTTTCCAATATGCAGATCTACCAGAAATATTCTAGGGCTTTGATGACATTACTTTTTTCCCGCTGTCTCAGAGCAGTACTAATAAATGTGTTTACATCAACATTCATCAAATTACTTTGTCTCATGTGAAAGAGCTCGTAGTCAGTATACGATACTTTCCTAACTCTTTGGTTTATGCCTCGCAACCTAATGCTTTTGACTCATTTTCCCCCACTCTAATCTATCTATAATCAAATTATAATTATAATGTAATCTAGTAATTTCCCAGTTAGATCAGGGAGTTGTTTTTCACAATAAGGTTTGATTAAGCCACTGTACGCTAGTATCTAAACCAAAATGCCCAAAAAATAAACATAACCTTTGTGCTTTAAGCTGCTATAGAGCTGTTGTGAATTATTGTGAATATTGGACGAAGATTTGTCACTTCCAATAATGATCATTTCATGTTTTTTGGGGGGATGTGTAAAAGGAAACGGGATTGTACATTTAGCATTCATCACGTGTATGTATACAATCAATAAAGAATATAGAAAAGAATAAAGATGGAGTCAGCCCAGTAGTCCAGGTATCTTATTTGCTTTAGCGTGCTGCAAAGAGGACATCTGGCTGCATCTGTGTGGCACAGCGAACACGTTGCCAAGGGTGTCAACACACCAGCTGCTGCTCCTTATAAACACCAAACCAAAAGCTGCTGTGCATCTGTTGCAGCCTGTGGCTTTAACACTGCTGTTACCTTTTAAATTCTCAAATAGTCAAAGTGACTTCCCTGACGTTTTTTTATTGTTATTGAACGTAAAGCAAAGAATGAGTCGAGATATTTGACTCATGTCTCCATCAGTTTGTTTCCACAAGTGGAGACATGCACTGTAAAGTCTAATTAGTTGACCTTACTTAAAAAAAGTATGCAAACTTGTTGCCTCAAAAAAATTAAGCCAAGTTATCTTAAGATTAGTGAGTTAGAAAAGCTTGTTTATTTTAAGTGTGCAGTACTAAATCAAGTAGTACAACTAACAAAAAAAAATTAAGTTCATGTAACTTAATAACCATGCGTACTGTTAAGTAATTTTTTTTAATTTGTGCGGACTGCTTGATACAAATTTAACCCCGCTTAGAATTACTAAATACCTACAACTTACTACTCACTAATTTTTCAAGTTCACTTAAATTAAACAAACTAATTACCCTGAATGGGTCCTTGTCCTTTTTCTCTCTCTCTCCCCTATTTCTTATCCATTTTTAGCTAATAAAAGGCAAAAACACCACAAAAATATACTTTAAAAGAACACTCACTAGGTTGATTCAGCTGCATTACAACATTTATTAAAAAAAAATAATAATTGCATAATTTACAGATCTAGGCTGAACAATAAACATCACCATTAGCAAACCAGCATAACATGGTACAGACTTGAATGGATTTTTTTTTTTTAAATCCAGACAGGAAGAGAAACACGGGGTCATGCTGCAGCTGACATTTTGTATAAATAAAATATAACAAACATCCTAAAGTCACATTTAAAGCCTGAATCCAAGTGGTTATATTCATTGTCAATGAAATGTTTCTGTCTTTTAATCATTGTTGGACAGTTTGGGGGACAGTTTTCTTATTCACTCTTTTGACAAGAGTGAGATTAGAGGATCAATGCCACCTTCCATTAAAATATGAAGCAGCATTTATCTTAGCTTAGCACCAAGACTGGTAACAGAGGGAAACGGTTAGCCTGGATTCCTGTGGCGTGAAAAACAGCCACATTTCAACCGTTCAGCTAGTAAAATAAGCATGTAAACAAAATGCCACACTACACCTTTAACATTAAGCCCACGAGCCGTTTGTGTGCACGTCCACTGAACCAAAACTTTCCCCTGGTGGGAATTAAACTACTAACTACGACACTGTTCCAGGGGCTGGTGCCATTCTTTCAGACATAAAAGGCCCTTGTACGTACAGACATGACATCCTTAACAGATAAGTAGAGTCCGTCAATTGAAACAAGCCAGCTCAGTTGCATGAAAGCATCAAACTTCATCTGATAACATGAGAACATTATTATAACTTGCAAATTGCTGACAGCTGATGGCTCTTTACTAGTCTAATCCAGGAGACTGTTCTTCAGAGTTAACAGTTTTGGTGGGAGGTTTTTCTTTCCCAGTCCAAGCAGCACAGTCTGAATGAAGTTGAGTGTATTTGCCATGCATTTTGGGTAATCCAAATGCAAAGCAAATGTAAGCCCAAACAACAGACAAACTGCCTGAGGCAAGTTTTTAATACGATCCATGACGATACCTCCCTCCAGAATGATGGCAGTGTAGATGGGCTGGAGGTCCACTGAACTTGGACCCTCTTGAGGACTATCTTCACTGACAACTGTCAGCACACCAACAGTGATGCATTCTAGGGCCTCGTCTCTTGCTGTATCCTACACACACACACACACACACATTCTTCAGTATTGGCAATTTATGCTTTCTAAAACATTAATTTTTAGTGTTGAAAGCATTTGCTAGAGAATATGGTTTTAAATCTGTGTTCACATGGATTGTCCAACAAAATAAATTTGGTATGGTTAAACTGAAGCTATGGTCCACAAGGTCCATATATTCTTGAACAGTGACACCGACCTTTCAACCTAGACTTCTGCTCCTTAGATTTAAAATGAATTAATGTACATTTTTATGTACGGGCTATTTAAATGCTTCTCATATTAGCTGTGGAGTACAAAATGTATGTTGTATATTGTCCAGATAGACTTACATCTTCTGTCAGCACAGGTATAGTTTTATATTAATGCACACCAAACTTTTACTTATGTGCAAGTACTTACAGAGCATGTCTTGAAGAATTCACTGGAGTCGTCACCAAGTAAAATCGGAATGCCTTTGAGGACAACAGAGCGAAGTACTGTCACGTCTGGTGTCTAATGATACAGAGAGAGAGAAAAGACCAGTTAACAGAGTTATTTGGCACAAGCACACACAGGTCAGACAAAAAGTAGAACAGGTTGGTCTGGATCATCTCATTTAGAATTTGATTGATAAACTATCATACAGATCAAAAGCAAAATTAACCTACTTACCATCCAGCTCATGTGCTGCATCAGCTCACTGAGTTTCCGGCCAACAGTTCCCTTTTTTGTTTTGAAAATTTCGATGAACCGTGGGGTGTACTGGTCCAGAGCCTCAAAGAAGTCTCCCTCAAGATTCTTACTGGCGATTCTATTAAACTCGGCAAACACCTTAAAAAGTAGAGAGAGGGGTGGGTAGGGATGGAGAGATGGCAGAGGTGTTAACATTCCAACAAGTGTGTTTGGATTTCTAGCCACACACCTTAAATTTATTTTTGACTGGCATTATTTTATTGGTTGAGAACAAAAATATCTTACCTGTCTCTCTGTGAAGAGGGCTGGCCATCGTTCAACCATGTTGTGTACAGCAGGCTCCTTTTTTACAATTTCTTGTCTGCGTAGTGGGAATGATTGGTCCATCATTTGTGAGATGAGAGTGCCATTGGGTTGTTTTTTCTTCATTTCTTCCACGAGAACCTTTCTGGCATTTTCAAGACTTGTTTCATCATGTCCTTCAGGTAAGTTAGGCAGGTAGTTTGCTTCACCTCTTTTTGGCCGTTTGATATTCTTGCTTGAGGATTCTCCTTCTGGGTTGCCTTTACTTTGTTTGCCTCCATTGATTGCTACATCCTCACATCCAGCTTTTCGAAGCTTTGTTCGATAATTGGTCATCTTAAATTTAAGGCTGTTTTTCCAGCCATACCATCTGTGTGGTCCAGGCTCAGTGAGGCAGGGGTGTTTGCTAATCAGTGCTTTTGCAACACTGCTGAAGTCATCATCTCTAGGGTAAGCCTTGAAACTGTACATCGTCTCAGCAAGCTTTTCTAATATGTCATGCTTCATATCTCGTGGTAGAGTCATACGTGTTTCATCCTTCATGAAAGCAAGATCTGCCTGTCTGAGTCTATACTCAACATCAATTGAAAAATTGGGTATGTCAAAGAACTCTGGCCACTGTTGTCTAATCGATGGTGATGCTCTTCCTGTTGACAGGATCTCAGTGTCTGCTGTGCTACACTCAGTGTCTGATGTTGTGGTGGGTGATGACAATGCGCTTAATTGGAGAGTCACAAGAGGGATGATTTTGAGCGTAGCTCTTTCAGGTAGATCAGTTATTTCTGTCAAATTGCAGAGGGAATTATTGAAGTCTTGATCTTCATACTGCAGTTTGAAGTCATACTGCAGTGACAGTTTATCCACCAGTTGCACTTTTAATTCTTCAATAGACTGTGGTCTCTCATTTAAAGTTCACTTCCTTATATCATCTTCAGCGATGATGACTCTCAGCAATAACCTTTGGTCCATTTGGTCACATAGCATAAAATGTGACGTTTAAGTGTGACAAGCTGCTTGTCTCCAACTCTGTAAAGTGAAAGAGGGAAAACATCATTTTTTTTCAGGCAACTGGGTGACAGAGAAGGTGGACATATGGCTACTACAGAGCTTGTATGCTCTAAGATGCTCATTATACCATGATGTCATGAGTCTGCAGACAAATATTATGTCTGTATTGATCACCACAATCTTTGCTATTTGTCTGAAATCTGGGAGCCCTGAGCACGATCCAACGGAAATGACCATATCAGCACTGTACTTAATGCCATCTATGCAAACAGAAGCTGCTGCAAGGACTGTGTTCTGGTAGTTATTCCTGAGACAGAGAAAGTTTTTCACATTTTCAGGAAATTAAGCAACCATTACAGACTCTCACTGTTAATTTCAACAGATGGCTTGAAAAAGGAGGTGGCAGCTAAATGGAAGGCTATCATATGCTGATGCCTGAGAGCTAAAGTAAGGGGTATGTTACAAGAAGAAAGTTTGATTGATAACTGTCAACGCAATCAAATTCACATAAATGGTAAGAATGGTGTGTAAAAGTATGGGCAAACAATGTGTCATCTTAGCTTAATTAAACATCAAGTGATCAGTATATCAATATATTTCTGGGTGCTTTAATTTCAAATTCAGGTTGGAGCTACAGGTTTGGATCATCACTGACAATCAAAACTGCAGCAAATCTGCTTTTTAACCAGCAAAAATTTATGCAAAAAGTAGTAATAATAAAATGTTGTATTGCAAAACAAACGGTGTACAATCCTTTACACATGTATGTGAAATGTTATATCCAAGCATATTGTATTATGCATATAAGTCTGATACATACCTCTTGATTAGTTGAAGTTGAAGGGTATTCATGCACCTGGAAAAAAAATAATATTACCTTTAATTCAATTGAATAAATTAACATTTTACACTAACACACACAAGCGTAAACTAAAAGTAAAAGACAAGCACTTGCTTGTCCAAAGAGGATACAAATCTATTACAGATGTGGTCACTAATTCAACAGTTTTGGAAAGTTTAGTAAGCACATTTCAGTCGGTAAAGTACTGAATACACAAGCAGCAAGAGGGAAAAAAATATAATTTAAACAGTGGCCACTGAGCAGTAAGAGCCGTGCGACACACATCCGCCAGAAGTATATAAATTAAACTAAGCTTTAAGGCAAGTGAAGGATTTTTTAGTCCACATTTTACACAGACAGAAATCCAACCAGCCGAGACTTCAGGGGACCTTGATTGGCTCAGCACGGCGCTGAAACTCGACGTGCATCCGGGGAAGTAGCGTGTTTTCACCGGGACAGACTCCCCCTCTCTCGCACGCCCACTCTCACAACAGAAACCTCCGGTCAAGGGAGCTACGTGGCTAATGCTAACGTGCGTTAGCTTAGCTTCCCTGCCAACTATTTATGAAACTCCGCAGAAACTAAATAAAACCCGCCTGCACTGTTTCATAACCCACTCACACTGATGACAGGTCGAGTTAAACCCTTAGTTCACCGACTGAGATGTGAAAATAGACCATTAAAGGCCTTTTTCCCACACTGGCCTGCCCTACCGAGGCAAGCTAACGCTACTTAGCATCACGCTTACTGCTCACTCATTCATTTAAATGACAATATATAATGACAAGAATATCCCCGGGATCAAATATAACTAGCAGAAAACACAAGGCAAGCCATCAACAGTATTTCCACATTTAGCAGCAGCAGGTAACAGCAACTAACTTATCATATAGAGCGAACCATCACTTACCTGAGATGCAGATGAAAGAGGCTGAGCTGAGTTGAAGCCGAGTAGTTCATGCGCAGTCAAAATGCCAGCAGCCAATCACAGTTCTCCTGTCGAAGGTGTCCAACCAGAGACACAGAGCAGGTGCTCCAAGGCTCCAACACACACTGATTAATCTGCTCACCTCTCTCTCTCTCTCTCCCATGCTCCTCTGATGTTTTCTAATCACTCACACTTAGAACTGATATCAAATAAACACAAAGTAAACGTCAGTCCGTCAGTGAAACGTCAGTGAAAATTTCAATTAAAAACATATGAACACAAAAAGAAATACTTGAAATATTAAAAGTAAAAAGTAGCATACTCAATAGAGGAAAATGGCTCTTGTGATTATTATTGTATATCACGTATATAATTACATATGCAGTGATGTAAAACATATAAGGCTTCCCTCTGAAATGTAGTGGAGTAAAAGTAGAAAGTAATATGAAAAAAAACCTCAAGTACTTAAAGTACTTTGTACTTAAATGCAGTATTGAGTAAATTTTCTTAGCTACATTCCAACACAGAAAAAAAGCACAATTATCAAAAACTTACTTTTTCTAAATGAATCCAGCTCAAGCAGACTGAGCTGGTGAGATTTTCCAACCACAAATTACAAGTAACTTACTAAAAGCGAGTGTTAATAGCATTTTGATAAAACTGATTTAAGTCAATTTACTATTTTTAATTAAATACGATGTTTGCATTTAGAGTGTGACAGCTGGATCATGCCAAAGACTTGGCAGGGAGACGGCTTCAGAAAGTTGGCATCCTGTCCAGGGAGAAAATTCCAGAACTTATCTATGTTTATGTCAGTATGAGTGTGTGTGAGCGTGTATGTGTTTGTGTGTGTGTGTGTGTGTGTGTGTGTGTGTGTGTGTGTGTGTGTGTGTTTGGACCGTGCCGTTAAAACCCAGATGTGTCAATCAGCACAGGGTGGGAGTCGTCACACTGGTATTCACAGCACCAGAGCCAGAGGGGTCTCTCTCTCTTTCTCTCCCACAAACACACACATACACACACACACACACACACACACACACACACACACACACACACACGCGCACACACACACACACACACACACACACGCACACACACACACACACACACACACACACACACACACACACACACACACACACACACACACACACACACACACAAACACAACTGGTATTCAGAAATCGTGTCCTGGAGGGTTATTATTGTCCTAACATCGGCCGTACGTTGCCTGTCCACCAATCTGATCACACAGACCACTAAACATCAACACTGCCCCCATCTTTTGTGTGTGTGTGCGTGTGTGTGTGTGTGTATGTGTGTGTGAGAGAGAGATTGACTGCTGACTGACAGCTGTCACATAGCCTGAGAAGCAACAGACCGTATGCACTGTGTGTGTCCGTGTGTGTCAGTGCATATGTTGTATGATGGATTGAGTGTGCGAGCATATGTGTGTGTTTGTGTGTGTGCCTCTGGACAGGACAAAAGGTCAGTGTCTGGGAGCCATTTGACTGGCAGCTTCACTGGGCCCATGTTGCACACGTTTATCTGGGGACAAATGTTGATTCCAGCAGATGTTGCTGATTTAATTGGGATCATGCACACATCATTGCTCAGGGTTTCACTGTCCGACTTTTAATAAACCGACGCAAATTAACCTTAACAGACACCCTGCAGAGAGTGGTGTGGATGTCCCTTCTTCATCTGTGCTTCTGGACAGCTGCAGAATAAATATTAACCTGATAGAAGAATGAAGAAGAATGAAGTGTGCAGGAGCATCTGAACAAATGAAATGTATGTTTTCATGTCTGGTTTCCGAGGTTCACCTTATCTTTCACCTTAACTTCTCACGTGGTGTTATTTCAGTCAATGTTCAAACAATCCAATATCTCATCAGATTCTTCTCTTCCTCTTCGTTTCTATGTTTTTGCGCTTCTGTACTTTAAGGCTTGTATCTTTTCATTACCAAATAGTTAATATTAATTGAAGCCTCCCTTTGGCTGATCCAATCTAGCATTTGCCATCAGTCAGTATTATGAGTGATGAACAATTGCCCTCAAAACTGCAGCCATCCTCCTCCACTCTCAGTGGCCACAGTAAGTTGGCACATACAACCTGTGAGGATCAGAGTTTATCTCATTATGCTGTCCACTCGTGACTCACGACTTAGGCTTTGTTAATTCAGGTTAGGTGGTACAGTGTGATTCTGGGGCTACATCTCAAAATACATCAACTCTGCTACGCTTACATCTGCTACATTTTAGCCTAAACTGAGATGTTTCGAAATGAGGATCTATACACTAACAACTGTTTCTGATTGGTGTTTTTGGTCACTACGTAGCCTTCACTGATTCATCAGGCTCCTATCACATGACCCCTATCTGGTATACAATCAGCATTATACTTGGCTTCTAGTGTAGAACATGGGTAATAAATTACACTAAATTAAGCATTGCTGGCTATCATTTAAAAATAATAGAACTGCTTACATGTGTAGGAGACAAGCTAGTGTTTATCAATATTTATTATTCAAGCAATTCCTGTTTACACCAACACACGCATATCCAGAAATGTGATATCCTTGTTTTTATGGCGTGTTTGTATGGACGGGGATACCGAGCCAAAACGCTTGTGTAGACAGAGATCGTTTTATTTTGAAATTGCCGTTTTAAATATGAAAACACAATATTATAGATGCAGTCTAAATCTCACAGCAGTTTTTGTTTCTTTATTTGGCACACAGACAAACACACACACACACAAACACATACGGACACACATTTAAACCTCTCAATCTGGTCAAGCGTGGCTTCTTTTCCTTTGCTACACTTTTTCCATTTACTGCAGATTGACGTGTGCATCAAAATACATTTCAGGACTTATAAAGATTACCAACAACATCTTCACATGAGTGTAATCCTGTGACCCGGAGTTCTGCAGGAACGTCAATACTGTTGTTCTTTCTGATGAGTGAGCCGCCACAGCCACTCATACAATGTCAGATCCTTTCTGTGAAGTTAATTAACACTTGTACTCATCACACAGCAGCAGAAATGATTTGAGAAAGGGGCTGTGGGCAATTTTACACATGGATGGCACAGCAGCGTGACTTTCATCTCCAGACATGCTGTCAGTATCATTCAGTAAATATTAAATATGATTGTGTTTTTCTAAACCTTAAATTGAAAAGCTTTGACCGATTCAAAGTTGACTTGCATAATCTTAGTAAACAAATGTATGCTCACAGTACCTCTGTGCTGACACTTTGAAACAGCAAACAGAGGAAGCAGTAAAATAAATTACTTATTTCACACAACTCTGTTTCTTATAATAAGAGTGGGAGGAGCCCAGGGTGTAAATTTGTCCTAATCCTCCCGGCTGAAGCTGTAAATCAGGTTGGTCCAAGCTCCTTTATTCCTCTTTTTTCTTGTTGGGGTGTTTTTGTAAAGAAATTACCGGTTTTTCCACAGTTCCCTTTGAAGTTACCATATGTTTACCGGTCAGCTCACAGCAGATGTAATTCAGTAACGTCGGACGTATGTGAACGGCTCAGAGTGTCGACCAATCACATTAGATTTAAAGAACGTAAATTACTGCGTCCTGCGGAAAACCTGCAACAACCAATTAAAGAGCAGCCTCAGGTCCTGTGGTTGCCAAAAGTTTCATGACCCACATCCACTTGGCCGACGCCCCACACCAGGAAGTATATGTATTTAGACAGAAATTTACCAACTACAATTTTAAAAACAACTTATATTGAATTGTCAGAGGCGCTTATGGTCCACCAGGTGCATTGTACGATTATACGATCGTACAACGATTATTATTATTTAATTAAATTAAGTGTAACATTTTCATACAAACATTTTTGTCTCAGGATGTTGGAGCAGGTGGCGCTCCAGTGATAACCAGTTACCGCTGTTAATCGCCAACATTTAAAATGTATATTTTCAGTATTTATTCTGAGAGAGAAGGAAAGAATGGGATCAAGGATACAAGCGGCGAGAATGAAATTTCTTCGTAGATTAATGAACAAGTTGAGGGGGTTTGGGCATCTTGTTTACCTTCCAATGGAGTTTCCTGGGCCAGGCCAACTGGGATGATAATCTAGGTGTAGACCCAGATCTCAGAGAAAAGGCAAAGTGATTTATGTAAAGGAAAACAACTGCATACAATGTTAAAGAACTTGTTTAATTGGGTGCCAACTTGCTCTATATGTTGCTCAAACGAATGCAGAGATAGGGGCTTATGGTGAGGTCACAGTGTGTTGGAAACACACTGAAACATCACACACAGCTAATTTGTGGTTTGCCAGCTGGCGTATAGTTAACATAGCATAGAGTGTAAATGCTCTCAAGTGGTCAAATTAGCAGAACTAACATGAGGTGAAAAATATCTTCTCATTTAACGTTAGAAAAGTGGTGACTATCAATGATAACTGTATAACCGCACATTGGAGACTGATCCGTTTGCACAGAACATTCAGAATGTAAAACCAAGTTTTTTCAGTCAAGTTAAAAATGTCCGAGCTTCCTTCTGGCGACATAAAGCACTCAGAACTATTATTTGGGATCCTCAACTTTCTTCCAATTGCCCCACTTGAGTGCAGTGTCCATTCAAACCAAAGCACCATGGGAGCTGAATGGCAGAGCAGCCAAGGCAACAAAGTAGCCAATTTGGAAACACAAATGATCAGGCACTTTCCCCTAGTTAAACCCCAGAGAAATACACAGAGGCAGAGAGCAAATGTGACATCTGTGGTTTGGAGAGTATCCCTGGCCAATACACTATTTATTTGTGTGTGTGTGTGTGTGTGTGTGTGTGTGTGTGTTGTCTCTGTGAGTAAGTTAGACAGTAAGTGAACAACAGGAAATGTCCATAGCTCGGTGTTCCTGCACATGAAAATGTGCATAAATAAGTGATGAATGACTCATTTGCTGTCACTCATTGGAGAAGTAGAGTCATTAATGGCAGCACTGATTCATTACATTACTTGTATTCTCACTATAAAGACTGTTTCTACTTAAATCTAACTCACTCTTAAGTGAAACACTGATGGATAACACGATTGCCACACATGACATTAACACAGATGCACACGACCATTGTCCCCTGCTTCCTCCTTTCACACATCCATGAAAAGGAAAAGTCCAGTTTATTACAACTTGGGCTTTATGTTTGTACTTTGAAGTTTATAATCTAATGATAATGCTGTATTTTTCATTTTTCAGCAGAGTACTGATTCATCATTACAGAGGAAAACAATGGAAGTATAGTAGATACAGATTTGTCAAAGTTGAACCAAGAAGTGATCGATATCTGTAACGTAGTGTTTGGATAACAACTTATATGTCTGTACTAACTTTTATTTTCAAGATAAGATAATCCTTTATTAGTCCTGCAAGGGGAAAGTTTTCTGTTACAGCAGCATAGGAGAGAGTGGAAATAGATATAATACATGTTGATCTATCCATCTACTAGAGGCCAGACTTTTTTTGTCATGGCTTCTGAGACAGGGCTTGACTGACATGTCCCTCACTTTCTTGAACAAAGGTCTAAGTAGGTGAGTTTGTTCCAGCGTTTGCCTGAATAATAATAATAATAATCCTTACAATTTCAATAGGGCCGTCTGTCTGTGCCTGTCAGTGCTCGGGCCCTAATTACCTGCAGGGAATAAAGTCTCTATTGCTCACAAAGTTTAACCTAACAAGAAAGCAAATGAAAACTTTGTGTGTCCAAAAAGACATTCTGCCCTTCAAACCTACCACTTCCTCTGAAGGATCATGCCATTTTCTTTTTAGTGATATTGGTGCAGAGACCTCAGCAATTCACCCGCCTAGTCAAATGTTATTATTACAGAACCATAGGCACAACTGTGCAAACAAGAGGCAAGTTGCACAAAGCAGAAATTTCCCTAAGTGTCTCATAGTCCAAGCCCAGCAGCCCCCACACCCCAGGTACTTGCCAACTTGGTGGCTGCCTGATAAATGGGTGTCCCCTGTGCCTATAAACAAATCTCTCACACACACACACATATATACATACGCTCATGCAGAAGGGGCTCGGCACTCAATTCTAGCCCACTAATTCCTATTCATTTAAAACAGCCACCAGGGCACAACGTAGCCCGGCCCGGCCCCAGACACCAGCCATTCATTATTCAGCTGCTTGCTTTATGAATGGCTTACAGGTGGATGCTACGACGGCAACTGAGAAACACTGCTCGTAAATCACAACACACAGACGTGTACACGCTCGCAAACACACACACACCCCCCCCCCAACCTTTTATTTTTAAGGAAACGGAGCCTGAAGATGAGGAGCCTTGTGTGTGTCCGAGAACGGGGGTGCACAGTGTCGTCAATTTCCCTCTGTGTGCTTTCTCTTGTTGCTGTTTAATTAGTAATGAGGACAAATATTTGTTTGTTCCAACATCGAGGGAGGGAAGGGGTTGAGAGAGTGTGTGTGTGCGCTTGTGTGTGTCTTTCTGTGAGAGAGAGAGAGAGAGAGAGAGAGAGAGAGAGAGAGAGAGAGAGAGAGAGAGACACTACCAGACTAAATTAGCTCCTCCTTGTTTTCTGTCAGTATCAAGCTGTCGAACAGTTGCCCGCTCTCCAACCAATGATAGAGATGGCCGCTATAGTGTGTGTGTGTGTGTGTGTGTGTGTGTGTGTGTGTGTGTGTGTGTGTGTGTCTGTGTGTGTGTGTGTGTGTGTGTGTGTCTGTGTGTGTGTGTCTGTGTGTGTCTGTGTGTCTGTGTGTGTGCACGAACCAACACCAAAGCACAGGGCAGCTGTTTAACATAGTCTGTGGTATAACTAATAGATCACACTGTGTTACATTTGTCAACATGACACCTTCTACTATATTGAGTTACACTCCAGGGCTTCCTCTCCTTCCTCTCTGTGTTCTTCTCCATACTCCCTTTCTCTTGCTCTCGCGCTCTCCTCCTGACCATCTAACCCTGGCAGTCTTTCTCCGTCTCTCTCCGCAAATCGTGACTCAGACTATGTACAGCGGGGGGGAAAGCGGCCTACCAGAACAATGCACTGGTCTGGTCAACATGTAGACACTGCTTTCATCCCCAGAGTGTGATGGATGACACGATGGACGTTCATGTGTTCTCTGAGAAGTTATTTCATGTTTATATGTCAGGGTTCGGTGAGGTGCTCCTTCTGGAGACAACAAAGCCACAAGATGCCGCCTCAAAGGCCTGTGATCATGTTGTCCTTCGTGGTTTTTCCTTCCCTTGTCTTGAACCTAAATATGTATGTTTGCTGCAGGTGACCTCTGATTTACCGATAGATTGTAGGTAAGGGTGTTCCGATCAGGATGTAGTATCGGCCGATACCAATCACAGGGGTCCTGATCCAAGTGACCACTCATGATCTGATTTCTGCTCTATATGCAAATAAATACTACAGGACTGAATCCTACTCAGATTGTTGTCAGTAAATGTCCATTATTACTGTCAAGTTCAGCTCCACATTAAACTCCTGTATCAGCCTGTGTCAGCTACAGTATTTCCATCTTCAGCTCCTGGGGAAAAATTAAAAAGTAGTCATCAAATCATTAACAAAGCTAGAATACCAAAGTATTAATTAAAAAAATCACGAGTGATCCATCTCAATTCCTTCTCATCACTTTATGAGTGATTGCATTTTGTCTCGCCTATCTGATCTGCTCCTTTGATCGCCGTTTTTAGATATCGCCGGTCAAACTAATATGGAATATTGTCCGTTACCGATCGGTGGCTATCAATCGGCGCACCTTCATTGCAGTAACATTATTGATTCTGAAAATGTAATGTAAAAGTATTACACCTGCAATGGTCAGACTCAAAAGTGTTTGAATCGTTTTGAATCGTTAATATTGTTATAACAAGTTTACAGTTTACATTATATTTATATCCGTTTAGCTTGAACAAGCGCAGCATAGAACATTATATTTAATGAGGATATGGTTAGGCTGGAGCCAATCCCATCTCAAATCCCAACCTACATGTAAAAGCAAACAACCATTTACACTTGCATTCATACCTATGGGCAATTCAAGTGTTGCCACATTACCTAAGTTTCTTTTCGAACGGTGGGAGCTGACTGAAATATTAACGTACTAATTTACACAGACTCAGTGATAACTCTGCACTGAAAGACCCTGGTCGTCTTGTTGGTGCAAATCCAGGACAAAACCAGTTCAAGCACGAAATTATCAAGTGTAGATAAATAAAAAAAGATAAAAATAGACTTTAACAATATGTAATACAAATAGTTTAGTAAGAAGAAATATCAATTGAGAGCAAGGATGTCTTAGTTAAACTCTAAAAATAGAATTATATAATCCACTGGAACTTACTCTTGCATTTGTATGTTTTGTGTGCTGAATGTTCACTGTGTGGTGTGATTGTGTGAGAGCATTGGCATTGCAGCCATGATTGATGGGTCCCTCTCCTTCCTTCACATGCCTCCACTCAGCTTGTGTTTCAGAGCCAGGCCTGTGATTCTGTTTCCACTCTGTCACTCACTCACCTAAAACACACCTACATGTCCTTGCCCACGGACACATGCACACACAAACTCTGATTCTGTTTCCAGCTCGTCAGTCACGCAGACACACACTGAGATATGAAAGCAGGGTGTGACAGCGCATCTGACGGCGCACTCAGCCGCCACACGCACACACACGCACACACACACACACACACTGAGTGTTGCTCAGTGTTGGTTTTGGTTTTCCCTAGCTGACCTCTTGAAGAAAATAGCTTGTTTCAGGTTGTGCTATCTTGCAGTTGTCAGATAGATACACAAATATTCACAGGTCATAGTTAAAATGCTGTGCACGTGTGTGTTTGTTTGTTTAGTTTAACACATTTCAGCGAGTAACAACATTCCAAGTAGATTTGTGATTACTTGTTGGGTTCTTTTCACTGTAGATATTTAGTCTCTTAGAAGATGCTAACGATGCTAATGATGCTAACAATGGCTGTAAAGGCCGGCGCATGCTTCTGCGTTTTCACGGGCCCGGAAGCGCAAGAGCCCTTCCAGGCCCCTTACGTGCTTACGTAGCCCTTCTTACGTGCTTACGTGCGTTGGCCAATTTTTCTAACTAGAAGGCAAAGCCCCGCAAGCGTCACCCGCCCGCAAGGGCTGTGATTGGTCTGCTAACTACATCCTTTCCGGAGTCGCATTTCCGGTCCGGTCCGAAGATTTAGAAGAACGAATATGGACCAAATAGAAGAGCACTTGGCAGAAGAGATCGGAAACTATGTCCACTAGTATAACCCGTCACTGACCGGCGGATTTGTCCGCCAGAAAAAGGCTCTGAAGAGCCACCGTGGCGATGTAAATAAACCGCTCTTCTTCGTGCCGCACACGAAGAAGAACGAGTCCTGCGTCACAACTGCGTGAAAAGCCGCTGACGCCGTTGCAGAAGCATGCGCCGGCCTTAAGGCATGACAGTGTGACAGTGGCCCTGAAAGTGAGGAGCTTAGAAATTCATGCAACATTAATTTGATTATTTACACCCATCCTTTGTCATGTCTAAATATCAAACAATAGGCTTTTACTAAGAATGTCTACATGTAAAAACCTTCAGTACAGCACGCAAAAATATTTTGATCACAGATGAAGTGCTACTGGAGCGCACCACTGCCAGTGGCTTTCATATGTCTCCATGCTGGCAACAACTAGTGGCTGGAAGCCTTATGTTTTCCGTTGTTACTTCATCTATTCCATTCATATGAACATTATATCTCAAGAACACCCGGAGGGATTTCGTCAAATGTTATACAAAGGTTAACTTGGACCCAAGGATGAATTGAATAGAGTTTGATCAAGGCCATTGTGACCTAACAAATCACATGTGTTGCCTTGTGAATGCAATATCACAGGAACATCTGCAGGGGAATCCTTTCAGATTTGGTACAGGTGTTCACTTGGATTAATTGATGACCTGATTAGAGTTTGGTGGCCTAAGGCCAAGGTCACTGTGACCTTGTGTTCCTGTGAATGTAATGAGGAGCACAAACAGGGAAATTCAATACATCTGGGACACATTTTTTTGGAGAGCTTTTAATGACCAACTAAGAATTTGGAGGTCAAAGGTCAAGGTCCCTCTGACCTCACAAAACACTCTTCTCCGTTTCGAATGCAAAATCTTTGAAAGCCTCGAGAAAATCTTTTTAAATATGGCACAAACTTTAACTTAGACTCGCAGATTAGCTGTTTAGATTTGAGTAGTCAAAGGTCTAAGTGGCCTCACAAAACATGTTTTGGCTTCTTAACAGTTTCGTCTGTGGCAGAGCGTTCAATCCTCAGTCTTGCCCATGTGCAAGATTCCAAACCTTAAATTGCCCCTCATAGACCAAAAAATGCACTGTATGAATGTGTGTGTGAATGGATGAATGGCAAACTGTAAAGCGCCTTGAGTGGTCATCAAGACTAGAAAAAGCGCTATATAAATACAAACCATTTACCATTCATAAATAATATCTCGGGTCTGCCTTCAGTAAATTTCACCAACATGTATCATCACCTGGACTCAAAAATTTGCTGATTATATGTCTTTATCCAATCTCATATGAGTCTGACCAAAGATATAGATGTAGACTGAAACTATCGGTTGGGTGAGACATACACCTGCAGGGCAGTAATTCTAATCTCTCCAAATTAGCAAAAGAAGTATGTATTTCTCATTCAGTAGTTAACATTCAAAATCTAATCCTACTGAGTTGGGTGTTTGGGTGACTGCTACACAACATGGATCAAGTTATAAAGCCAGTCTAACATTAGATCATGTGCTCAGTTATAATAGGCTCATAAATGTAAACTTAATATTGTAGAAACAGAAGCATTGAAACGAGCCACAACATAACAATGTCTGGGCATCATAGATGTGCTCCTCTACTTGAACAAATAACAGTATACATCTGATTTTTATTATATAAAAATGTTTTTTGGTAAAAGAATAGGGCTTTGACTGTGAAACTGATTTAAAACAGATTAATTATGTGTTGATATTTGTTTTAAATCAATTCACGTGTCATTCTGCACACATCACTTTAATAACGCATCACAAAGACGGAATCTCAATCAATCCATTCTGTGAAGTGCTTTCTCCATTCAGGGCAAGGTATCACTGTACTTCACTCCACCCATTATTATGTGCATTATCTATTTGCAGGGAGAAGCTGAAGTATGGGCAATAGAAAGAGACATATTGCAGCCAATTAATTATGATGTACAGTAAATTAAGTATGTGACTAAAATCCACTCAAGCTTCCACACGGGAGAGAGGAAAAAAATGGCTGACGGAAATTATGTGTGGAATGATAACACGTCTGTAATACATCAAACAAACTTGTTTGTCCAACACATTCTCTGCTGTTGCTTGTGAATATTTGATGTTTCAGTGGGGCTCCTTTAATTTTTACATCCACCAAGGAGGCTATGTGTTTATTAGCATAGGTTTGTCTGTTTTTAAGTTAGCAGGATTACGCAAAAACTACTGGACTAATTTCCATTCAATTTAATAAAGGAACAAGGCAGGACCCAAGGAAGAATTCCTCAAAGTTTGGAGCACTTCAGGATAAACTGGTGGATCTAGGATTTTTATTTCTGCGCAGGGTGTGCATAGGCAAGCAGGTCAGTAAGTGACAGACAGGTACGCCAGCTAGTCATGTTATTCCATCTGAATGAAATGATTGCTCATGTTTATTACAGTCCTGCGAGGGGCACAGACACAAGCATTTTCCTCTTTTTTTCAGACGACTTTATTTGTGATGGCTATCAGGACCTGAACAGGAATTACAACAATTAAGATAAAAATTGTTTGAGAAACAAAGACTTAACAAAAAAAAAAGAAAACAATACAAATAACTTGTAATCTAAAACAAAAAATCCATAAAAAGAGGAAGTGAAGATCGTATAAAACAGGAGAAAATAGGTCATTGGTCAGTGCACTGAGAAATTACCAATAAGTGCTCTCCTGGTGCTTGTGAGTAAGTCTCTATAATGATATGATGAAGGTAAGAGAATGATTGTGTTCATGGCTTAGATAAAGCAACGTCCATGTAAATTTCAATCTGGAGCTTTAGAGTCAAACACATTTTACTCCCGTCCATTAACTCCTGCTGAAGACTTCCCAAAATCAGCAACCCCGACTTTGTGCTTTGCCACTGAATCTAATGTTATGGTCATTTTAACCAATTGAAAGCTCTCAGTGGAGTGAAGTTAGTGAACGGAGGCTTTAGGGGGATACTAGTCGTGTATAAGAATAGTTGGTCTCCTTTGCTCAGCTTGATCTGTAGCAGTAAGAGTCTAACCAACCCCTCAGAAACGTAGCCAGCTGTGAGGTTTAGGTAACATATGGGACTAACTACCTGCACACACACACTCCACACACACACACACACACACTCACACTTGCATGCCCCATGATTCATAACCCAGTGTGTTGCCTTTTGACACAAAGGCAATAGGAGCAGCAGCCTGTACAAGCCTGGACTTTTATTCCTTTCAATTTGTCTTGCTTAAAAAACAAACCGGCCGTGAGCCAGTGAATAAATAAATAAAGCTGTAGGCGCCGAGGGAGGGAGAAAGGATGGATGAATGGGTCTGTCTCAGCAGTGAGGGTGGGGGGGGGGCTATACCCACCTTGTGGAAGAAAGTCTGGGATGTGTGCGAGTATGTGTATGTTGGAAAGTCTTTGTCTGCATATAGTCTTTGTAATGTTGGCATGTTGATATGGCCGCACATTCCTTTGAGATACAGTACGTGTGCATGTATGCCATGTGGGACTATGGTGTGAGGATGCAGTTTACCTATTTGCTTTTGTCTATGTTAATATTTGTTATTTTGTTATATTGCTCCTTTGCTGCTCCTTTAAAATACTTGATTATCAAGTTTATTCAAAATGGATCATACTTAATAAACCATACTCTTTTCTTATAAATTGTAATTCTAGTAACTCTAAGGGTTTTATTGTCATGACTGTATTCAGATAAAGTTCTGCCAAAACACAAACATTAATCTTCTACGTTTTACATTTACATTTGTACCCAGCAGAATCTAATTTCTTATACAAAAATCTCTTTCAAATAGGTTATACATACTTTTTGCTAGAGGTTTAAATAGTTCCACAGGCCTTTTGGTGTTATATGTAACCACTGTATTCAACTCTGCCAAGGAGGTGATTTTGTTTGATTGTCAGCAGGATAACTCAAAAAGTATTGAACTGATTTGCACCAAACTTGATGGAGGGATGGTCTAAAGATCCGCGGAGAGATGCATTTTGGTGTAGATCTGGTTTAAAGGGCTGATCCTGGATTTTATAGATTTTTTGTTTTTCACTTTTTTTAGCAATAAGGCATTTTGTTACATTTTAAACAGTTCATTGAGAGAATAAATATTTGGATATTCTTTTTTGTAAATATGTTGCATTTATATTGGTAATGAGTTTGTTGAACTGGGTGAGATCGATTTAATGCGCTATTTGAGTGCCATTCTAGTGTGGTGGGGTTTTTTAGCTGGAAAAGCTGTCAGTAAAGCTAGTGCATAATAGTGATGCACCTGATTATGCAGTGGTTCCACAGGGCTCGGTGTTTGTGGACGATTTTATGACTTAAAACAATCTACTGCATCTGTTGAAGTCCTTTATGTCTCTTCTCCCAACTCCATTTTGTCAGCCTCTCATCATCCATCCGTCCGTTCCTTCCTCTCTTTGCATCGATGCATGTACATTGTGTTAATCATGGCATCAGGTTATTCATACCTTTGTGTCTCATTTTTTAATCTGCACATCTCACTTAATTTTCCTTCCCCATTCACTTTTGTTCACTTTGTTCTCTTTTAGCTGATGGTAATATGTGGCTTACTATTACCCAATATTAACATACTGCACAGTTTCTTCACTATCAGACTTTCCATGGTTGTTTTTAAGGAAACGTAATCCAGGATGAGCTTTTTGTTGTCAGGTAATAGTAACCTCAAACATCCCCTTACACTTTAGAAAGCCTCTCTCAAAAGTTAACTTTTGAGGAGCCACTGCTATTTAAGCACCTTGTGATTTCTTCAAGTTGTGCAGCTAAAACCAACATTACTCATCTTCTCTGGAAGTAACTGATTCTTAGGAGATTACAGTGGCATTCTGTGTATATTTAAAAGAAATGCTTAAAGCAGATATTTTGAGTAAAATGAATTCTGCATGTGTTTTTCTCTTGGACACTCAGTCTTGATTTGTGAACATGAACAAGTTTCCCCCGGGGGTTTTGGTGGATATGGGAATCATTACTTAACAGCGAGTAGAGCAAACACATTAAATATCTCATCCCTCCCTCCTTCCTTCTCCACCTCTGCCCATCCAGACTCCTTCTTGCTCCCTAGACTGCCGTGTAGTTTAAATACACACCTTCCTGACAACCACACGCCATTGATCCTGGTCAACACACACAAACACACACACACACACACACACACGCACACACACACACACACACACACGCACACACACACACACACACACACACACACACACACACACACACACACACACACACACACACACACACACACACACACACACACACACACACACACACACACACAGCTGTACAAGCCAAAACCCAGGAGATTGTTCTGTTAGAAGTGGATTATGGTGGAACGTGTGACTAAGTGCTTGCCGTGTGTATGTGTGTGTGTGGTCAGGCCAATAAAGGGAGTATGTTTTATGACAAGTGAAACGAGCCCAGTGAGAAGCTGCCTAGTTCAATACCTCATCACATGTGCCAAATTGTGCTGTGTTGATGACACACACACACACACACACACACAAACACACACACACACACAAAAACGGATGTTTCTGCACCGGAACTCGTTTCCCCAGAAATTGTCCATTAAAAAGATGACAGTCACACTGAGGAACCGTTCACATACTCACTCAGAATACATACACAATAATAACAGTAATCACACACGACCCGTAATAACCAAATGAAAACTAAACAAAACATCAATAGTTGGAAGATGAGTGAGAGTCTGAAGACTTAAGTCAGTAAAAACTGAAATGTAAAGTATTGAAGGCCAGGCGTGTCCCTCTGGTACTGTATATTGTGAGGTTGAAAACAAATAGAGTATCAAACAAGAAGAGAGGTTGCACTTTGGAAGAACAACTCCAGTTACTATCTGGACATGTTCTTTATAGCTTAATATTGTCCTGTGTCACAGTTAGGGTTGCAAAATTTTGGGGATATGCAAAGTTGGAAACTTTCCATGGGAATTAACGGGAATTAACGGGAATATACGGGAATATACGGGAATTAACAGGAATAAACGTGAATAAACTGGAAATGTTGTGGGTAATTTATACTAACTGTATTTACCTTGTCATATACAGACATAAATATAAACATTTTGTTTCGTCATAGGCTGATTTGAGCCCTGAGAAAACTTTGGGCACTTGACTCTTCTGCATCGTTGTGTCATTCTTAACATAGGTCTTTGCACAGTATTTGCAAATGTACACAGCCTTTCCTTCTACATTGGAAGGGGTGAAATGTCTCCACACATGAGATAGTGCACGTGGCACTGTTCTGTAGATAAGATGAGAAAAAAGTTTGTAAAAAAACACTAATTCAATGCCAGAGACATAAATAGTTAGCCAAACAATTGGAATCGTCTGTAAACATATTTTACAATTGATGGATAAACGTATGGAAATAGGCCAGATGAACAGATGAACAATCCTCAATCAGCATGCTAACATATTTTCTCCAGTAATATCATCGAAACTTACCTGACTAGTCCTGCACACTACAGCAGGCCTCAATAGCCCTGCTGTAGAGTGAAGGATGCTGGGAATTATCTGTGCATGTGATGGAAGAATGCACAGTGGAGGGTTGAAATTCAACGTGCAGCGTGTGCTGCATTCCATACATCTTTAAAATAGAGTTTTGAATGATGTTTTTATTGCCCAGCGTTTAATTTGCGTTGGGTTTTTTTTTTTTCAAAATTCCCAAGCTTAGCTTCCCATGGAAAGTTTCCGGAAATTTACCGGAAACTTTCCGCCCCTTTGCAACCCTTGTCGCAGTTCACTATTCAGTATCTGTTTTGCGGAAGGAATCTAGCAAAACGGAGCAAATCTCCACCATTCATGTTGCTCTCTTTGTTCAAGCTGAAATTTGTGAATTTTTTTCAAACTATGGAGGTTTTCATATGTATAGTGGAGTATAGTTAGACATTAGGAATTAGATACTTCAGCCAGGTTGAACTCTGTTAATTGATGTTGCTACCTGGTCTCTGGGTCCTGTTAACATAGACCTGCAGTCAAATTATACAGTTTTAGTAACATTTTTGCTTTAGTCAGTCAGTACATAGTGTTTAGGCTAAATATGCGAATAGTCACTGTTGACAATCCATCCAGAATATCGGGTGACGTTTTGACAAAGAAATTACAGTTAAGGCCGAAATGTCCATGTGAACGTATCATGTCATTTGAAATGTATCAGGTTGTGTCTGTTTCACAATGGACCATCAAAGAAGCACAATGACATATAATTGAAGCAGTTAAAGGTGAATGACCAGAGTTGTGTGCATTCTCTTCCCAGCACCAGGAAAGTGGTCAGTGTGTTTGTTGTCTGAGGTGTTTTTTTTAAAATTTTTTTATAGCCTCCTCGTTTCTTTTGTATTTGGTGGAGAAGGAAAGTAAAGTCTCATCAGACTCTGCAATTAAATGCTGTGAGTCAAACAGTAACACAACGCATTGCTGCAGTCAATGAGATGTTTATGTACACACTGCTGTTTAATACCCATATCAGATTTACCCACAGGCAAAATAAAGGCTACCTTGATAATTTGTGAAAAACATGCATGCAGCCAGTAAATAATAATGCAGGACAGATGCACTCACTCACTGTACACACACACACACACCAACCTGCAGACACACACACACACACACACGCACGCACACACACCCCTGCCTGGTCCGAACAACATGCTCCAATTAACAACTCCTTAATCTGCGCTCAGCACACCCCCCACACCCAGAGAAGAACCCTCAGAACCCCGGAAACCTTTGGAATCGACGAATCAAAGCGCAGACATCTCTCAACAAGGAAGTAATTGGCCTGACCCAGCGACCTCTGGTACCTTCCAGGGACGCATCGAATAAAAAGCAGCCACTACGAGACACACCCACGCTGCTAACTAGCGCCTTGGTCGCTTCAAGACGCGTGAAAACACACACTTAATGTATACAGCAGCAAACACACAAGCACACAAGCACACGCAACGATACGTCATTAGTGGCCCTGCTTCCCTCATTGCTCATTAGACACAAACTAGCCAGAGATGTTCACTTGATGGGGAGGCAAAGTGGCTTCAACTGCCCACACACACACACACACACACATACGCAGGCATGTGCGGACAACGGGTCTCCATCTAGTGAGGACAAGAAGCTGCAGGGCTAATAAGGCAGTCTTGCAAATAGAGAAGAAAGAGGAGAGGGAAGAAAGAAACGATGGAGAGACTTCCATTCCTCCCCACTGTTTAGAGGAGTTTAGATTGATGTTGGGACAGACAGATTGAGACTTCTTTAATTAACCCCACAGGAAGGGAGAAATGTCTCTATACTAGAAAATGCCATCATTACTGTCCGGTGGATACTGTACGTCGACATAATTGGTTCTAGATAAAACCAGTTTAACTGAAAAAAAGTTTGTTCCTCAGAACAGACATTTTTCAACAATTTCAGAGAAAATGAAAATAATGCATTGCTCAAGCTTACTTTGTGCAATCTAAAGGAACATCTTTGACATGTAAAAACCACAAAAATGACAGAAGTGTGAAACTAAAAAAACAGAAACTTTGTCTGAGAAAAAGTGAATTATGATTTTTTTGCTTGGCCCACGTTCCATCCACTAACATGGAGGAGGCAGGGTTTAAGACCAATACTTGCCACCACGGTGCAATTTGGTTGCTATGGTTCAATCTTTGAGGAGCTGTCATGTTGTCCATCATTATATACAGTCATACATGTGAATAAATTAACACAAATGATAGAAGGCACAATAATAGTGCACACATTTTAATTTTTTATTATCAGACAAAACAAAATGACATGCTGTTCCATGTTTAAAAAAAGAAAACGTTTCTTCAAAGCTGCAATAATAACTTTTTTTTAATAATAACTGTGGCAAACTGGAGAGTTGCTGATACTTCACCGTGGCTCACTATCATGAAGCTCTTTGACATAGCACTTATTTTTTGGTCCTGTGATGACATAAAAATATTGATTAGTGCAGCTTTTAAAAAGCTAAAATTAATGCACACTAATAAGGTTTCCCTAGCTCTACACCTTTGCTAACATTCAGCCAGCACAGGAGATAGAACACTTTAAAGAAAACGATAGCATTCATTGTTATATCTTAATGAAAAGACTAATGTAAACTCAAAAGTGCATATTTCCTATAGAAGGCCTAAGAAACATTGCAATTCATTATTGCTCCTTTGTCATGAAGCAGGATAATTATTCTATGGTGACCTGGTGCATTACTTACTGGAAAACAGGCAGCACAATGATCACAGCCTACATATGTATCCAAAACATATTATATTCAACCAGGATAAGACAATGTAATGAAGGTGTTTGTCAGCCATTGCCAGGGTTGCTGTAAATGACCCCTACCCCCCCCATGCAGTTGTTAAGTGATATTTATTCGATATACACATACTACACCCTGTATGCTAATGAGGCCATTTTTTTTACTGGAATTGGAGAAAAAACTCATATCATCATCTCAGTGGTATATATTGTTAACCAGGTGTAAATATGCTATTTGCATTGTTATCAGTGATAAATATGTTTCCTCTTCACATCGAAGGGACAAGCAGACTTAATTCCATATCAACATTCATTTAAATGACACTAGGTTCCCTGGTGTAATTTATCGAGTGCACAGTACAATACCATGCATGTGTATACACATTAACGCACAAGCAATGCCAAGTATATATACTCAAAGTAGAATTTTAATAAGCACAAAAAACATATAAAAAAAGATCACACACATGCTAATGCAAACACACGTGGACGTATATGCACATTAATCAAAAACACGATCACACAACTGCACGTTAATGCTCATCATCGCAATCTCCCACGCCATCGCCCCTCCTTATTTAAACACACACGCAGACACACACACACACACACAAACATATGTTCACTCTTAAAAACACACTCACCCTCCTCATTTCACTGCGCGTGCACCATACGGGACACAAAAAGAACACACACACAAACACACACGCTCTGTTAGTTAATCACTGTGTTAGATAGAGCGGACGCAGCCTATGCTAATGTCTCAGTTAATGCCTCGGTGGCTCTCCTTGAGAAATATATTTATCGCTTTATTATGGGCTCGTTTCTATAATTCATAGGAAGCACGCCGTCCTAGATCACCCCCAGATGAATAGAGCCGGGAGAGCGGAGAGATGGAAGTGTAATTCACTAAGGTCTGCTGCTGCTCCTCTTCACTTCTCTCTCTCTCCCTCGCCTTCTTTTTTTCTTTTCCTCTGTATCTGTTGCTATGGATCATTATATTATGATAGCTGTTGGTTGTGCATGCACCATTAATGATGTTGCCTCGTGGGTGAGACCAACTGTTTGAGCAAGTACAGGCCCTTCTGGGAGCAATCAGAGGGAGAGAGAGAGAGAGAGATTATATCAAATGTTCCAGCACCATCTTAACTTGAAGTTTTAGCAATTGTAAATTAAACGTATCAATCTATCTACCAAATGGTAACTTACACCAGAAGCATCATGACTTTGTCACTGTGGGCTGGCTCGCTTCATCTTGGCAGGACTCTGTCACATGGGACGTCCCTGAGAGTGCCAATGGCTAAAAGTTGTTAAACCAAAGGAATCCCTGACAACCAGGGAGATCATAAATGATTTCTGCTATAAGATTATATAGGTTTACTCGCAAAAGATGGTGAAAAAGAAAAGCTACACAAATATGCCAGAAGTCAAATAAAATGAACAGTTAGTCAGCATGTGTAAAATAACATACATACCTGACAGAATACCTGACATCTTGACCTATACGATTATTTACCTGTATTTACCTTTATTTACCTGTTGTATTTAGAACAAAAACAAATTCAGGGATGAGTTAGATCAATGAGCACAGGTCACCTGATCAGGTGGTCGTCCCTGACTGGAATATGTTGAATCTTAACTCTCACGTCAGTCTTAACTAGATGTTATAAAAAGATGCACATGCTAAACATGTCGCTCAAACACCATGATTAACATAGTAAATCAATTTATGAAGCATGCTTGGTACAGGAAACCATAAATAAATGAATAAAAGCAAACACTCATTTGTAATTAACGCTTCATTAGAAGACAGTTTTTTTTGTTATATAATAACTGCATTTTAGGAAAATGACGGTGTGTGAGCTAGTGGAATAGAGTAGAATCATTATTAATTAAATGAAAGTAAAAAAAGGAGGTAAAAAGAGAAGTGAGATGATTCTTCTCTCCCTCCCGGGGGAGCGACTATTTGCTCTGACATTTCCTTTGCCTACTTGAGTGTTTTCCCTAAATCATCACGACTGCTACAAGCCCAGAGAGGGAGGTAGAAGGAAGGAATGGTTGATACAGAGGTAGCTTGAGAAAGAAGAGTGGAGTCATGTAAAGAACTAAAATATAGAAATAAATGGACATTATGCATGCTAATTGCTGTGGCCCATCGTGGTGTAATTTGTGCAGCACTTTTTCCCCACTGTCACTATGTCTGTCTGTCTTTCTCTCTCTCTCACAAACACATGGACCTGTCTGTCACAGTCTGACTGGCCATCAGCAAGACTAGGAAAAAATCCTGGCGTGTCGGTGGGCCATCAAAATATCCTTTGTGGTCCTCAGCAGGCAGGCAGAACTTGTCATAACACCGATACGTGCCGCTTTAGCCGTTGAAGTTACTGCGACAGTCATGCAGGTCTCAGTTGGCAGGCAGAGCTCTGCTTAAGACCTGTGTACTTGTCACTAGAATCAGTTGCAGACAGGATTACTACATGGAATCAAAATAATAATAATCAAGCCTCATATGCAACCCCTCCTAACTCGAGCTGCAGCCACAGATTGAATCTAATTCTGTAGGAGACTCTTGGATTTATTATGTTAAGATACCACAGGTGAAATAACAGCAGATATGTTATTTTGACATTTGCTCAGGTAAAATTGACCAAAAACCACCAAAACTTTCAATGTACAACATATGTGTTTGACAAAGGAGCAAGGAGGAAAGAGGGAAAAAGAAGCTGACCACAGCCCCTCTCTCTCTCTGACAAACGCACACACACACATGCACACACAAACACGCACACACCATCCATTTGGCAATCATCTTAGGGCAAGCATTACCAATGTTTCCTACTATTTCTGAAGGGGTCATAGAGGTGATTTTGTGTGTGTGTGTGTTAGTGTGTGTGTGTGTGTGTGTGTGTGTGTGTGTGTTTGTGTGTGTGTGTGTGTGTGTGTGTGTGTGTGTGTGTGTGTGTGTGTGTGTGTGTGTGTGTGTATGCGTGTGTGTTTGTGTGTACTGGCGTTACTAGTTGTGGCGTGACAGAGGTCTGGGTCACAGCACATTTACTCACTGACATGACTCTAATTACACACACTCACACACACATATCTAATTATGTCACACTGCTGTGTCACTGCACAGCGGGAACAAGGACCACAGGGGCCACAAGGTAACAATAACTTTTACTGTCCTGATATGACCCCTCTCTCCTCTTTCCATCCCTTTACTTCATGAGATTGCGATTCAGAAAAGATGTGTTCTTGTGTGTTGGTTATATTTGTTGTATGTGTGTGTGTGTGTGTGTGTAAAGGAAGTCCAACTTGGCTGACCCTTGCCCTTTTTGGACTCATGGCAGTCACATTTTTCATTAGTACTCATACCCACATATACTGATGATAAATCCATGGGATGTCATATCCTTAATTTTGAAAGAAATGAGAGGTGATAAGAGGTGATAAGATAAGATCAGGGCAGAATGAAAAATTAACAAATTGTGCTTCATCACTCATCACTTTTCCCCCAACTTTCTCTTTATGTGTGCATTTACTTGACTTTGATAATAAACTTAAGCACAGAGAAAAAACTCTACATGAGTATTGCTAAAAATGGTTGGATTTAAAAAAACAATTTTTTAATTAATATTTGCCAACAAATCAGATAGATTTACACACAGAGCAGTTTATTTTCCTGGATTGATTTTCCAACTCATACCTTAGTCAGGTTAGTGGTGGCATTCTAACTGTGGACGTCCCGGATATGTCCTTGGGCCCAAACCACACCTCTAAAAAGCTGAGTGTGCATTTTCTCTCCAGAACCCTCAAAGGCACAAGACAGCTAAGCAGCAACATTTCCCTGATCATCATATTGACAACCCCTTGATAGAAATGAAGACACTCATTTGCATAAATCGTTTTGTCATGCCCTTTGGTTATGCAGATGTGACAAATTAAAATCTGTTCTTTTGGTTTAATACACTCATAATCCATAGTGTGCTATTTCATCAGTCAATTCTGTTTATAAATGATGATTGGATGGCAGCGCATATGCTAAACTACGTTTCAAAGGTTGGTCCCGTTATATGATGCACATGAGCTATGTTTTTTTTGCATGTGATGACATGAGATGAAACGTATTGAGTGTAAAGTAAGAATATGAAGATGGAGATTTATCTATTTATTTATGATTTTATCAAATTATGATGCAGTTAAGTGAATATGATTAAATAATAAGTCCATTTCAGATCAGATAAAGAAAATATTGATGTAAAGTCAAAAACTTTAATCTCAAATTATCATGAGCTCAGATTATGGATTTTGGAAGGTCAGGGTATTTGATTAACATACTGAAAGGTTTTTCATTAGAAAATGATCAAATTCAATAATAATTCAGTTAAATGTTATAATCTGACATTTTTATTGTGCCATAACACAGATGGGTATGTATATTGTACAATGCTAAGTCTGATTTCACTACTAGGTCCTTTTTTCTTCTGCTTCCTTCACTTTTATGCTTGTAAAACTGAGGGTAACACTATGAGAAGAAACTGTCTGAGAGTTCTCCTATACCCAGCTCTATTCATATTGGTATGTGTTTTACCCCATAGTAAAGTGTGGTCTTTCAACACAGCTATAAATACTTGCATTTAGAGCTTCATGTGTTTACTGAACTTTTATGGAAACAACAATATAACATTTGTGCTCATTTGGAACAGTTGTTCTCATATTGGGGTCAAAGGCCCCTCCTGTGGTGGTCTATAAAGGAGGGTCTAATGGTCTCCTGGCAAATTTGGATATCACCTATTGAGGACATTCGACAACAAAAAATTGACCACAATGGCCCAAAGAATTTCATATTATCAAACAAGGAATGTGTGGTCAAATTCTGATCTATATTTCCGTCCTTGACGAAAGGTTAGGGAAGAGCAGCTAAAGGTGTAAATGGTGTTGGGAAGTTGATTAAGACTAAGGGGGCACTCCACTGCCTGCTTGCCCCTTAAAGAGCTCTTTATTCTGAACATGATGAGTCCAAAGGAGCACTCTCTCCAACCATCCAGGGATGGTCTAGCCAACGAGGCAGGCAATGACAGACAAATGCAGAGCAGGGATATAAAGTGCCTCTTCACACTGCCAGTTAATAGTACCAGAGTGGGAAGCAGGATGGGGGGGGACCTCTTGGCTGCCTGACCTCACGAAGAGCTCTCAATTGTGGGCTCACTGAGTCCCAGACGCCCCTCTCTGTCCTAGACCTCCAGCCCTTCAGCCCTGTGGGGTCAGAGCTAACCCCACAACCCTACTCTGGAGGCCCAGTAATAGGGCCGGGATGAACTCTTCAAGGGGAATAAAAGCCTCTTCTGTCCCCTGAGCTCTGGCTTTTTATTCTGGGAGAATTTCCACTTTCTGACAAAACTGATCCCTATACAGTCCTGACATTTTTGTGTTTATGCCAACCGAGTTAGAGTTTTCCATGATATAACCTGGTGAAGATGATCAATAGTCCATAAAAAACACTCAAATAGAGTCTGTAGTAAGACATTATGATTTAGGACTTAAAAATTGATGAACCTGAAAATGGACCCCAACATAACAGTTTTCAAGCTCAAGTGGAAACAAAGCCACTGTTGAGTAGAGGGGGAGAGCTGCAGTGTAGAGGACATGTGAAGAGGCAGAGTGGAAGTTAAGTGGAGGGATGGAGTGGTGAACTGGAGTCAGGGTAGAGGAGAAGAGATGCAGAGATCAGCACAGGTCAGAGGAAAGTTGATCAGGAAGACAGAAGAGGAGACAGAGCAGGATCCTGAAGTCCCATTCTGAGCTACACTACAGCATGTTGCTGATGTTTAATCATAAAGTTGTATAAAACAAAACTTAAATCCTGCAGTTTACGTCACAGGGTAAATTTTAAAGCATGATTTTTGCAAATCAGCCCAACCAGTGGCTGGAGGCATTACGTTTTGTGATAAACTGCACTGGTCGGTGGTGGCATACAACTGTAGGGCGGTAATAGCAGTTTCATCTTTTATGGATGATCTGGTATTGCTTATGGGCAAGCCATAGTTTGATTGACTGATCAGAAATCAGAAATAATGTTAGAGTTTATTATTCAGCCAGCCATATATCCTCAAGCCATTTGGTAAAAGATTTTTGAGGATTTATAAAGGCAGAGTATTCAGGAAACAGCCCATAACATAACAAGCTTGTAAAGCTCCAATGAGTTGTTTTCAAATTCTGTAATTCATGTAATCATATTACATGATAATAAGTCAACTTTAAAGGTTGTTGCGGATTTTTTTACCCTCACAGAAAAACATTAGAGGTGTTTCAATCTTTTTATCCAACTCTTATGCTTTAGTGATAAAGCATATTTCCAAAAATGTTGAACGAGAGAAATCACATTTTATTCTGTATTTTTATTTCAAATATGTTACATTTTAGAGATTTTATTTGCTCTTTTGTCAATACATTCATCCATATTAAGTCCAAATAAAAAACTGATTTCACAGTTTTGTGATGAGAACCTTGACTGCATGGCTTGCTTGGAGTCCTGCTCTCAAACCCCACCCAACACTTCTGTAATGAACTGGAATATCGACTGTGAAACTTGGCATTAAACAGCTGAGGCTGAATAATTTCATGTATCTCTCTACTAATAATATCAACTAATAATATCAAATTGCCTATACCATTAACCATACAATATACACGTATTTGAAAAAAATGTAACAATATATTTATATCTATTGAATATCAATAACAGAGACAATTGTGATAATATAATTCCGTCAAATCCAGGGAGGACAGATGTATTTATATTACACATATATTTCATATATGTCACTCTAATTGTAATGCCACCTCCCCCTCTGCTTCCTCCTGTCTTCCCCTGTGAAGGCATGACACAGTGGAGGGTGCAGTCACATTAAGGTCTATGCAGGGTTAAACTCTAGCACTCTTATTCCATGTGGCAATTAGGCAAGCAGGCATTTTGGAGCAATTGGGATTGCTTTAGTCACTTGTGGGAGGTAATTAGGTGCATTTTATGTAAATGTTACAAGGACACAAAGAGTTGATTCTCTTCCTTTGCTTTCTTCTTAAATGTCTCTACTCTTCGTCTTCTTCCCCATCGCGTGTCTTGTCCCGCGTCACAGACGTCACTCCCTCAGTTGCCACAATGTCGACAAGCCTCTTCCTCCACCCACCTCTCCCCCCCCACCTCTCTCTTTTTTTTGTCTCGCCTTCCCTTCATCTCTCCTTCCCCTTCCATCTCCCGCGTCCACATTTCCCAATCTCCCACAACCTTCTCTGTCTTCCACCCTACAAATCTCCCTCTTTCTCTCCCTCTCTTTCCAAGTCAGACCACTAATTAGAATTCTGTCACTAAGTAAATGCATTGTGACCGCTGGCTGACAGCTCCTTGTGTGTGTGTGCGCGTGTCCACATGTGTGTGAGTGTGTGTGAGTGTGTGACAGTTTGGGCAGCTTGTTGGCGGTGACGATGGCAGCCGCCTGGCATTTTTAACGTGGCAAGGTGCTGCTCTCGCCACTGACCTGACAGTCATTTAAATTACACAGAGGATGGCTGCTGCTGCTGCTGTGTGTGTGTGTGTGTGTGTGTGTGTGTGTGTGTGTGTGTGTGTGTGTGTGTGTGTGTGTGTGTGTGTGTGTCTGTGTGTGTGTGTGTGTGTGTGTGTGTAAGGAGAATAAGAGGGAGATTGAGGAAGGACCATTAGTAGCTGTGGGATAATTCACTGACTCGCAGGTTGACTGATTGTGTCGCTGACTGACTCACTGACTCATTGTTGGAAAACAGACAGACAGATAGGAGAGGCTTGTTTACCATGTCAGCTCACCAATATAACACAATTCTCCATCTCTCACGCACACACACACGAACACACACACACACACAGACACACACTTGCAGAAAATGTGTATAATGTGAGGAAAACAGGAGATGAGACGAGGAGGAAAATAAAATTGTGGAATAGGAGCTGAAAACAAAATTGGCTTTCATTGCCTGACATCCCAATGTTGATAAAGAGATTGACAGTGATGGAAGGAAGGAATCAATGAGGTGAATAAATCCGTAAACAGCATTTACCCGCTGAAGCTTTTTAAGTCACACATAGCATTATCAGATTGTTTTCAAAAAGTTCACTATCTGTCCTTCAGCACCAAACATCTTATTTTGGGCATAGGAGCCTGCAGTGCTGTACATATACAAGTTTTGTTTGAAAAGAGAAAATGTGATTTATGGTGTACACAAGCAAGTCCAGAATGAGAACCAAAATACATTTTGTATTTGATAAATATCAACAGCATTTTCAAAACACATTTTTTTAATAAAAGCAACTCAACAAGTTGCCTATGTACACATGAACGCCAAAATAAATGTATCCGTGCAATCCATGAACATGATGCACGACTAGAGCACCATCCCTAAAAGTTATGGTTCAATTTTATTGGTAGAAAATTGATATCTGAGTGACGTAGTAATTCTATTGCATGGTTAACTGCATTCAGTCACGCCCATCTGAAAAGTCATGTATTTCCCACTATGTATATTCATCTCCATACCCACAGAAGAAGTACAATGGGCAAATTGTGTCTGCAGGTGAAGGAATATTTTCATTTGACTGCAGAATGTAAGTATCTGGGACACAAAACGCTTCTCAAAGTGAGAGCACATAAACATTATTTTCCTCTGTGTCTGAACAAAAGGTTTTTGTTGAGGTGGATTGAAGTACGTTTTTCTCAGGTTTTCATCCAACAATGACAACACAGAGTAAGTGAACACTGTAAAGATTCAGTTTCGTCTTCCACAGTAACTGGTTTTTCTGAAGCACAAAACAGGCTCTTAAACTTATGTTGCATTGCATTGTAGGATGATCATCATTACAGTAACTTTTAACTTCATGGACAATGCATGTTCTCAGCTTTGTTACTTGATTCCTGACTTGTACACAGTCTTTAAAATCCCGATACAAACCCTCAGCTTGAGCCCTACACTGGGTCAGATACAGGCAGGTACTAAAAAGTTATGTAATGGGTAAGAATTACATTTATAAAGATTAATGGGTGCAGGCATGTGTTGTGGGTTTGTGCAGCTTATTATGTAAATCAGCTCATATAAAGCCTACAGTGAGCTGCAATGATTTGTTTTGAATTACGAAAGCCAATCACACCACTTTTAACCACCTCACTTCACCAAACAGATAACTGTCATTACGAGCTGTGAATTAGCTCGGACAGAACTCAACCATCAAAACACGAGGACAAGGAAGCCATAGGCCATTTGATTTTAGTGACTGTGTGTAGCATGTGTGTTTAATCGCGGGTGACAGGCTGGGTCACGGGTCGTATGTGAAAGGTCCGGGCAGCGGGTAACAGTACATCTCTGGTACGCAGCTTTGCCAGTTGGTGCATGCATGTTTTCAAAAATGGACTCACATGGCCCTCGGCTGGAATTTAAATCTGAGCGTTGATCATGTGATTGTATGATTTATGGCATCATGGTGCCAGTCAGCAAAGGAAACACCAACATGTGTGTGGGAATGTGTGGGAATCTGTGAGTAAGGTTCAAGGAGACCTGAAGCTTCCCTGCCTATATGTGTAATAGGTCAAATGGTTCTTAATGGTCATTTTGTCCCATGAGTGAATACATATGCGATCAATACGTATTCCAGTGTGTGACTGTGACTTCACATTGTCCTCAAAGCTTTGCTATTAGGATTTTTGCATTAAAAAAGTGAGGCGGTGGTGTGTGATTATTAGAAAAGTGGGTGTATCAAAGAAAGGGGAAAGAAATGGACAAAGTGCAATGCGGTGCAGAGAGAGAGGGAGAGAGAGGGAGGGAACAGAGTAGACCCTTACAGAGCAGTCCCCTGAAGGAAAACAGTGCTCAGTGTCACCGCCAGCAGACAAGCCACAATGACAGCAGCATGGTAAAACACCTCTAATGCACCTCTATGGGTTTTTACTGCTTCTCATATAGCAGCAAGGACACACACATGACACATGACTGCACACACACGCACACACACACACACACACACAAACACACAAACAAGCCAGAGATGGGGACACTTGAGATTCACGTTTTTGTTTGTCACCGGGGCAACATGCTCCAGTACAAACTCACGCACACAATGTGGACATTTATTATTCACGCTTTTGTTTTGTACACAGACAACATGCTTGGTGGAGGGGAAGATAGGGGGCAGGGAGAGGGGGGAGGAGGGAGGGAAGGAGGGAGGGAGAGAGAGATAAATAACAGTGATAAGTCTTGTCTTGTCAGAGGAGAGGAGAAAGGCTGAGTGACATATGATTGGTCTCCCGGTCGTGAAATATGCATGGCTTTTTCAGCAGCCAGAGGAGAGGAGTTAATTTAGGCCTCTCGCTATGCTCGGGGTAATTAAAAGAGATGATCGATAGTTTCCCCCCCGTGACTGATAACAACCGCCGTGCACACACACACACACACACACACACACACACACACACACACACACACACACACACACACACACACACACACACACACACACGCAGACACTGACAATGCACCGACAACTGAACCGAGGATACATGCACATGACAGAACCTGCTCACACATGCAGAAAAACAAACAGGGAATAAAGAAGCAGAACAATGGCACCTTAGTCAAACAGCGTGTCACTCTATTGAAAAATACGACATTACAAGTTTCCTTATGTTTTACAATTTTTGCATCTAAAGGAAAAATAGGTTCACCATGCGATGATCATTTTTGTCATGCTTACAATTGCACTGAAATGCTACTAATTGATCGACCAAATCCACAGTAAAACACATGCATTTTCAAAAAACTCTGGAAAGAGAAAAGAAAGAACATTGTTTCTCACAACATAACCAACTAACTTTAATTGCAGACACTCATGTCTACATCTAAACTCAGACACTGACAATGCACTGACAAGTGAACCGAGCATACATGCACATGACAAAACCTGCTCACACATGCAGAAAAACCAACAGGGAATAAGGAAGGGGAACAATGGCACCTTATTCAGCCATCGTGTCAGGTTATTGACAAACACTACAATACAAGTTTCATTTTAAGAGAAGACATATCCAACTAACCATAATTGCATATACCATAACCATAATATACACATTTATAGATTTTTCTGCCACTGTAATTAGGCATTGAAGGGTAAAATAAAACCAGTGTTTGCTGGGAATCAGTGCTAATCCCCTTGTGTGATCTCACTTTATTCTACACACAACAGGTGTGAACTAAACTCAATGTCTGTAAATTGCATCAATTCATCACAAGTGGAGAATATTACTTCATTTTATGGCTTTTCTTTAGAGAATAATAACCTTTGCTCCAGGGTTGGGCGATGTCAGCTTAATTGGCATATGAGGATGTATGCAGTGGAACATTGTGATGGACGATGAAATTGGGGCGTCTTAACAATAACTCTTTACTACCTCTACACGGGCTGAAACGATTCCTTGAGTAACTCGATTACTAAAAATCATTGATTCAATTCTTTGCCTCAAAGCTTTGTTTAATCCATGTACTGCCGGCGAATGTGTGTAAACGAGCTCTCGTGCTGCTCACTGGTCGCTGGGCTTCACACGGATGACTTTTAGTGATGCACAACGAGCGTGTTAAGAGTTCCCCTCAAAATGCCGACGATTGTCTGAGAAAGTTCACAGATAACGTTGCCAGTCGTTGTTTTCACCGCTATTTATTGTTATTCTTTCCCTGCATTACAAAGGAATAAGATGTTGGGTAAATTTACACACAGGCAAGTTATTTAATCGATGGAATGATCGAAATAATCGATAGCTGCTTTCCTAACGTCTACCCAATGGATTCGACAACTGTGAAAGACAGTAGACTGTATGTTATGGTGAGAGACGTTAGTTCCTCCCACGATCCAGAAATGAAGCCAAAAAATCTTGGATACAAGAGCTGCCACCTTGTACTAATGACATAATATGGAACCACAGTCTGGTGCCACGAAATCGAGATCCCGTCGATACACACACTTGACCAATTATGAGTAAGTTGCAGATGTAATCTTGACATTTTTCCCCATTTTGATCGCATCCAATAACAAATTAAAACTTAGTGTAGAAAATATCACTTCGACATACGTCATTGTGATAAGATATACCTAATATGACAAATCCATGTGTATTTTTAAATTTTAGTTTGTTCCATGTCCCATCCACTGACATGGAGGAGGCAGGGTTTATTATCTATACATTAGCCAACCACCAGAGTGCAGTCATGTCGTCAATCTTCATATACAGTATTCATATACCTACCAAGTATTGTTTGAAAATGATGGCCTTTTTAAGACTGAAGCATTCCCTGATGATTATATACGCCAAAGTAGTACCAGCTAGGCCAGTCCTAGAAATGTGAACATATGCTACGAGTGATGCCCACTGAGGGATGAAGTCTCACTATTGCTCAGTTGGCGAGTGTCTGGTTCTTCATTCATCATATCTGTTTCAAAAAGAGTTGGCATGAACAATTGTTATAATGTCATGGGGGGGGGGTTACATCAGTTCAACACAGCACTTTTGCTGCTAGATGCCCAATCTTTTTAAGCAGTTTTTTTGCAAAAAGGGACCTTTTGATTTAAACCTCAGACACTTTCTGTAGGCTTACCATTATGTTGTGTGAGTCTTATCATCAGCAACCTAACTTTTTTGAACAAAGAGATACATCGAAAATAACAAAGATTTATGTTCAGTGTTCCGAGGTCTCTGTTAACAAGGCAGAGAAGAAGCGAGTTCAGTCCTCCAATCTCTTCCATAAACAGGCACTCTGTCATCAATATTGTAGAGGAATCCATACTGCAGGAGTAGAAGACTAATTAGAGCCGGCTCTAAATTATTTAACTCCCTCTGATTTTATTGATTTGTCAGTTCAGAGCTGTGACTCAGAGCTGTAAAATTGACTCTGCTGAAAGAGACATGCTCGTCTCCTGCTTTATGGCTGTCAGCACATAGACGGAGACAGACAGTGATGTACTAATACAGCCGCTCGGCGCTCGGCCACACACAGAACAAACACAATGAGACACACTGTAATCATACACGTGGACCGAAGCGTACATGCACACAGTGGATTGTAAAACCATCAAGTTGCGGCGTTAACCAGCATAATTAACAGTGCTGCAATTAAACACTCACAAACTCCACAGTCACACACACTCACACACACTCACACACACACACACACACACACACACACACACACACACAACTTGTGAACTAATTACATATCTCTCTCAATTAACACAGATCTGCATGTGGAGTGCATGGAGCCCCAGGGATCCTAGTTAGCCACCTGTTACTAATATCTCAATTCAAGAATGACATAACATAACATCAATACACACACACACACACACACACACACACACACACACACACACATGCACACACACACACACACGCCTTTGGTCAAAAGCCCACACAGCGATAAACAGCAGTTGCACTTGGAGCGGGCCCCGACTTATCTGCCTTGTTTGATGTTTGCTGAATTGGTTAAATGCCTAATTGGTTAATTGTAGAGGGATTATGTTCAGATGACTGGGAATCAATTGACCGGGCACCCACATTAGCATGTATGATTGACAGTGGCGGGAAATGATCTCATATAGGCTGCGAAGCAAATCAGGAGCAACGATTAACCAATCAGAGCAGATGTCGATAGATCGTCCAGGGCTGGAGGTGAGCAGGAGCTTATGACAGAAGATAGTCAAATAAATGGTATTAATGAAACACCTTAACCTGCACTGGATTGATATTGACGTGTTTTTTTTTTAAGAATGTGAGGATTTGATTTCAAGTACCGTTTGTTTCTTTTGTTATTGTATCCATTCAGGAAAGGGAATGGGTTTTCTCTACATTCTCTCGATTCATAAGATGTATCTTGTTTCAAGCTTACATTAGCCTCTTCTGGCACTATACACACATGCTCCAACTGCGTGGTTATTGTTGCATTGTGGGAAATGTCGGCAGCCAGTGTTGACAAGGAAAGAAGAATGCATGAAATACAAAAAGATAATATCTCTGCAACTGTTACTTTGAATCCTTTTAAGTAGTTACAGCTCATCACTAATGACACACCTTATTGTTTAATCCTCAGTGAGCAGTGAAGGAGTCTGTGCCTTGCTCAAGGGCATCTTATCAGTAGTTGATTAGGAGGAGAGTGCTGTGTCACTTATTTACTTTATACTTACAGATGGGCCTTAATAGGTTATCGGAGAGTGCTAGCCTTTCTTCTGAGTCTTTAAAAGTACGACTGCAATGTGATATACCAGTCAGTTGTAACAGGAAAGCTTTCTTTAGTGGCCCTCTGCAAGTGTGTCTTCATAATCTATGTGCACACATACATTGTGTTACGTTTGTCTATACACCTGATACCCTGGAAATCTGTGGGTGTAGGTGCTTGGTCAGGTTCAAGTTCACATGGGGGTTAAACTGCTATTTAACAGTTGTGTCTGCTAAATTGTCTGTTGCAGCTGTGGCCTCATGACGTAATGAGACAAAGGAACAAAGATAGGTACGGAGCTGTTGTCCAACCAGTGACCTCAGGCTACTATTGCATGGAATCCATTTTACAATTTAAAACCTATTTCCCAAACAGTTTCTATACGTTATTTGTAACTTTGTTGCTTTGTCACTATTTCACCCGCAATTATTTTCTAAAAAGCCGACCTGAACCGGCCTAATTTGCAGGTTACCTGTGCAATACACGTGACTTTGATTAGACATGTTCAGTGCTCATGTGTTTTCTGTATTTTCAGTGCTTTCTTGTAGAGTGTGTTGTCAAGGGGATGTTTTCTTTATTTGCTTGTGTTTCTTAAGTGGCTTTCATGCTTTTGCAGTCACCTTAGTTAATTATTCTGAAACTTACCGGTTAAGTTAAAGCTGTACAACAAAATCTATAATAAGGACACGGTGACAGGTGTAATGGTCTTGACACCAGTGCTGACTTGTACAGTAGCAGGTATCGGACATAAATGACAAAGCGCCATGTCCACTGTTAGATTCAGCAGCCGACAGCACAGCAGCAGATGCCTCAGATCGCGGAGCACTGCAGTCAATCCGTCACTCTCCAATCATTTATCAAGCTCTCTCTCTTTCTTTATCCCTCTCCTTCTCTCCTTTTCTCTCTCTTCATTTATCAAACTCTCCAAATCAAAAGAAAACCAGCAGACCCTGAGGAACACCTGGCCTGCAGTGACAGCAACCCTGAAAAAAAGGCTCACGGCAACAAAAGAATTTCATTCCTAACCCCAGTGTCAATCAGCAGTGACTATTTTTCATGTAGCTGGAACCGTGGCGGCTCTGCAAGCGCAGGGCTGACTGGACACAGATTAGAGGTGGCGTTACAGGCCACTCCCTCATTGAGCAACAGCCAGAGTGTGACTGCTGTCCCTCTCTATTACTCTCTCCCTCTGTTTAGCCCCCTGCAACAGAAATTCTTTCTTTTATTTATTTATTTCTATCTCTTTCTTTCTTTCTTTTTCTTCCTTTCTATCTCTTTCTTTCTTACTTTTTCTTTCTTTCTTTCTATCTCTTTCTTTCTATCTTCCATTCATCCATCCATCCATCCATCCATCCATCCATCCATCCATCCATCCATCCATCCATTCATCCATCTCATACCTGCTCTAGTCCTCCATTTCTCCACCTGTCTGAGACATAAAGCTGGCCAGAAGAAAAGATGGATTGGACCGAGCTGAGCAGCTTGAACAAAACTGGATAAATCAGAGCAGTCACAGGTACTGATTTTATTTCATGCTGAATGCTCAAGCTGCAGTTTGGCTCGAGATCCTCAGGAGCTGACGTGGAATCCAAGTGGTGGGAACATGTCACAGAGCGCCAGCAGCAACCGACCGTCAGGCCTCGGTTGGCCAAGTAAATGCGTTGCCGACTCACCTGTGACTGCTCGAACAAATACTTCAACATCTAGAATGGCAAACAGCAATACCCTCACCAAGGCCTAATAGTCCCCTTAAATCAAATTAAAACTCTACACACCCGTAGAATATATCAGATTTTTCCATCAAGATCCATTGATATTCTCTGGGAAACCTGATAGTTTGAAAAAACACTGTCTTCTCCCACTGTATTTTTAGATTTTCTTTAAAACAAACAACACAGAAGTATCAGGGGGGGAAAGCCCTCAGGAGAAACAAGACTTAACAGAATAGAACAGCTCACGGCCCACTGACAGCATTTAGACAAGAAAGAGACCCAGTCATTGCATAATTTACCACTAAATTTAAAAGAAAAACAGAACAAAAAGTAGATTAATTAAAAAAATAAGTAATAATATAACAAAAGTGACAATAATAACAAATACAACAAAATAAATGAATGAGTTGCCATTCTACATAAACCCTAGAGTAAGAATAAGGAAACATCTGAGAATTTTAATCCTCGGTTTTAAAATCTGGAGATGCACAGTGTTTCCCACAGAATTAATTAAATCTATGGCGGTAACAGGGGTGAACGTGGACGAAGGTCACTCTCACATGTAAACAGATTCCAAGTGACAGGTGCACAGACTGAAGAGTGAAAGATATGCTCTAGTGTGAGAGAGAGAGAACTGCATGGATGCCACCGCTGAAACGATAAGGTCAGACTCTCTACGTGGACAGTAAAAACCTTATGGACCACCGAGCGAATATGCTGCAAATAGCGTTGAGCTGGAACATGCAGGTATAAAGAATAGAGGGGTTTGGCCCAAGAGGTTTTTGCGTGATGGCTCAGGTTGGTGTTGAAGTAAGGTTCTACTTGGGAACAGACACTGTGCTGCAACTGTCTCTCCAGGATAACAAACCTACACTACCCTGCGCTTAATGAACACCCACATGATCGAAAGAAATTCTCCACCAACCATTTCACACACGATACTTAGTCTTTTCACGTCTTTTCAAATGTGAATAACATGGACTGCATCACACTGTGTGTGGGGGGTGCTTTATATGTTAAGATATGCATGTATGCGCCCAAAGAGACACTTAAGTTTGCATGTATGTCTCTTCCTGTCAATAATTGTGTGTGTTTCTGCGTGTGTGTGTGTGTGTGAGGGGGCGACAGATGTATCCAGTGGCAGTCCCATGAAGAATGAAGTCACCTGGCTTTCCCCTGTCTTTGAAGGTCAAGGAGACCCACTTGCATATTCATGGTTGAGCGCGTGTTTGCATGTGTGTGTGAGTGTGTGGAACTGTGGCTACTCTTGCGCGTACACGTGTGAGTGTGTGCCGGGATCGATGGCTTTTAATTGTTTTTTCCTGAGCTGTGGAAGGAAGTGCCAGCAGTTATTGATTGGATGGAGGAGTTGAAAGAGAGAGAGAGAGAGAAAGAGAGAATACAGAAAGAGTACAAAAGAGGAAGACGGAGAGAGAGACAGAGACAGCGTGGCAGACAAGAAGGAAATGTGACAAGACAGGGTGGCGACATGGAACATAGAATCATTGTCTAGTGGGTGGATGAGGGGGGAGGTGTGTGTGTGTGTGTGCGTAACTCTGCATGCTTGTATGCAAGTGTGTGTGTGTGTGTACAGGGGGAGGGGAGGTGAGGTGTCATAGGGTGTCTGAGCTTGATGCTACACACACATTGTGGCCACACTCACTCGGTGCATTATTGAGTCAAGTGCAGTGTGTGTTTGTGTTTGTTTGTGTGTGTGTGTGTGTGTGTGTGTGTGTGTGTGTGTGTGTGTGTGTGTGTGTGTGTGTGTGTGTGTGTGTGTGTGTGTGTGTGTGTGTGTGTGTGTGTGTGTGTGTGTGCGTGTGTGATTCAGGCCTTTATTTTGTTCTTTGTTATATTTTTTACAATACTAGTTTCAATAGAAGTGAGATTGTGTTTTCTGAACATTTTCAAAAGTAAATACAGATAGGTGCCCAAGATATTATAGATAGTATAAAAGTAAAATAATAATATACAGTGTGTAATGATTCATTAACCTGCCTGTGCTTCTTGAGTATTTGCTTTTCTCATAAATAATAATAATTTAATGACATTTATAAATGGCTACATCTCTTTGCAGAGTGGATGAAGCATTGGTGGAAATTAGAGTACATTTTTTGAGGAAGGGAGGGACCTTCAGAAGGAAGTCATTTGTTTCAAGTGCTCATGTTACAACATTTCGTCGATAATTCAGCAACACCAATGGTATTGAATCATTGACTGCTTTGGATCTCAGACTTGATAAAGATGCAGAACATTATGATAATGCAATTATTATTGGGTTAGGGTTAGGGCCATACTCCATTTTCACTTTCAGAACTTTAGAATACCTCAGAGTTGATAAAACAGATTCAGAACCGCATTAGAAAATACATGATACACTATTAACTAAAATACTTATTAATGGTAGAGAATATTTCTTTTCTTTTTCTTTCTGCTGTCTGTGGCTCAGGAGGAAGAGTGGGGTTTTCCACAATCCAGAAAGTTTGTGATTCAATCCCTGGCTCCTCCATCCCACATGCCAAGTGTCCTTGGGTAAGACTGAACCCCAACTTTCTCCCTGACAGTGTGTGAGTGATGTATGTTAGAAAAAGTGCTGCACATAAATGCACTGTATGAATGTCTGTGTGTGTGAATGGCAAACAAGGTACTGTCAAGAGCTTTGAATGGTCATCGATACAAGAAAAGCTCCATTCGAAAACAGAAAACTTACATCTTATATTCGACTATTGTTAAAGGTACCTGGGATCTATAAAGTCATATCCATCAAAGACAAATTTAATATTTAAGCTTTTTCAAACCCATATCTACACTATCAAATAGATGCATATTATGAACCTGATAATAGAGCATTAGGAAAGCTGACTGTCTCCTTCATTATGTGGTTGGTTTAAGATGTTAATGACAATTTTAAAGGTTCTTAATCATTTACTTAAAATGTTCAATTGAATACATCTTGTGTTAAGATTAGAGTTGAGAGGAGTTTAAGAGACTTGTTTGTTTCCCGTGTTGTTTGCTTTCAAGTCACACTATTAAACTTTGGCTTCACAGCGATTAGTTTCTAGTGATCCGAAAAAAAAAACGAGAACGAGAAAGAAAACAAGCAGCTCCACATTTGAGCTACAGGGCAAGATGAAATTGGAGTCAATGGTGTTGGTCAACCCTGACCCACAGTTAGCTAAGGCTTGTTTGGATGAAATGTGTGTGTATCTCTACACTGTGTGTGTGCGCGAGTGTGTTTGCGTGTGTGTTTGGACTAAAAGTAACAAGCTTTATTCCCTAACAATGTTCCACCATGCCCTCATTACACACAGGTTAAAGTGGCACTCTGCCCTGTCTAGACAGCTAAAGAGAGCACACGCACACACACACACACACACACACACACACACACACACACACACACACACACACACACACACACACACACACACAGGTGAGAGTATACTGTGGCTCGGTTTCACTGCTGACCAGACCACAAGTCAGCATTGAGAGGTGAATGTGTGTGTTTCCTAATTACATTTAATGCAATGAAAACAGTCATTCTCTTCAGTGAATATTATAGATGATTTTTTTCTACTTTTTAAAATCACACGTTTAGAATTGAAACACATCATTTCAGCTTATCGCTTTATTTTTGTTTTCAAAATTCATACCTTCCTTTAAATGTCCTGAACTTTTCATGACACTTTTTAAAATTAAAATTAAAATTTGTTCAATGGTTTGATTTCCAATTAATTAATTATAATACATAAGATAACCTAATAAGGTTTGTTTTAGTGAATGCACAAGTAGTGCTGTGAAATATTTATTTGTTTTTACACAAAACAACAATAGGTGATATATGACAAATAAATAATTCAATAATAAATGATTAGTGAATAAATATTGACTTAACTCATAATGAAGCAGTGCTTTAAAGTACATTGCTCTGGATATATGAATCTAGATATTTGTATAATATATACAATTTATACTCAAAACAACTAAAACGGTGTTCTGTAAGGTAATAACAAATTGTTAGTTAATTGCAGGAAAAAAAAACGTCTAATATATTTCTGTAAAAAATAATTTGGAGAAAACAGAGGTATTACAGTTTTATATTTTGAAAAAAAGTATTGCACATGCCATGGGCAATACTTTTTGTTAAGGCCACCATAAGGGGCAAATAAAATGGCTTGGGGGTTAATGTAGTGAGCAAGGCAGCAAATAGGGAGTGAGTCAGACAAAGCTCAGGCACCCATGCATATGCACGACCCTGGGGTGTGTGCGCACACTCACATGCAGGGTGTCCATAGTATTTTCTCTCTCTCAAAGAAAGAAGTGTTTCTTATTCCTCCTTCATTGCACTCCAGTCTCTCCATCTCAGAGTCCCTCTCTCTCCCCCACTTTCTGTCTCACTCCGTGCCCAAAAACCTCCATTCCAAAAGACGTGATAATCAGCGGCTACTGAAGCACGGCAGAAAAACATTTAAGTGAATTGAAGGTGCTGGTGGAAACAGGGATTGGGGGGGGGGGGTGAAGTGGGGATGGTGGCGGTGAGACTGCGGCGACAACACACACACACACACAAGGCTTTGCTCTGCTCCGCCACACTGTCAAATCTGCCTTGTATTCACACACAAACACTCGCTCACTCACACACACACACACAAAGATTCTCTGTAATAGATTCTCGTCTTGACACTCAATTCCGTGGCGAGACGATCCCGCTTTATCCCTCCCTGCATCAAATATTTAAACACTTGTATTAGTGGCTGTGTCATCCCCTCAAACACCCGCAGCTTAGGGCACCAATCTCCCCTCTCCCCCTCTGTCTCTCTCTCTTCTTATTTCTTTTCTGTCTCTCCTCCACCTTGCTCTCACTCTCTTTCCTCATCTTCCGCAATTCCACCCCTAATATCCACAATGTTATCACCTGCTTGCCTGCCTCCACCACCCCATCATTTTATATTTTTTTCCTTGTGGAGTGTGATAGAGGAGGGGGTATGTTTTTTTTTTTTTTTGTTTTTTTTTGCTCCCCTGTTCTTTTCAGGGGTTTTGTCGCAGGCCCGAGAGCCCTTTTCAATCTTAAGAGCCACAGCTCTACAGATTGCAACAAGGAGAGGGGGAGATGGAAAGGAGAAAGGGGGATAAAGGAAGGAGGGGGAGAGAGTGAAAAAGGGAGAGCGAGAGAGAGAGGGGAAGGGAGTGGGGATCGGTGGCGGCGGGCTGTGCGCTTGAATGATGTCTTTCAAGAGGAGCAGTCTAGCTTGTCAAATCGCCGGCTGCGAAATGAATTGGCATATCTGTTGGGCTGTTGGGCAGAGATGTCGCGCCGCGGCGTTTCATATTCCTCGATAAGGCCAAATAACGCAATTGTCAGAGAGACAGAGAGAGAGAGAGAGTGACAGAGAATGAGAGAGTGGAGCCAGTTAGAAGAGTGAGGTGGTGGAGAGGGGGCAACAATGGAGTGGGTATGAGCGACAGAAAGCTTTTACACCTGATATTTTACACCTGATATTTTCTCCGTATTTTCTTGTGTTGCGGCACGCTAATGCAAACCTTTTAAAGCCACTCAGCACATGAATCTGCCGCCTTAAATCTGATTGCCTGGCCATTGAAGTTTTTGCACCTCGGGGCTAACACCATGACCCGCTCAATTTTTGAAAGATTATTACAGGGCATTTCTGCTTCAGATAGGATTCAATAAAATACACTCACAGTGTCGAGAGAGGGAGAAGCAAGTGATAAAGGTCATGAGCCAGATTTGAACCCGACATTGCCTCATCAGCCGGTGTTAGGACCCCACAGCTCTGACATGGTCTGCTTAACTCTCTTTCTCACATTGAGGTGTTGGTTCTCGACTGCATTGCAAACTACAGAGATTATTTTTTATCAAATCAGGAAGTGAGTATTACCTTTAAAGGTGATTTATTGGGTTAGTCTGTAAAAGCAGCGGTGTAATGTCCTCTGTGGCTCCAAAGAAGCTTTGAAAAGTCTGAAAAAAAAAACCTTGTGAAACCTTCAACTTGGGCTTGGACAAAGGTTTTACCAAAAATGTCAGATCCTGTTTTTCTATATACATACACATGACACCGAAGATATCAGCTTGGAAGGACGTAAGGAAACAGATATTTTTTGAAGAAGAAAAGTCTTTTCTTCTTTCCTTCACCCACATTACCTTTCTTGCCATCCTTTGAGATGTGAACCACAGGTTTGATAGCAACTGCACTCTACACCTGTAATGAGAGATTTTGACTATTTTACTTTTTGTGGACAAATCACAGTCTATCAAAAAGTCAAGGTTGCCATCTTGGTTTTATACACTTTACTTCGGTCTCGGGCCGAAACGAGCGAAACGAAACTTCCCCAGTCCCTCTCATACAGTTTTACTTTGTAAGCGATTGTGAAAATATAATTCCATTTAAAATGTTGTTTTCAAATGGTAACTCTGATTTATAACAGATATTATTGTCATAGGTTGGGCCAGGGTTACCAATTTAATATATGTGATCTGGGAATGTGGTCACATCAACACAAAGATGCTTTTAATAATTACCTGCCAATAAGCAATAGAAGGGGAAGAGAGGAGACGAGGTCTGACTGAAACCTTTAAATCTTACATCATACAGATTTCATATACATGAGGGATTTTGCCTAGTTGTAGTTTAACCTGAATTTACGAAATTCCATAATTAAATGGATATAATGTTTTCATATCCAGTCAAACCAAGTCAACAAAATTATCCTTTAAAATGATGCACCCAACAGACCAGAGTTCACATCTCCTGCAGCTTTTATTTCCCACCGGACCTCGTACTTCTTGTGTCTAGGTGAGTGTAGTTATTGTGATGGGGTGGGGGGGTGGTTATGTGAAGTGTCTCTGGGTGGGGGAGAGTAGTGCTGTCCGTTGTGTAGACTAGAGTCTGGTGTGGTTCTGACAAACTGAGAGTTGTTTGTTCAGTAGCAGAGTCCAGAGAGAGTGGGAGAGTATCGTTAAGGGAGGCCACTGTCTCCTGAGCTTATGATGAGGGGTGTGAGGAGACATACCATCACATACACAAATACACACACACACACACCCACATAGGGAATGCCTTGGTGGGCTTGAGTCTGATAGCGGTGCAGAATGTGACAAACTCTGAGGGCTATTTGAAGCTGTAATCCAGTTGGGAAGACTAGTGGACAGACTTGTTGTCCTGTGCATTAGTACAGCTGGTGTTTTTTGTGTGTCTGTTGGTGCGCATGGCGTGTGTGTGTGTGTGTGTGTATGTTTGGGACCACAAAGGTGATGGCAGGTTGCTTCATGTTTACTACGAAATATGCAAAAGAAACAAGAAAATGCTGTCAGACTCTGACAGTGTCTTGTACATGAATGGCTGGAGTAAACACACACACACACACACACAAAAACACACACACACACACACACACACACAAGGACATACTCTGGGAAAATAGCCTCTTGCGACTATGATGTTGAAATAAGTAAAGTTCACTGACCAGACTGACTCCTTCATGATTCACAAAACACTTTTTCAGATGGAGATGAAAGAAAAAAGTCACGCCCTAGGGAATTATAATAAAGAACGTTAACGAAGAAAGAACATTAATGTAGTAGATCATGGCCAAGTGACTCATATAAATCTTCAACTTCAAGATTTCTTTTGCAGCCGAGAGAGACACAACATATCATATCGTTCATTTGGTTTCTAATGTTTGTGTATTTGTATCGAGACCAACGTTTCTAACATCTGACCGACTTAGGTTTCTCGAAATCGAGGTTAAAGTTTGAAATAATCGTGATAATGATTCGGAGTCATATCGCCCAGCCCTAGTTTGTGTGTGTTATGTAATGTTTTTCTTATTTTACCTCTCAGTCCTTTGCACATTCATATACATTGATTTAGCATGAGGGGAATATGTACAGAAGGTATATCTGTATAGGCTCAAATAAGGGTCAAAATCAACATTTGGAGACCTATGAAGATAATCAGCATAGGAAATTACATATATACATAAATGCCATTTTTCACCATCTAAAATGATCGTATATATATTTTTTAATATATTAAATTTCATTAATTTTCAAATAGTGTTACAATAGATGGTAAAATGCAAAAATTACCACAATAATTGGCACTATTATAACAGTTAAAAAGTATAAGAAACAATTTAAAAGCAACTTGAAGACAACAAGCATTAGAGCAGAAATACAGAATTTAAACAATTAAACTTGTTTAAAATTGATAATAAAACGTTACAGATAATTATAACTACCTGCCTCATGTCTAAAGTACAAAATAGTTATATTTACAATCATATTGAAGACAACTTAATCCCTTTTAACTCTTGGTCAAATTATCATCAATGACTATCCAAGTCCTGTTTTAGTCACATAACCCATGACCAAACACGATTTTCCGTTTACTTCACAAAACAATCCTCTTATTTCCTTTGGTCTATTAAACCCTGTGCAGTTTTGTACATTGCTCTGTGACATTAGAAAAATAAGCTTGATTTTCCAGAAGTGATTAATTTTAAATAACTCTGTGTGATCTGAGTACAGTTCAGTGGAGCTTTCTTGCTTTCCTCTGTTTCCCAACACTTGACAGCAGCCTTTCCTCTCCCCTCCATCTGCTACGGCCCACGTTTCCCCTCTGTGGTCGGCCCATTAGCTGGGTGACCAGTGGACTATGTCAGGGTGGCCTGGTCAGGGCAGCACGCAGCTGTAACATGGATGGTGCCTTTCACATTAGTGTGCTGAACAAGGAGCAGGAGCAGGAGCTTTTCCATTAGCACCTCCCACGAGCTGCCACGATCCTGACAGAGTGAGAAAGAGAGAAGGAGAGAGAGAGAGGGGAGGAGAGTTATATACACCATGTTTTCATACGCGCTTCTTTACAGAGATGTGAGCTGCTATCACTCAGTCCATATTCATATGCAGGGTGTGTTACATGCTAGTAAGAAGATAAATACAGGAGAGAGTAATGTGTGAAATCGGGATGGGATATAATGCCCTTAAACTAAGAATCATTAGTGAGTTAAGTTAATAAATGTTTTTTTTACTTTAGAATGAGTCATAGGGAGTTTGTCATGTCATTTGAGATTTTCAAGCCGTGGCTGAAAGATGGTTGACATGGTTTATTTTTTCAGACTTAAAGGTGACTTAATTTTTAGTTTATGAGCCCAGTAGTCAATTGCTTATGATTACATTTGCATTGGATTTCATTAAGGGTACTGAACAAAGTTAACACCAATGGTACATCATTTATTCCAAAAAAAATCTTATTGTATTTTAGTGCTACAAAATATAACTTTTTTACCACTTGAACTCTCCTACAAATCTGCCTTTTTTCCTTTCCCAATGACTTTTTCCCTAAGTCTTGATGTAATTACAACAGGCCTATTGAAAAGAGTTGCCTAGTATTACATCAATGCTTTGCTTTTTAGAATTTCTTTGCTTCTTCTTCATCTCCAGCGGCAGCATTGACGTCTCTTTTGTTAAAGGGATCAAATGATGAGGGTCTCATTTGCTGTGATCACAGGGCCACACGCTCCCAAGTCTTATCGAGTTTTTCTATTTATTTAATCTTTTTTTGTGTCGCTTGTTTCAGCGTCGTCTTCTCCTGTCTGTTCGCTTGTAATTTGATGTGGAGATGCTCATTATGGCAGATCAAAGGCAGCCATCTGCGGCCTGTCAGCCTCCCTCACACAAAGTGGGAGGTGAGATGAGATGATGTACAACATGCAGCTCACACGAAGAGAGAAAGACAGAGAGCGAGGGGGGGGGGGGCGTCTATGAGGGATAGAGGAATTAACAAACTAGGACAGAGGAGTGTAAAGAGAGGGTTAAACACCAACAGAATAAAAGAATAAAATAAAATTATAAATAAAAAAATTCAAGTAACGGGGATATATTGCTCACAATTATGCATGCTTTACATTTCAATCAGCCATACAAGTGTACAGAAAATGTTGGCACAGAAGTTATTTATTTACCTTTAGAACAATATTTTTGACAATTTCAACTTCAATGTCTACTCAAAACCTTCACCCTATCTGTTTATCATCTGTGAAACTGGATGCAAAAGTGGCATCATAGTTTATAATCATGTAAATATATATATTTGTTGCTTTCACGCTTTTCTTTCCCTGTTTTCAACTTTTTACCTTCCCAATAATTTCTTTGATCTTTACATAATCAAATAATTCTGCAAAAATCCTCCATGACCATGAATTCCTTATAACACCTCTAAGTAGAAGCAGGTTTGTAAAGCAAGCACCAGTTTGCTTAGAAGCGAATACATAATATTAAAACTGGACTATGTTAAACCTTGCTGTTCCAATGATTCCTGCCAAAATGTAATTACACATACACTAAATATGTTTACAGCCTCTAAAATTGCTTTACATATGCACACATTAATTGCTAAACTATATTACACATTTACAAACTCAGATTTGCGAAAATTGTTAATTTTACAAGTTCACACATTAAGATACATGAATATTTTTTCTCTACTTGTACACAATAGGTGGTCGACAAGCTTAGAATTTGACTTTTTGAACAGAGATTGACACATAGCTCCATAAAACTTGTAATAATATAAAATATATTTTTTCTGTTTCTAGCTACAAAAAATAATTAGGATTTGCTATATTCAACACATCAAGTAGTTACTCGCACTGCACAACTTTTCCTTTTGTCCGCACAATGTTAATTAGTATGATCAGCTCAAAACATCAGATTATTGTCTTTAAAATGTATTCTGCTAAATTAAATGGTTAACACAAACTAAGGTCAGGAAACTCAGCCTTCTGAAGTGCGACTACATGTAAAAGTTAGCTGGAAGCCATCTACCTTAAATACTCTGCATCAATTTGTATAATGGTGACTCTCCAATAAGTGTTTCTGTGATAAGTGCATAGATGTACAAGATGTAGCACGACAAGACAATAGCTGCCTAGTGATGAAGGGCACACATTACATGAAAGAAGACACAGAAATGGACAGAACAGGACACTGTAGGCACGTAATGGTACAAGACCCTCATTACGCAGGATAAAACACCGCAGAGGACATGACATTAAGTGATCGAACCCTCTCAAGAGAGATAAAAGAGATGAGAATGACAGAGCCAGGGACAGCGGATGAGAGAGAGTTTGGGAGAGGACGAAAAGAATGAACGAAGGAAGGATGAAATAGAGGGACAACTCCTCTCAGAGTCCCTATCCCTCAAAATAATGGTGATGTCTTAGTTGGTTAAAAAGCAGTGTTAAATATTGGCCATGCTGAATATCAGGGAGAGCTGGCTCAGAGAGATGGATGGCTTCTTAAGTAACAGCATCCGGATAGATACGTTGGCACCGGAGCCAAGCATGACGTCTACTGTGAGGAGAGGAGGTTGGGAAAAACTGCAGGGGCACGGAAAAGGACAGAGGGAGTGAGACATGAGTTCCATTTCACAGAGAAGGCCACACACTTACTCTGCATAATAAGTAACACGTTTTTCAAAAAATATTGTATGAAGAAGGGACAATTTCAGCAAATAGGTGATTATTTATGGACAGCATGATAAACCACAAGCCAAAATATTTTAATTGGCCTCCTGCAATATCTGCAATGGTTACAGAGAGGTAAGAGCCCTGGAGGATATCTGTTAGCAAAGTCATCAACACTTTAGTAAGAAAATGATAATAATGCACCTTTCAAGACACTCAAAGATACCTTACAGATATAACGATAAAAAAAACAGGAAAATATCAGGACATCAACAAAACAAGATACAATAATAGGCCAATAAACTAAGTAACAGTGGTTCATATTGGGCCTGGTCACGGAAAGTCTAAACAGGTGACTTCTTAGTCAGGTTTTGAAGGTGGGGAAAAGTCAATGTCACAACTGGCTTGTAGGAAAGAGTTCCAGAGACGAGGGGCTTCAAAGACCCCATAGACAAGTTATCTGCTATCCTAACAACTGAGGTAGACCTGGCCTCTATGGGGGTTGATTATTAAACTTCCATGGCAATCCATCCAACAGTGGTTGAGATGCATAACTCTGGATGGAAAGTGGGGGACCAATAAAAAGACAGATGTTGCTGTTTAAAAATGGATGACAAGATAAGCAGCACAATTTAGGCTTTTGCCATAGTTTTTTCAAGCATACACTGGCAAGGCAGACACATTGTTCATGGAATACATCTTTATGGTGTGCAGAAATTCAGACCATAATTGTTTTTTTATCATGAAGATGAAAAGATGAATATTATGAACTCCTATTTATTGACCTGACAGAGAAAAAAAAGGCTTGAATCAAGTCAATTGAAGTCAATTGGAAATTTGGCCTAATCTGATCTTAAATTTGTATCACAAAAAATTGCATTGAATTGAATTTGGATTGATAAAAAAAAGGAAAGGTTGTTGAATTATATTACCACCAGCAAATGCATGACCCATGAATGCAAGTCTTGAAATGTCTCATTAAGAAAGGCACTTATTGCACAACACACTAGTAAATATCTGAAAGAGAAGGTTTATTTGTCATCATGGTGCAGGGGGGGAAAAAACAGGCAAACCTGAAGCTTGCCTTTGAAAATATGTCCATTTATCATCACCTTTAGACTGCTCTTACCCTCGGAGGGTTATTTTGTCTGATGGGACTGAACCAGCCCTCCTCCCCAACCACTCCAATAAGTGTTTTTCAATTACTGCTGTCAGCCCGTAATCATCTCGTGATGAATAGTCTGATATCCAGCCTTTATATTCATCTGCCTTCTTTGTTAGATTGTTTCTAGACAAGGCTGCACTTGTGTGTGTGAGACTAGACGGAGAGGTAATGCATTTTTTTATTTACAAAGTATCGAAGGTGAGATTAAACGAATGGCAAAGTTAATGAATTTTGCCTTGTTTAATTTTTCATAACACAAACAAATATAAATGCTGCTTTTGTGAACAATTAAACCATCCACTGCCATCCCTGAGAAGAAGACGCAGACATTATGTTGATCAAATATTTATGATTATTACTCATCATGGATAATTATTGCAATTTATTTCTCTTTTCTCCTTTAACAAAAGCAAAGACACAAACAAAAGTGGCCTAATATTATCATTTAGAAGCATTATGTAAATACAGTTTTATGCAGAAAGCATGTAATTGTATCAAATGAATGGGCTTACAAAGCAGATAAGGAAAATGTTGATTTCATTACTTTTGGCTCATTATAGTGAAAGCACAATGGTCAAAACATTTTGTAAGTACAGAAAATAGATATCATCTCTGTATAAATGTTTATCTAAAGTACAATGTAGGAAACATCAACAATAAACTAACACAATTGTAATGAACAATAAGTGATATCATTACCAGCAGCAGAGGAGGCAGGTTAAGGAGAAGCTGCTCTTGTCTGTGTTGACAGATCAAGGTTTGTGTTTAATGTGCTTCTCTGAACAAGGCTCCACTACCGTTCTCTGAGGAGGAAAGGTTTTCATTTCAGGGCCTTGAAAGCTTCAGGTTTTCTGTGCTGTACATCGACTTGTTTGTGCTCATTTAATCAACTTCTTAAGAAAAATGTTCCACTGACTATCATCCTGACATCATAGGGCTCAGCCTCAGGGGTTTCGATCACATGATCCCAGGAACGCCTTGAAGGAATTTCATCACATGTGGCACAAACTTTAACTTGGAGATTAGATTGTGTTGGTCAAAGGTCGCTGTGACCTCACAAAACAGGTTTTGGGCCATAACGGAAGAATTCATGTGCTAATTATGACACCGTTTTAGTGCCAATGTCTAATGGGATAAAATGATGAAGTGATGACATTTTATATCCAAAAGGTCAAAGATCAGCTTCAATCTGACATCATAATGTTCGATAAAAACATTTTTCTGGACATTATTCAGCACCATAACTCAGGATCAGAAGGAGATACTAGGTGCGTTTGACTTTATGAGGTGCTGTGCTGCTGTTCTGCACTGACCCAACCTGATCCTGGTCCTAACACAATACAGGCTGGTTCGAATTTTTGTCCGACTTGATCCAGTGCTGCAACACGTCACCAGGTCACGTGACCTTAAAACATTGCAGGAGTGAGCCGGCTGCTGAACGTGCAGTTGCTCTCCTCCACTTGCAGCACCTTGGGGCCGCCTTTGACACGTCACAACTCTGCTTTGATTGGCTGAAGGCTTCAGTGACATATGTGCCTTATTTAGTGTTTCTAATGTGGTGATTAATACAGAAGAAAAAGATTCTCTCCGGGTTTTTTTCTACAAGGAGGCTGGATGAATCTCATTTCCTCTGTATGTACATGTCACAGGTCCCTTGCGCTATAATTTTCAGCTGAAGGTAAGTTCTCAGTCACCACCGTTGTTCATTCACTAAACATCTGTTTAATCCGATGCTACAAGAAGTAAAAAGTGTCTGACATGATGTCTGCGTTTTTTTACTCCAGCTGCTGGTAGATCACGTCAGCAGATCAAGTCAGACACAATCAGACCAAATCCAAGTTGAACACACCGATTGTTTCCTGCAACTTGTCTGGTTGTCGGAGGCAAATCATGATGTGGTGATTTCAGTTTATGACACATTTTGAGGAAGACAGGTGACCTGGAGGTTAAGAGATAATCCATTAAATATAATGTGTTGCTGGAACCTCGGTTACATATCATTCTGTCCTCTCTCTGTCAGTCTTGTACCTTATCAGCGGGAAGGTTGCATTACACCTAACTTCAAGTGAGTTGGCAGAATTAGATGCTTGACTGAGTAAATGGCAGCAAATCACAGCACCAGACAAAATGCTGAGAGTGCAAAATGTTTTATCTCTGGTGTGAGTCTGCGAGTACAAAAATACTGTTCCTTCCTGTCACTTCTTTGATGCTGAAGGCTTATGGAAGCAGTAGGGTATTCATAAAATTAGGATTCTATATATATATATCAGATTTTGTTTTATTTATGCCTACTGCTCTACAGCAAAAAAAAAATTGTTCTCCCAAAAATGAAAATTCACTCATTATTTACTCACCTCCATATGGATATGTCACATTCAGATGGATGTGACATATGCAGTGTTTTAGACCTTGTTTCTGGTCGAATTTGAATGTCGGTGCTTGGATGACACAATAGCAGTATGGAGGCATTTTCTGTTCTTTCCCCCCGGGTTTTTTTCGTTTGAAGAATCGGTCACCATTTACTTCAATTTTATTGGATTATGCAGCAACACTGTTTACCCCTAAAACATTTTTGGGTGAATTATCCTTTTAAAGTTTGGTTCAGACATGTTAATACTATCCTGCCTTTTCTTCTCCATGGTTGTTATAAAGTCCTTTCCTAGAAACAATCAAATAAAACCCATGTGCAGGCAGAGGAAGTTCTCCCTGCCCTCCCCCTCTCTCCGCTCCCCCTTTCTCCCCCCTCTCTGCTCTCTCCATCTATCACATCCAGCAGGTACCACAGGCCACTGACCAAGCCTGTCCTCCTGTCATTAGCCCTGCGTTCTCTCCACGCGATCCGTGTGGCTACCCCTGTCTCCTCTCTCCAGCCCGACACCCCATAATAATATCTCTTTCAACCTTCACACCGTGATAAATAGGAGCGTGCAGAACAAAAAGGACGGAGGGGAGGGAGGGAGAGCGGAGGGGGTGAAGTGTAAAAGAGAATTGGGGGTAAAGGAAGAAAAAGAGGGGAACTCATGATGGGATTCTCATGTGCTTACATGTAAGGGTTTGTGAGCGTTTCTATTGTGGCTGACTCTGGAAATTTTAGGATATTTTTTTAAAGGTTTTAATAGGACATGTACAAGAGTACAAAATGGAGTCAGGGTGACAACAATATTAGCAAACAATCATCAGTAAAATTATACCAAATACTGTAGCGTAGTGAAATCTATTCTATTTTTAGCTTTAATTATAACTTACTCTGTCGTGTTTCTCAAAAGCCTGTTGTTTTCCAAAAAAATTCCAGTTACAAATTTTTGTTGTGTACGTGTAACTTCACTTCGTCAACAGATTACATCATCAGCAAGGTACATTTGATAATGTGAGGCTGCATTTTTCCTTAAGACAGAACAATCCATTAAAACAACCCTATAGGCATAAGAAACTCGGCTCACCTCTGTATGTTACTGTTTTCGGGCAGATTTTAAAAAATGAAAGAGAAGAAATGTGAAATAATGCTGTGTTCTATAGATGCTTGATTCTTTAATTTTTTCTTAAGATATATTTAGATATTTTTTCAGTTTCAGCCAATAAAACAAAAGACTAACCAAATTTGAATGACTTTATGATAGACAACACAATACAAGTATATTTACTCAAACACCAATCTATTTTCAAAAACATCCATTACACGGTATTATTGCTACTTCTCTGCTAAATTCCCATGGTATTATTTTTTTTACAGTTATAGTTAGTTACTTTGCAGATAAAATAAGAATGATTGAAAAGTATATATGATATTGATTAATTTACAGTAAAGTTAATGTATAGGTCTAATGTATAAGTGATTTTGTACTGAGATACTAGTGGTTTTAAACATTCAAAAGAACTTGTGTAAAAGTTATAATGTATTATTGACTATTTATGTTCAACAATAAACCCGAGTGAAAATAACTCCCGAGAGGTTTGTGGATACCATTTCACCATGACAAAATACCATGGAAGTTTTTTTGATAATTTCTGGAATTTGTATAACTTCGGATCATAAAGCATAAAAAAAGATATAATAAGTAGTAATACAATAGTATTAAGAGTAAAATGCTGTTTTGTATTTGAAGAAGTGGACTCAACTGCTAATTCCGCTCTGGTTGCTGTTCGTCTTTCTTTATCTCCATTCATATAATAGTACAAATAATTATAATAATGAAATAAATCAACATCCCTCTTATAAAGAGGGTGTGTGTGTGTGTGTGTGTGTGTGTGTGTGTGTGTGTGTGTGTGTGTGTGTGTGTGTGTGTGTGTGTGTGAAATCATTATGCAGAATCCCCTGAGACATGTTTGAGTTTGATGTTTAAGTCATAATTAAAAAGTCCCTCTCCTCTCCTCTGTCTCACTCCCTGCTCTCATAACATCTGTGTGATTTATTTGCACAGCCACAAATTATAGCCTTTCCCCCGATATGTATATTACATTTCAACAGTTAAGCAGATTGGTGTGTGTGTGTGTGTCTGTGCGTGTGTGTGTCTGTGCGTGCGTGCGTGTCTGTAAATGGTCCATCTCTGTGTTAGTATTGTGTTTTCCTCACTGATATGAACTAGTCGCATCTATGTCAACTGCTAACTTGGTGTGTGCTTGTATTTGTGTGAATTTGAGTGTTTGTGTGTGTGTTCACAACAGTGTGTGTGAATATGTGGATTGCAATGTGACTTTTGATATCACTTTGAATTTAGAGTGTTAGTTGAGAGCGAGTAAAACAATATATCATGTCTTGTCAGAGTGGAAAATGTTGTTTACCTCTTTTGTTTTTCCCACTAAACAGTGTAGAACTTGCTCGATACTTATTTGTTCCTCCGCCACAAATCCCTCCATCTTTTCCTCCGTCCTTACCTCTGTCTATCCATCTTTGCCGCCCTCTGTCTCTCCCCAACTTGATTTAAGAGTTGGCTTCATGGCTTTGACACATCGGTATTTCTATCAGAGCAGATTACAACTGTGTGTGTGTGTGTGTGAGAGAGAGAGAGATATCCATGATGATTCAAATATAATAGCTTTGTATTGCTGCCTTCTCTCTCTAACCGTACTGATAAGTCTCAGAGATTAATGTGTGTGTGTGTGTGTGTGTGCATGCTGAATTGTGTGGCTACACATTGTAGCCCAGACAGTAATATCTGCCACGCATACATTATCCATCCTCCCCATTATCCAGAAATCACAGGCAGAAGAATTAAAGTGCGGTTCCTCTCTGTCTTGTGTCTCTGAGCCGACTGGACTGCTGTGCCTTCCCCCACAGTCAGAGGTTAACATTGCAATCAGGACAGGAGCGCAGATGGAGCCAGACGTTTTTTAATATTGTTTTAATATTCACAGCGGCTGGTAATTGTGAAAGTACAGTTCAGTCCTCACCGCTCTCCCTCAAAGTCCCGCTAATGGCGCCAAAGGCTACAAAGCATGGAGGCTACAGAGCGATGGCCACGAGGGGGAAGGAGAGGAAACCAAGATGGTGACAGTGGCCCCTGGGAAGTAGGGTGACACAGCTTGAAAAGCTGGTTTTACCTCCTTTAATTCCTTCCATTAATTGCTCTTATTTATTCTGATAAGTTATGTGTTGATCCAGAAAGTTTATTTTCAAAAGTCTGGGAAACATTTCAGATCACGTCACAGGGCAACTAGAATATGACATCTTTGCTCAATTTAAACCTTGTATGTTGTATTTAATTCCCCTTTTTCCAAGTGGAAGCACATTACAGTTGGTTCCCCAATACTCAAAGAGAATAAAACATGTGGTCCTTCAGTTTTGATTGGAGGCCGTGCATTAACACTGTGGACAAATACAGCCCTTTCATTTCCATGGGACCACTGCGTTATCCCAGCAGAGAGGATTTCTACTCAGAACAATGTAAACTCTTTCTTCAAAAGTATGTCTGAGGAGAACAGTTCAAAGCAAGGTCTGTATGTCATTGTTTCTGGAGCATCACTTCATTTTTAAGTGTAAATTAACGTTGTAATCTCTACATTTAATTTGAGTTCACCTTTATTCTGTTTGGATGGAGGTAAACATGTCAAAGACATAAACCCATAAACCTTCATGCTACAAACCAGTAGAAGCATTGGCGTTATCACCACTGGGCTTTAGTGCTGTAGAGCAAATGTAAATATTTGAATTCCCTGCCACCCCCAACCCTTGCTGCTGCCTGTGGGTAGATGTAGAGAGAAGTAGGCTGGGTAGCATTCTCTTGTATTCAAACTGCAGCCTCAACCCCTGTTTAATTGACTTAATGTTGCTAAACAGAGCCTGACCACTGTGATATCTGCTGCTGGGGAATTCTTCCATTATTTGGTGTCGAACGTGGCATAGCCAAATTCTTAGAGTCTCCTTTATGAGATTATTTTACGGATATGATGTACTTGTTCTGTAAAAGTTTTTTTAAAATCATACACAATGATGTAATGTAGTCGTAGATGATATGAGTTGAAAGACATAGGATACTTGGGAGTTGGTAATCAATTATTTAACCAGTCCACTGTGCTGGTTTTCTTTATTTTGTTCAACACAAAGTGCAAAACATAACAGCCGTAAAATAAAAGTAAAAAGTAACAACAGAATAAAAAGCCCTGTATAAGTTTAACATGTGCAACATAGGTTTGAGAACTCTCATTTGCCCTGGAGATGACTTGAATTAAACATCTTATTTCAAATGAAGTGAAATAATAGCAGTGGTCATGCAATACATAACAATCTACTGAAATTTAGGCATTGCTGTTATAGTAAAAAAAACAATTACATTTTAGGCACATGCTCTGCACACGCACTCACCCGCTCCTCATTCTCTGATGATGCTCAGCCCCAAATCTTTTCAACTTCCAGAAAGGCCTTTGAGTATAACCAAATGTAATAGAGGAAAACTGTTAAAGCACTTGATCCACTTGTCTTTTCGTTAAGAAGCTGTAATCTGAATGAATTTGGAGCTTTTTACTTTGGACATGCCGAGTCGTGAAATCCAATGTTGAACCTGATCGCCTTTGAGAGGACTGAATATACAACTCTGATTAAAGTCATGTCCCGGGCCCACCCCCCCCCTGTATCTGAACTACCACATCTGAAGTGGCTGAATGAAACAGGGCCGCCAGGAGAGTAAAGGGAGGTGACACCAAAATAGCCTGGTTGCTCTGCATGCTTCTTGCTGTTATGCATTAATCTATCAGCCGGCCTGATTACTATTCAGATTACACACACCACACACACACTATTCAGATTAGAGGCTAAGGTGTGCAGGGCTCTGAGGGGCGCAGCGGGGACACGAGTGACCTTTTCAATCATTGCTGGATCCTTTGAGTTGGCAGTGAATCCATCTCAGCGAACTGGTGTGAAAGGTGATTTCTTGAAGCCTGTCAAATGCTTTTCAGATCTACTACCAGGCCTTTGTAATGTATGCACATTGCATTTGTTCACCTGTGTACTGCTACACTCGTGTTTTTCTTTTCTACTTGTGCTAGTGAATGCAAACATGCTTTACTGGTGTGCATTCAGAAAAAATCTATTCAGGTTAAGTTTTCTATCAATGGAAATATTATTTTTCTGTACTTGCAACAGTTTCATTTAGAGTACAGCTCTGATAACTTTGCTGTGGTGACAATTCCTCTGTTATCCATTTATATTGGACACAGTGTCATCATCTTTAATCAGATCAACACAACTCAGACACCAAATTAGTACATAGGACTGTACACGTGCCTTGCGTTCAAGCCTGGCATTAAAATGTGGCCCCAAATGCATCCCGTGATCGGACCTCCAAGACAAAGTTCTGTTTTTTTTGTTTTTTTTTTTACACAAGTGTGTCTGATGTCACTGTGTGTATGTGTGGGCAAGACTGAGCAAAAGAGAGGCAGAGAGACGAGTCAGGAGAGTCTGAATGAATCTCGTGCATTTTCGCTGTGCAGAAAGATTTTTACCATTTTATTTGTATCGATAATGACGTGGTGATCCCTGTTTATATTGTGGCGGTGGTCAACGAGAAGAGAAAAAAACAGTTTTGATTCACAGTGAAGCTGCAGCAGGTCAGAGGATGTCAGCTGAGTACGAGGTCCTTCATATATGGCCCAGGACGGATTAGCATTCACACTGCGAAAAGAATGTGGACACATGTGGCCCAGAAGGGCTCCGCATGTGGGCTGTCTTAATCGGATCTATATCCGATCTGAGTGCGTTCACATCGTACTTACAGCTGTCCACTTGTGATCGGATCACAAAAAACACAGTTTAATAGGTGTGTACAAGGTCTCACTGGCAAGTGGCAGCATGCACATTCACAAACACACACACAATCTAGTTGTGAGTTCACTAACGGTGGTCGGTGCATTTCGAGCCTCAGTCTTGATTAATGATCTACGCCATTAATATATGGGCTTTGTATATCTGTCTCTCACATACACACAGAACAAAGAGGGGGATCTGAGGAGTTTAATTGTAGTGTAATCGCCCCAAGCAGGGACTGAGGGAAAAAGATACGTAAACATGTAGGCATCAACAAACAAATAACTCACATTATACACAATATAGGCTACATATATATATATATATATATATATATATATATAGCGTGTATCCCATATTAAACCCATTAATGCCCCAACACAGGGCATTCATTAACTTTAGGAAAGGTAGGCAATCAATATTCAAATAAATATCAAGTCTACCAACCAATACATTAAAATGTCTTAACCGCTTATATTGTTGTTATTGTATTTAGCCAGTTAAACATTTAGGTTTACACATTTAATGCAATTTGAGTTGAGTTTAAGGAACCAAATTTCTTCTTCGGGTCAGTTAACATCTACCTATTTCAGAATTCTAGCTGTGGTTTAATGGGATTTAGTGGAGTTTTATTAATTTGTGACCAATTGTAATGAATAAAATATGAAAAAAATATTTAAAACTTTGATTATAAATATAATTTGCAACACATGTGCGTTTCTGCTACACATAACCTTCTAAATCTTCTTAACTTTCTATTCTAAGAAGCTGTCTTCATTGAAAGTACCTTGTTTTATATGTGAAAGTGCTGTAGCTTGAAACCTTTTTATTCACAGATATAAAATACAATTTGAAATCACAGCTCCTTTTACAAAATTCTGGATATTTGGGTAAAAGCTTGCTAAAATTGTGATTTTATTTTTCCATGTGGTTCCATGAAGCTCTCCTGTAATAGATCAAAGACACTATTGAAATCCTGTTGCCGAATCATAACCCCCATAAAAAGACTACAACAGACACAGCCAGAGTCACCAGACACCGATACACAAAGACAAGGGCGGGAGCTCGAGCGGCAGATAACTTAATAGAGGGATCGGACAAGGGCTAAAAAGGAAGAGTGAAATCATTAGGATGCAAATGAGAGGGAGCGATTAGCATGTGTGTGAGAGAGATTGAAAGAGATACTGTATGAAAGGCAGCGGAATAGATTGAGTCATCTGTGCTTTCACCGGGGCTCTCTCACTGAAAGCAACAACTGTCACACGTTCGCTGTGAAAGATCCGGCCGACGGGTGCAATTAATTTTACAGTGATGACTATTTTAACGGCCGCAGGAATTTGTTTTACAATGCAGTCACTCATCCCGCTGTCCAAACCGTTTCATGAAACATGGCATCACCGACATGACAGAGACGGAAAAGTATCAAGCATCTGGGGCCTGTATTTTTATTTTTTTTACACTGCAATTTTCATGTTATTCAATATTTTAGCACAATCTCCTCTGGTTTGAAGCATTTCTAAATCTCATAATTTAATTGTGAATATAAAATTGTGTGGAGATGCAAAATACATAGAGGCAAAGACACAGTAGAGTAAGTGCTCTGATGAAGGCACTTCACGAATTTGGAGTAATGTTGCCCTTTGCATTGCAATTACAGTCGCAGAAATGGAGAATCCCAATGCTGTTCAAGGATAAGTTTGAATGATCAGTAGATTTCTGTTGGTGTTTTGATTATGGAAATTAATAAATGATATATATTGAAGTGTGTGTGTGTGTGCGTACTGTTGGTAGTGAGACCACATAGTATTTCTAAACAGGAACATTCTGTACATTTATCTATCACGTAAATTTCACCACTGTCACCTTTTACACTCTTGTTTTTTTCCTCTATGTATTTGTGTTTCACCTGCTTGTCTCTTACGCTCCCTGGTTCTCTCTACCAATCCAAATGGGGTGAGAGGGTACGCACCACTCTGTTAGCCGCTGTCTTGGCTGTTGAGGCTCTTCATAAAACAGAAATATGTAGTGGCTCGGGCCAAAGCCACCGCCAAATAAAATCCAGCCAAGTGTCATCCAGGGAACCCATCCATTCACATCATAAAAATGGCTCTTTATTTGTTTTTTCAGTCCGTCGTTCCGTCTGTGGCCATTTTGGTCTTAGGCACTGGGATATCGCTCCCGTCCATAAATCCCCTTCTCATCTCTCTTTCTCTTTTCTCCTTAACTCTCTCTCTCGTCGTGTCTGTGAGTGTTTCATGGTGCATCATGTGAGATTTATTTCCAAATATACTGTTGCGAAATGTACTGTGTGTCTTCTTGTTTTGAAGAGGGATTTACTCCCCGTTAAGAAGAGTTATGTACACTGAGGCGTTTTACACCCTGACTCTTGGTAACAGGGCGTTTGGACATATTTCACCTGGGCCTCCGCCTAATCCACATATCAATCCAGAGGCGGCTGTAGACACGCACATTTACAGGAGGAGAACCAGATCTCGAGAGGTTTTTAGCTCAGAAGTTGTCATTTGTATTAACAAATAAACATAAAAATACTGACATTTTTAATCAAAAGGTTGCAACTACAATATATTGTTTATTATATTCATATCATAAAACTGGCTCTAATTCATATTTGATGTAGATGCTTATTCATTAACTCTGCTCTTTATTCATTGCAACCTCCCATTAGCTTTCTTCTAAAGTTTTCATTTAAATTCAATAAAAGTAAAACAGCAAACACTTTTTGAAGGACACCAAACTGTGTGTTCTATGAACATAGTAAGGAGGAATTCTTCAGTTTACAGATTTGGTCAGTCATAAATGCTCATACCGAAAATATCAGTAAAATGATCACAGAATTTTTTTTAGTTTTCAACTAAACTCTCTTGCAGTTCATCACCACCTTGTGACCAGAGCCATTATTTTAGATTGGACCTTTATATCGGCATGATGCTAGCATAGTTGTTTCTCCTCGTGGTTTAGGCACTTTACAAATACTGTCTACTTAAGTTATTTTACTCAAGCCGTTTGAAACTCTGGAAAATGTCCAGACAATTGGGTGTCCTTGCCACTGTGCAGGAGGTAGGACATAACATCTCATTTCTGCTGTGGAAAACTACAACGCTGGCGTCAGTCCTCATCACCTAAACCTCTCCAATGTATTTGTTTTTCCAAGTTGTCGTCTTCATTTACATCTTCTAGAATCTAGATGCACCACTTTTCATCCTGAGGTATTTGGATTGTTTTTCTGACTCTCAGTTTTGTCATGTGTTAGAAAGGACATCACTGAATTCTGCAGCTCAATATCCGGCTGTATTCTCACATGAGCTTTCTTGGACATTCTTTGTCTCGTGCCTCTCACTCGGACATTAGCCTACTCGTACAGCCCCCACGAATACCTTCAGGGAAATATCCAGAGTTAAGTTCATGTCGGAAAGCAGCTGACATGTTGTAAGCGATTAAAACCCTGTGTATATGATTTCTATTATTAAATATAATCACTTCTACGTAGTACACTCATCGCTTCTGTGTGAGAATCAAACAACATACATTGAAATAATGCTACTGTCCATGAACTGTGGTATTTGCTGTTCAGAAAGCAGAATCAGCACATTAGAGACAGAGTGACTTCTGGGGCAGTTTTCCCGAGGCCTGAGGCCACACACACACACACACACACACACACACACACACACACACACACACACACACACACACACACACACACACACACACACACATACACGCACCCACGGACACACACAGAAATAAGACTCTGTAGCCCCTTTCACACATGAGCTGTGCTACATTGCTGTAAACTTTTCAAGATATGGAGGTTTTGGTTTAAACCGAAATGGAAGCAGCTGTGATGAGTCAAACTTTCCTTTATTTCCTTAACCATACAACCAGAAAACGAGGCAGTTAGAGCCCTTCATCTTGTCCCATCTCCCAATCTTAACCTTCTTCTCCTCTTCTTCCTCCTCTTTTCTCCCACCTCTGTTACACCTCAGTTCAAATTCATCAGAGTGTCCCCCTCTGTTGTCTCCTGTCACTGCAGAAGTGTCCCAGTCGCTGCAAACCATTCAAACGCGAGCGGCCGACTATGCAGATGTGCTGATTCCTCTAAACCTTTTCTGAAAACAAGGGCTCAATTTGAGATGAAATGATTTTCTGAGATGGACCGTTTTGGCTGTGTTCCTCTGTGTCTCTTCTCTTCTCCCCTTTTCTCTCTCCGTCTCTCTGTGTCTCTCTCTCTGTGTCTCCTCAGGCTGTGTATCAGGGCTCTATGTTAATGACAGTTGACAGATAGTTGAAGGGCACGGGCTGCTCCCTGTCAGCCCTGTTTTGGACTCATAATTATTTCACCAGTGTCATGTCACTGTCACCCTCGCCTGCTTAACACTGTCACACACACACACACACAGAACCCCCCTCATACCCCACCTCCCGCCACCCCCCACCCCAGCCGCCCTGCCTGCTGAGCCTCGAGGAGAGAGAGAGAGAGATAGTGCATGTGTGTGTGTGTGCGTCTGGCTGTCACTCGACCTCAGCGTTGGCCGTTTCCCTGCCAAGACAAGCATCGCTGCCACACGGCAACCGTCGCTCTGCGTGCTCGTCTCCGTGGTAACAAACCAGAACCACAGCCTCGTGGCAGTTTGTTGGCGTGAAGGAAGGTGAATTCCCAGCTGGATACCAAAATAATGCTTGGGAAATACGTGTGTTCTACAACTGGCAACAGATGTGCTGAGGTCTGCTAGGGAGGGAATCCAGGAGATATTTCAGCAACCTGGCATTTTTTGTTTCTAAATTACAGTTTTGATTATGAATGATTAAGCATTCTCAGAAAAGATGTTTGCTTTAAATTTGTCTGAAGCAATGGATCGATCTGCCTTTCACTGTCATTTCTTGATCTCAATAGTACTTCCCATACAACACCACGGCTCTATGTTTGTGCCATATTTTTTATTTTATTTTTCCCTTTTGTATTTTTACTTACTGTTATATCACATTATTATTAGTTTAAAAATGTGTATACTTAAAAACGTTTTTTTACAAATAACAGATATTTTCATTAGATATATATTATTCAAAAAGTGGAAACAAAATACAGAAGCATATTACCCTGAGCTGTGGATGCACAGATTTAGAATAGATTACCCTGTTTAACAAGAAGCCATTCAAAGATAGACAGAAATATTGATGAAGGTGTTATCTGACAGAGAGATTTAACAACAGATTTATGACAGAACATGATGTAACTCGGGTAGCCCGAAACAGAAGTAACTTATTATTTTCTGAAACGTGTGAAAGGCAAACTGTGGGTAAACTCTGTAGCCAATTCTCCTGATTTTACCCGGAGGTCATGTCTGAAAACAGCTCATGAAGAAGCAATCCTTTGCCAGAGAATCATTTTCCTCATGCTCTGAGTCATTTAAGGACTCTGTGATAAACTCAAAGTAGACTGTCATATGGCTTTTACTCAAAGTGGCTTCTTGTATATAACTTCTCAATCATAAAGGCCTGACTGTTAAAGTGCTGCTGAGATGTTGTCCTTCCATCATGTCTCAGGACTCTCTTAGGGTGACCTAACAGAGTCCTGACCAAGACCCTGCTTACCTGATTCATCAGACAAGTGTCAGTGTGCCATAAATTATAGCCAGTTTTCCACTGGTCAGCTGACTCTGCAGTAGACACAGGTTTAAATTGACTCTAACTGGCAGCGATGGAAACACTAGACATGCTAATTTGGCAATAGAGCTAGTTGAGAGAGTGCCTCAGTTATTGTTCCGCTTGTGACATCAAATAAAAAAGGCAAACTCCTCTACTGGTAAAGGGAAAGGAATTGGCTTTTTTTTTTTTTCTTTTTTAGCAGGTTTACCTAAAAAGCACAAAAATCACATTATCAGCAACAGCCTACAATGTTGTCATAAGACGGGTTATCGATTCATGGTTTTAATACCGAATTCTGATTCAGATTTATGGCCAGGCTACCATTTGCTCTGTTGTGGCCCGTCTGCCTCAAGGTTCCCCGTGTTGTACATTCTGAGATGCTTTTCTCCTCGCCACAGTTGTAAAGAGTGGTTATCTGAGCCACCACAGCCTGTCAGCTCCATTCTCCTCTGACATCTCTCATCAGCAACATGTTCCTATCCGTAGAATTGTTTGACTGAGTAAACTCTTGAGCCTCTTGAGTGAAGATCATTTCCTTCAGATATATTCAAAGCAGCCTGTCTGGGACCACTGACATAAAGAAGCTCCTGACCTGGACAGTTAGTCAGGTGAGACAGTGAGGAACCAATGCATGGCTTCAGACCCACTGTAATAGTGACAACCATGAGAGGGGAATGGAGAAAAACAGCAGTAGAGAGAAGAGAAAAAGCTGAGATTGTAGCTACAGTATGTGTTTGTCAGGAAGAGAAAGGGAAGGCTGAGAACAAAGACAAGAAGACAGGATGCCTGTCACAGAAACATCTGAGACGAAAGAAGAAAGAAAAAGAGATTGAAAAGCGGGAGGAAGGTAGATAAATAGATAGGTAGAGAGAGAGAGAAGAAGAGAGAAAAGGGAAGCAATCAATGATTTAAACAATAATGCAGCCCTCTGTATTCACTGTCACACACTCGCTCTCAGCCGCCGTCAGGATTGTCTCTCAGACGCACGCAAGTCGAGACTGTCCATCTGGTTTATGCTCTCTTGAAGCTGTCTGACTCGCCTTCCTCTTCCTCCGCTTCCCCCCACTCCTGTTCATCTCCCTCTCTGTCCCTCTTCTTGTGTCTCTCTGTCTGAGACTTTGTTAGTTACACCATCATGTCACGATCACGTCACTCCTGCTTAATCTACTGTGTCCTCTCCTCCCTCCATCCTCTCTCTCTGTTTTCCCAGTTTAGATATGTCTATTCTTACATGTTCTTCTGGCCAAACACACGCTCCTCCTCCTCCTCAAACATTCTGACTCTCTACTTGTCATCACTTTTTTTGTATTTTAACCATTTGATTGGTGCATTCAATAAAAGATTAAAAAAACAAGTATTTGTGGAAAAAAACACTGACTATAAACGGTGGGAAACACCGGCGACTCATTCCCTCTCTCCTCACCTCCCTCACTCTTTGCCTCTCTCCTACTTCCAGCCTTCTGTTTAAATTAAGGTGGGCTGACAAACAAATTAAATCTGTCACATCCTGTTTGCATGAAGCCGACAGGAAGTCAATATTGTCAGCCATGTTGGTTAGCAGAGTTCTAATCACACTTCAGTGCCATGGCAACGGAAATGAGGGTGAGGGAAGGAAGTGGCCACACAGCCAATCTCTATTGGCCTACTCTCTGTCAAGAAGGTTATTTATTTTTAATAATTAATATCTTAATCTTTTCTCCTTGTTAAAATGGGAAAGTCACATGCATTTTGCCAAATAATACAAATGGGAGGGATTTAAGATAGTACTAGTAACATAAAGTTCACATTTAATCACATGAGCAATAGTCACCACACAAGCTGATCAAAAATACAAATACAAAGTCTAATTGTTGAACCCAGTGTTTCCCCAAAGCAAGACACCATCATGCTCAAAAAGACTAACCTGTTGTTGTTTAGCAGGTATAATATTAGCATGTTGGCCATCTTAGTTTAGTGAAGAATTGTGCAAACATATGCTTATTAGTTTTAAACACCAAGTACAACTGAGGTTGGTAAGGATGGTATTTGTTTTGATAGTACATGTGTAGAGCAAATTAACACTTTGACCCGATGATGATGCTATAAGCAAAATAATGAAAATGTGTTGTATTGTCCAAAGGATTCACCCTCTTGAGACCATGAATACCTGTACAAAATGTATTGGCAGTCCAGCCAATACATATTGGGATAATATAGTCTCAATTAGACTAATCTCTATCAACAGATAGTGCATCTGAATATGTTGAATCTGTAGGCAAGGGACACGATTTTATGATCGGACCCCTTTTGGTTTCCATTTGTAGTTTGACCAATCAGGTTTAAGCAGGCTTATGTTGCCCACATGTAAACAGTCCATGTGGAGAGCAAAATAGGTCAAACAGATTGACCGAAATGCATCAGCCTTTAATTTATCTGCATTCATATACAGAAGGTTGTTAATAGAGATGAGTCAAAATGTCATCTGGACCTGAAATACATACCAAAAGTCTCTCCGTTTTTGTTTTTTGTGGAGAAACGTTCGACTCATGGGATAAAAGAAACTGGTTGAATTGTAAACAGTGTGTGGCAAACGGAAGACAGAGTTTTGGCCGAGATATCCAGGATCTACACCGTATAACCTTAAATATCGTCCGTTGCCAATGAGGCTTATTTGATTTCAGACCTGGAAATAAGCATTGATGGAATTTATCACATATAAAATAATATTTAAAATATCCCAATGTCCCATATTGGCTTATGAGATATTTATCTTGTAAATGAGAAGTAAAACCAAATAAGACAGCATTTCATGTAGGCAGACATGCATTTCACATGGTTTTCAGACTTTTTTAAAGTGAAATATAACATTCCCCATGTAAAATATGTGAAAGAGCTGTTATTATTATTAGAGATAGTGTTATAATATGCCATTTTTAAATTAGAGCTGAATCTTTTGCTTCTGCCAAAGGCCGAAGAAATGCGAGTAAACTGCTTGTGGCCCCTGGCACACATCAAATACATGCACAAAGTGGCACTATGTCACAAAACAAAAGAAATAACTCTCACACCTAAACAAGTCATTCAGTCATGCTCATGCCCAAACGTATAGAAGACCAAAGGTCACTGTCGTCTTCGTGTCTTTAGCCTGTGTTTGTCAAATCAATGCAGACCCTCTCTCTCCCCATCACACTCTCTGACTATCTGCCACACACACACACACACACAGACATTAAGAAAGACATATACCCGCTGCTGTGTTCTACTCCCTGTGGAGATATTGGTAATCTCAGCAACATTAGTCAGGCATATGCTGGAGGCTGTGTGTGTAGGTTAGGTGTGCGCTTTTGTGCGTGTGTGTGTTTGTATGGGAAGGTCAAGGGTCAGAGGTCAAGGCACCTGCAGGGCAGAGTTTGACCCAGCCACCGCTTAAATTCACAGGTTTCACTCCAGGATCTTTAACGTTGTATATTTGTGGCTAAAAAGAGAGAAACAATGCGATGATCAAGAAAAACAATGGGTGGAACTGAAGAATTCGAACTGTCTGACTTTCACGGAACATGTTTATTTCAATTTATAAGTTCAAGAGAGACTGTAATATATAGAACAAAAAATTGTAAAATCCACTTTCTCATGCAGGCTGTGATTAAACACTTTGTTTTGGAGCTCTAAATATCAAACATTGGTCACAGTTGCACAATTACATGTTGTTTTCCACAGACAACAACAGTTTATATATTCTCTCCATAAATCCACACTTGCATATACAATTTTTCTATCTCCCGTGCACTCCTTCCTCTTTTCTTCTGGCCCTCAGGTTAAGTCATGTTTACTCATTTGACCCCACTGGTCTGCTGTTTAAAAATGCATGAACAATAAATAAGGATGCTCTACCCCCCGTCTCTGTAACTTGCTCATTCTCTCTCTCTCTCTCTCACTCTCTCTCCATTCATCCATCTATCCATCCATTTGCTCATGTTTGTGCAGAGCTCATTCAGCCTCTTAAAGGAAATGGAAATCCTCCGTAGTGACCCCGCAGTCTCTGAGGTGACTAACTGATATCCTCTCAGTCAACATTTACAATTCTTCGGCTACAAGGTACGAACCTATCAGGAAGTCCATATCCCACCGGGCATTTGGGCCTGATGTTTTTTAAAGGGTATGGCTGAACCTTAGTACCTTAAAGATGAGGCTCTTTGAGGATCTATTGCAGGTACCCCAGAGCATGGGTACCCCCCCCATGTGAAACACTGACTGAGACTTCATAACCCAGTGGGCCACGGTGTTCATATTTTTATTTTTGCTGCAGACATCATAGGGTTGGGAATGGGAGTCAATATAATTGCAATTATCTTGTTGACTTCTAGTTTAACATTCAGATGTGGAAAAGGCATTTAATAATTCTAAGTGTGCATCTTTTCCTTTTCTGTCAAGTTTCACACTTGCAATGCATTGATTCAATTGCAATTTTCTCTCCTTAAAGGTTCAGTGTGTAAGATTTAGGTGAAGGGGATCTATTGGCAGAAACTGAATTAAAAAATAAAATAATGTGTTTCATCTAAATTGTATTAATTGTTGTTTTCTTCACCCTAGAATGGGCCCTTTATATTGAAACACTCTATATTTACATCTGGAGCCGGTCCTCTCTACAGAGGCCGCCATGTTTTTTACAGTAGCCCAAACTGGACAAACTTACACCTTTTGAGTTTTGATGACAATAGAAGGCTACCACAGGTTCTCTATCATGTTTTGATTGTTGTATTCACCTGCAACATGCAACTTAACCACTAGATGTCAATAAATTCTACACAGTGAACCTTTAAACAGATCAAGTAATATCTTTTTTTTCCCTCTCTTGATTAATGAGGGAAACTACTATCGTGTCTAATGTCATCCTTTAGCTTAACACACAGATAACATTTAGTTAGTTCTAGAAAAGGTTGCCGTCATTGTAAGAGAGAAACACTCCTCCAGGCAGCCAACCAATCATCTGCTTTAAAACATCCGATCTGGAAACATATCAGGCCAATCCTACCGTTTTGCTGTGGCTCAAGCAAATCCTTGCACATTCATAGCTGGAGAATAACCAATGGATACAAGTGTTTTGAACTTATTTTGGTGAAGAAACACCAAACCTCCTAAATCCTTTTTTGAGAGGTGATGGTTTACCTGCAGAATTTATTCCACAGTGACAATGGAAAGTGCAGTTAAGTCTCTTTCCCCATTCATTTTGATAAATGATAAATGTTGGCCCGGGATAACTGACGGGGCAATGCCAGGATGGCTGCTGCTAGGTAAGACCTACCTTGAAGGATTTTTCCGCAGAAAAACAAAATAATAAAAAGACTAATGAGGAAGGAAACACAGCCATTTGCATCACTTTTACCTCCTATATTACCTCCCATAATGCTAATAATTCTTTACTTAACAAAATTCATTAAGAAAACTGTCATATGAGAATCCAGAGCAAATAATCTCATGAACTTTCAGTTTGTTTCAATGTCACATTCAAAGATACATCTGCATCATTAAACAGATGTCTGGGTATGTAACACTGGTACAATAGAAAAAGACAGAGCAGCAAGGACAAACGCTTTGAAACAGCAGGAAAGCCATCAATCTTTCCCCAGATCAATTTCCCAAAGGCCAGGGGATCAGGGATACAGCCAGAATGAGGTTAATCTGTGGAAATTATTTTGTTATTAATAATAATTTCTTAAATATCTAACAGCCAGAAAAGACGAACTGTAGCGCTAATCAAAGCTGATGGGAGAGTCTGCCTTTGCGCGTCAGGAAATTTCCTCCCCTTGATTGCTTTAAGTGTTGTATGGATTTAGTTCCTATAAAATCACTTCTACTAGAAACATTTAATGTATTAATCCTAATGTATTTCCATTTACACAATATAATGTGCTGCTTGTTGTAGCTCAACATTGTAATCTCCTGTAAATTACTTAAACATGAGTTTTGCAAATAAACACTTAGATTCACTGTAAGTCGCTGGTAACTCAGCAGTTTCCATTATGAATAAATGTACTCTGATTTATTTTAACTGGTGTGTTGCCCATAAATAGTCAAGATATTATGTTGTTAATAGATTCAATGGTCTGAGTGTGTGTGTGTGTGTGTGTGTGTGTGTGTGTGTGTGTGTGTGTGTGTGTGTGTGTGTGTGTGTGTGTGTGTGTGTGTCTGTGTGCATGTCCGTGGTGTGCTTGTATGTGTGTGGCATAATGAAGTAGCAAAAAGCTGCCTTCATCCTTAGACCCCTGAAACAAGCAATTATGGCTAATTTGTCTTTTTAAAAAGACATGGGAAAGCCATTTGTCCTTATACAAACACACACACACACACACACACACACACACACACACACACACACACACACACAGACACACACACAATGAGAGAATATTCATGTCTCTTCCTCCCCCCTCCACAAACATTTAGGAGCTAATTATTGTTATTAGCATCATGGTTGAAATCCCTCCACAAGGACATGTCAGCACACTTCAACATCTGTACACTTCTGTTACTCCATCAAAGAAACCGGAGAGACGGGAGAGGAGGAGGGAAGAAGTGACACATAAAAAATGTCCTGGGATCACCTTGAAAAGGTCTAATCAAAATGGTCTTCACTTCCAAGTCATTTTGTTTCTCACACAATGACACTGTTTCACCACAGCGGTAATTGCCTCTTTCAAAATATTGGCCTAATATATACATGAATATTGATTTAGCCATAAGCAGCACCATTTCCATTATGGGCAATGGTGCTCCGATTTTACTATTATTTCAATCACAAGGTCGTTATGGACAAACATGTTACCGCAATGACAATACATTAACTTTAATACATGCATTAGACCATGGCTTGATTCCTATTCTATATGAATGCTATAAACAATGGTGAGGATCAATACACTGTGGATTAACTTACATATAATGCATGTCAATGGAGAAATAGGACGAAATAAAAGTTAATCTTCAACATTGGGATTCATCCATAATTGCAATACCAATTTACCATTTTAAACAGATTCTGCCAATGCTCAGTTTAGGTCTTGGCAAATCCATCCCTCCATCCATCTAATCCTCCCTCCCTCCATCCACCCACCTCAAAAGCAGTCTAAGCAGGGCAGCCCAGATGTCCTTTTCTCCAGCCATGTCCTCCAGCTCTGCTCCGGAGGATACCAATCCAGATGGGATGTATAATCCCTCCAGCCTGGTATTGATCTTCCCTGTTGTCTCCCCCAAAATACCAGGACAGATAAACTTCCATGAGGCATCTTGATCAGATGCCCAAACCACATTAATTGGCTCTACTCAGAGGTCCTTCCTCTGTTGCGTAAAGGGGAACCAAGATATTCTGTTATAGAATTGATTACTTCTTTTGTGTCAGTGTTAAGGGGTTATACTGTGGCTGTATTGAGTTTGTGTGTTGGTAAAGCAAAGATTACACCATTACTGATGTGCACAATTTCAAAAATGTATTTAGTGTAAGGTCTGTGGAGGCTACAGGGATACAACACAGAACTTGGATTGGTCAGAAGGGCAAGTTCTCCTAGTTTCCCAACCTTAGAACCAATTGAAAGCTACCAAGTGTATATCAAAAACATCTCGGTCACTGCTTTTTTTACCTATCCTTTCCTGCTTTCAGTCTTTCAGTATACATATTATTGTCCTTTCGTGGGTATGATTTTTGGACATGGTAAACTGCCTTAGATTACACAACTGTAACTGTGTTGGGCTGTTGGATATGGTTTACCCAGATGATGTGAATTGTCTTCATCTTTGCCTCCATTCACATGCATCCACAGTTGGAGTACCTCTAATACACTGACCAAGTTAAGGTTATTTTACGCTGCCTTTTTATACAAAAAGACACACGTCCATTATAATCAATGTAACTGTCACTGCCCGTATGTGTTCTTAACCTTGGAATGGTTGTTAAACTACTCACGTATTAGAGAGCAACAGAGTCGAGAGTTTGTGACCCCAACAAACAAGTCGAGGGTGGAGGAGGTTGTAATACATCTTCTAATAAAGAAGCAAAAGCAGTGGTTTGTCCCTGTACACTGGCGAAGTAACATACATGTCAGTGGTTTCTTACCTACTCACAAAGTCTCTCCTCCCTTGCTGACATTTCATCCTTGTGTTCTATAATAGTCTCACTTGAACTATTAGCAACACTGCCCCACGCGATTTTCGGTGGTACTGCTCAATTTCGTCTGTTTCATCCGTATCTATAAGCTTTCTGAAGATTTGCACAAATCAAACAAAATGAGCGCAGAATTCACGGAGGCCTCTGTCTGTTTCCATATGCGTCTGAAACATTGGGCAATAAAATCAATTACTAAAAATGATCTTTTAAAATTATTTTAGCTGCACTAGAAAAAACTCGACATTTCTTTCCATTGCTACATTTAGCCACTTTCCCTTTAGAAAGAGAAACATATGTGGAACAACAAAAACACATAAGACTGTAAGGGATACAACCGATAGATGTGTTTTAACAATGACAACACTTTTAGATTTTTATCTTTAGTCTGAAAAGATACCGTCCATGTTGAGCTCACAATGTTAACACCTTTTGTTATTCTAAAACACAATGGACAGGCTTTGGCCGATTGATTTTCCAGCATCTGCCACAAAGACTCATGCAGCCGAATAAACACACATGCACCCACACTCAGACGCACAAAATTAACTGTCCTGCTCTCGTGTCTAATGCATCTGTCATATCAGGGATAAGCCCTTTGATCTCTCGCTCCCTCTCTCTCTGACAGCTGGCTTGCTGCTCACTGGTCCTAAATGAATTGATATTTCTTCTGGCCACTTGAATTTGTCACTTGACTTCTCTGTGTAATCTTGACTCCGTGGTGAGTGTTGGTGTCTGCCCGTGTGTGTGTGCTCATAGAAACCTGGGTAACACAGTCCTGTGTTTTGGATGAGAACACTTGGCTAATAGAGTCACTGACTGTCAGGCCATCAAGGCAGCTAAAACGCCTCCAGAAGGCCTCCATGATGAACCTGTCAAAGGTGATCTCATTTTTCCTTCAGACACAACAATGAAACCAAATCGCCTGCAGAAGCATGACTAACATAGTGGAAGAGAAATCAACATTTGCAGGTAGAACAGAGTGTGTCTCTGTATGTGGCTTATTGTTTGAATGAACGTAAAAACTCTAGCAAGTAAGAGCTAAATGCATCTTGTTTCCTTCAACTGGGTCAGATATGTGAAAACAGGGCTGTCGCCAAAGAAAAAAAAAAGAATTACAGGTGGATTGCGAGTCGTGTTCATCTACAGCATCATGGATCTAGAGGGCTGGTCAGCTTGATCTTGCTGTGGAGTTTTTAAGACGTTAGACACATGTTTTAAAAGAAAGTGATGCAAAAAAAAATCACCCACATCCACTCATTCACATTCACTCTGAACAGGCACAGTTATTAAAGAAAGTCACAGCACATTGATTTTCATGTCTATAATAGGTCAGAGAAGCATGAGTGACCTCAAAACCCACCTCAGATGTCTATGTTTAATCCGTGTGCATATCAGGCCTTTTAGATCCCAAAGAATCTTATCACAGTATTTTATTTCATATCAGTTGATATCAATATATCTATATCATGATATTAATCAAATCACTTTTTCTGTCATTTCTGCTTCAGATGGTAAAAAATGATTTGTGGTATTACCTGTCTTTGTGGGAACATTTCACACAATTTGCAATGCAAGCTCTTACTACTTTTTTTAAATGGTCAAAATATTTCCACAGTATGGAATTCCTCTGCCCCTTCTTTTCAGCTATGACCTCGTCTTGTGAGCCTTGGGCTGTGTCCGATGGGGTGTCTTCTTTGGTATCGCTGTCGCTAGAGTTTTCGTAAAATGTTATCGTCACTTTCTCCTTCATCTCGCTCCAACTCCTGAAGTACAGCTGCTGCTCCTACTCTGTGTGCTGTGTGCGTCAACCTAACCTGATGTGGCTGTAGCTCTATCCTAGCCTCATGATTGGTTTGGCAAGGCACACTTATTTATCAATGGCTGTTTGTGTTGTATGTCAAAACATGGACCATGTCTTATTATTTTTATGGAGAAAAAGTTATTTTTACGATAATTCTCTTAATTTTGTTATCGCCCAGCCCCATTCCATGGTTTTTCCAGAATATAGAGGAAACATAAACAAGATTTCTGCTTTAACTTGTCTAATGAAGTACATTTTGATTGTAGAGGCTATAGATTGTTTTTTACATTAGATCCATATAAGCCTCACTTTCACAATGCAATAAAGGCTTAACTTATGGCACAAAAAGAAGCACCTCTGCCACCGAAATAGGAGGATAGTGCTGTTATTTTCTGCCGTAGCTATTGGTAGCCGTCGTCGGGTAACAGAAATAAAGGATGGTTGAACAGCGGCAGTAACTGTGGAAACTCTACCAGGCAAAAGTAAAAGACAGAATAGGCAAAGAAGGAGAAGATAGACTTAGAAGAAACAAGAATCTTCCTCATACGATAAAGACAGTTTAAAACCAACATTCAGCGGCATATTTCTACTAGAGGAGTAGGTTACAGAATCTGTCCACAGTTTCTCTCTTATCTTGTAAGAGCATAAAATAACAAGATATCAACATTGTTCACTTTTCTCAACACATACTTCAGAATTTCTATGTGCTTTCATGACTCCATTAGAGACTAAATGAATGAGTGAACTCACGCTTTCTCTCCTAATGTTTTCTCTGCTCCCCCATCTGCTTCTGTCCTCATGGCTTCGCGTCAGTCTTTATACGTCCGTCTTTGGTTCGTGTCTCAGTCCAATCACTCCATATCTCTATCAAAAGCACTGTTGAGGAATATGGCACAATAATATTCTGCATAAAATCAATGGCTTGTTTAATTTAAACAGGGAGGAAGTGGGAAGGCGGGGTAATTGCAGAGCAAGGCCCACAAATCAGCCGTCCTTGTTATCCCATTTGACGGACCATTAAACATCTGCAGGAATAAACATTATTTTTAGCTTAACTACCAGCTTCTGTCAGCTGTAGACTAGATGGGCCAATCATTTCAACAAAATCTAAAAGTGGTCTTTAGAGGTACACAAGTCAGGAGTGTTTGTTTATTCTGTCATTTGTATTTAAATGTTTTCCCACATTAATTGATAGGTGGCACTGTGTAGCATATGTGAACAATGTGAAGTTGTCAAATGTGGTCATTATTTTTACATAATAATATTCCCAAGCATTCAGAGCAGTTCTCCTACAAAAGTCTTTCACACAACATTTTGAATGACTAAGTAACTTTTATGATAAATGAAAAGTTGAATTCATACCTAACAATCCATCCTAGTTCAATTCACTACATCGCTAGCTGGTCTGCCTTGTTCTTATGGTCCTTATCATTATCTGATGGCCTCTAAGTTATAATAGATATTGCTGCGTAACTATTATCACAATGGGATTTTTTCACTTGCAACTTGGCATTTCCTATTTGTTTAAATGGTTTAATTAGAACAAACAGTAACACACTCTGTCATCAAGCTGGCTGCAAAATAGCAACTGTGAGGGACTTGACATATGACTATACCCTGGACAAGAACGCAAGCTGTGTACGCCCAAACATAATAAACATTCCTTATAACATAGATACCTGGGCTAGCATCTGGCTACCATCTGTTTTTTGCTTCACAGAAACTGTTATTACAGTCAATTGTATTTGACGGGTTAGCTTAGGGGCTATCGCAAGCTAACCTGCTGGTGAAAGTTGTTGTTTCCATTGTGTTTTGCCGCTTTCATTAATTTTTTTACATTTTGACATCAGTGGTAAAAGTAGCTGGATGGATAGATGGACTTCTAGCTTGTCACTTTTTAAAATCAGTTATTATCTTAGCATAAATGTTCTGCAGTTGGCAAAAAAAGTCTCCTCCTCATCTTACCATGACTGCAACTATTACAAACCTAGTGCTAATTTACTGTTGTACACTGCTGCTCAGCCCAATGAGAACAATATTTAGGCATATGACAATTCTGGACTGTATAAAAGAATATGTACATATATATTCGCTGGAGATCTCATCCATGCATAGGTTGCCATTGCCCTTCAGTGCTGCAGTGGGCGCTCTGGACCAGTCTACAGCAAGTCAACTAAATGTGGAGGTTCTTTGTTTACAGTTGATGTTTGTCAGACATTTACGTGTTGGGTTCTGCTTTGTATATACGCTTACGTACACATTGTGTAAGTATGTGTAAAAGAAGGTGACTGTGTTTAATAATCAACAAGCAATGTCTCTTTGTGTAGCCCGTCACAAAAAGTAACCTCATCAAAATGTGGTTAGTACTTTTCTCTTCTTTATTTGCTTTTCAACTACAAGGTAGGGCCTCACTATAAAGCGTCACTTCCTCTAACACATGTTGGTGTATTTGAAACCAATTGTTTCATCAAAATGAGCCTAATTCCACATTGTTTGTATTAGATTTATAATGTTTCTCCGTCTGGTTGCCATAAGCCTGCATTGATTTCCCTGGTCTGATAAACAAAGCCAAATTGGGACATGACACAAACAAAACAAAATATCAAAATACATTGTAAAATTGGTTCAACTAAGGTTTCTTGAAGATCCAGATTTTGTGTCGTGATTTGCTTCTGGAAAATCAAGGGGCTGCATTTCTAATCAATGGTATAAAATGATCCTCCAGTGCCCCCGACAATAGCAGTAGGTACAGTGTCAGTGGAGTAATAGGGAGATTACTTGGACTATGAAATAGGATGGTTTTACTGGGTAGATGATGATCGAAAGAGGCCACTTCACCATCTCCACCTGACTGACTGAGGAAATTACTCTTTCTCTTTCTGTCACTGTAGCTGCCCCCCTCATATCTATCTCTGTTTCCCGAGAACAAAGCAGATGTATGTGTTAGATACTCGTGTCACAATGTAACAGCCGCCAGCTCCGCTCTTCCTTTTCACAGATAAGACATTTTTTATATGTTGCCCTTGATAAATGTTCCCACGGGGAGTTGTCAAGAAATTAACTTTATCTGGTCTTTAATTACGGTGCGTGTGCTCTGATGCATCTCTCACGCCCCCCTAAACCCCAACATCACCCTCCCCGGCCCACCCCCGACGCTGTCATTTTCAAAGCTATTTTAAGACAATGTGTGATTATCTGTGACATTGCTTGACATGTGCCTCAAGGCTAGCTCTCTCTTCACTATCTCTGCTCTCTCCCTTTCTTTCTGTCTCTCTCTAATCAAAAAGCCAAACCATGCAGACAGCTCAGAGCAAATAACAAGTCACTCCCCGTGGATGTTTGAAGATGACGGAGCGACTGGAGGAAATACACTCTGATCGTTCCCGGCTCTTGAAGCCAACACAATGTTTCAACCCATATCTTTGCACTTGTGTTTCTTTTCTTTTCTTTTTTAAAATGTCCTGTTACTTTAATTTTTGTTGTAATCCGTGGACACAGATGTGTTATTTGTGATTTTATCATGGACATGGACTTTGGTCCAAATGCTTAGATTTGTAGGTCAAAGACATATGAAATATATGTTTTTATAATATTGAGACTAGTAATAACACTCAAAGAATTACTTCAGGTATTGATCTACCCTCTACTGCATTTCAATATTACATATATAACCGTTACAGTTTTCAGCCATTTCTAATTGACCGGTTCTTTGGTAAGAGCAAGTTGAGCTTATTCAAATAAAACTGCCTGGTAAAGGTTCGGGAAAATCACGGTGGTTTAAAGAGACCAATGTTGAGAATGGAAAACAAACAGCAGAGTCACGCACTATGAAACGTTCGACCAGACCTCCGGCCTCGGTGGTTTCATGGCATTGTAATAAAGGCGCATAACTATTTTTGTGACGTCAAAAGATCTGCATGTTCTGCATGGATCTTTAACCAAAGTCACTTTATGCAGTTGTTCTCAATCCAACACCAGTCAACATAAGGTTTTGCTATTAGGCAGATATTTTATCTCCTTATGTATGGGATCTTTCCTCATCCTGCCCACAATATGAATCCACTGGTAGTCTCCAAAGAAAGATGTGATTGATACCTCTGGAATACTTATATATACAAAGTGAAACATGAATTATGATTTTTTTCTTACACTATCAGCTACTTCAGTTACCTGCCTGTTTTTGCCTCTTTACTTTGTTACCATGTGCAAGTAGCTATCTTAGATGAGTAAAAGACAGGTTAGTGTTGCGATAACAAATGCTTGTTCTTGTCATAATGTTGAAATACCACCAGCTCAGTGTCCCCCCTGTAGTTACATCTACATTGGACACCTCAAGAGACCAATGCAGGAAATAGTGTGACAGTGGGATGGTGGAGGAGTGTGAAGCACATCTTTCTTTTTGCACCAACCACAGTTTATTTTTCCAACCACAGTTTATTTTTCCTAACCACAATGTTTCCCTCACCTCAACCCGACCACTATAAGAAAACATTTCAACGCACTGTGCTGATACTACAGAAAGCAGGAATTTCAGAAATGTAAGATGTGAACAAGATCCCTGTTTTTTTTGTATCGTTCAATATGGATGTTCTCATCTGTTGACAGGACTGGACATCCCTGGCTGCATGGCACCGTGAGATAAAAGGGACGACTCCTGGTTTTGTCTCCAATGCTTCCATTTATTTGGTGAGTACAATCTTGGTTAGGCTCTCGACCCAAAGCTGCTCTCAGACATGCACTGAACTCAGGAAATCCTCAGAACATTCTCTGGAGGGGCTGTGAACGCAAATGTCAGAGTGAAAGCCTCAGGACCAGTCGCCTTGTATAAAGTCTGCAGAGTGTCCAAAGGAGCCGATGGGAGAACACGGCAGGAGATCCTGCACAGGGAATGGGGGTGTAGATGACGTTTCAAACGTGCAACAGACACAAACATAAAAAAAACTGGATGAAAGCAGTAGAAGAAACGAACTGAGAAGAGACCAAGGAAGACGTCAAGAGAGCTTTTGATGATAAGAGTCAATTTGCAGAAACATGTGATCTCCGCAGCACAATTTATACTTTACGTCCTGCCTCTGCCGGCTGCACCCCCCCTCACCTGGACGCTCTCTGGATTTGTCTGTGTTGTTGTGAACGCGTCTGAGCCGAGAATCTCCTGCTGCGTTGTGCATGTGTGAAAGGAAAACTCCTGAAAAAGTCTGGAACGAGTTCTATGCACGTCTTCCAGAGGTCATGTCTGAAAGCGGCTAAAGAAAGCTTAAACTGGAGCTGAACTCCCTGTCATTTACTGACAATTGTGACTTACCAAAGGATAATATCTATTTTCCTCTTTGCCACAGTAACAAGCTGACTGAAACTGTTGAACCTTAAACCCTAACCTGATTTCTAAACACTTCTAATCCTATAAATCACCAGCTCTCGTGTCGTTCCCCCTTTCTTCATGCAGACCACAGTATAATGCCTGCAATTGTTTTTAAGTTTACTGTTGCCAGGCCTCTAAGTGACAGCTGAGACGGAGTCAACGTTTATATTAAAGCAGGTTTACATGGCAACCGGTGAAACATGGATGAAATTACCCATCTACCCTCCCCGAGACCGTTGCCCATGTATCATAGCTCGAACAAATACCACGTAATTACATAATTAATCAGATCATGTATGTTTCCCTTCCCTTCCTTCATTTTTTTTTTTTGTTCTTCTGTACAAGAGTCAAATGCATGTAATCACTTGTTCTGTAATGTAATCTGATCAGGGCCATGTAATTCTTCATTTTCCAACAGCTCCCTGGAGCAATGGATGTGAGGGTGAGATGAATGTGGCTGAGTCTCTATCCCTCCTCTCTCCGTCTCTTTTCCTTTCTCTAAATGTGGCTCCCTCCGTGTGGTTAACCGCTTGGCCGTGTAGCTGCTGGCAGCTGCGTCTCCTGCCACAAGACAATATCTGTCCTCCTCACTCGTCTCTCCATCTCTCCATCTCTCCATCCATCTATCCGTGCCCCACCTCCCCTTCCTCCTCCCAATACTTTCCTCTCACCAGATATTCCTTGCCGTCTTTCTACCCACCCTCCCTTCCTCTTTTTGCACTTTTATTTCTTGTGTCCTCTTCTCTTCTCTCTCCTCCTCCTCCTCCTCCTCCTCCTCCTCCTCCTCCTCCTCCTCCTCCTCCTCCTCCTCCTCCTCCTCCTCCTCCTCCTCCTCCTCCTCCTCCTCCTCCTCCTCCTCCTCCTCCTCCTCCTCCTCCTCCTCCTCTCCCTCCAGTGGCGACACCAACCATCAGGTCCCATCTATCTGTGTGTACGTCAGCAATTAGAGCGTCGTGGCAGCCAAATGCCAGCCATGTCCCCAAGCTACACACACACACACACACACACACACACACACACACACACACACACACACACACACACACACACACACACACACACACACACACACACACTCAAAGGCTGTGCCCTGACAAAACAGCAAGAGAACAAATCACACCATAATTTATAATCTTGCTGCGCTAAAATCCCATTATATTACAGACATATGGATTTGGCGGCATGCAGGGCTGGGGAGCCGGTGCTATAAATTCCACCAATCGTAAATTATTAAAGGAAAGATAGAAATGACCGTCGCCTGTCCAGATTAGCTGTAAATCACACTCAAACATGGTTTGTTTAAGGAATTAAGTCCCACGTGGTGTGAAGGACCTTCCAGGGTATTGCTCAGGTCACTGAGTGCTGGGGAGGTTCAAGTATGAGCTGCCTTAAAATATCAGAGGATTATGGGTTCAGGCCATAAGATAGACGAGGTTCTGCTGCGAGGAAACCACATCTTTATCTGTAAACACACCAGCCGGCTCAAACAATAAAGAAAATGATTTCACTAGAGCACCTGTTTTTTTAGCAACAGGCGACATGAACAAAACAGAACTCCACCGCTTGTCGCACCCTTAATCCTGCCCTCTTATTTTAGACTTTCAAAAAGTGGAATTTGATTTAAGGATCAACCCTGCCAAACAGATGTGAAAGCAGGCAGCGAGAGGGCAGCCGCGGCCCTCTGCTGTCAGCTCGGCTTTTCATTATCACTCTGTCATTTCTGAGGAGGTGTCAGCGGGTTCGTAACACCGCGACATGACTCAGTTCAGATAGATGCTAAGAAATCTGCTGCAAACAGAGCGAGGCCCGATGTTAACCTGTGTCTCCTAACACGCGATGCTGAACGCTCGTCGGTGGGCAGCCAGGAGCCAGTGGCTGTGTAATGGAAGTGCTTTTTCTGACTATTTCATACAAGTACTTATTACCTCCGCCCAAGGAGGTTGTGATTTCATCTGTGTTTGTCTGTTTGTCTGATAGTTAGCAGCATTACAACTGTTTTCACACATGAACTCTAGAGGGTGTTCGCACTTTGTCTTTCATGCGTGAAGAACCCAGCAGGAGAGACTCGACTCAGGTGCATTTACAATCTCCAGAGGGTTCAGACGAGAGGCAGCGCCCCATGCAGAGATGTTAACTATCAATTCAGCTGTTGAAGGCTCAAGAATCAAATTCTCATTCAAAATTGACATCTTCATTGGTGTCTATGTGTTTATGGCACCGCTTTTTCATCCTGAGATATTCATTTGTTATTTTTTCTTATATATTCTTTTGTGTGATTCTGTGAATCCTTTAGAGAGTTTTTAGCCGGGGTCTGGCAGGCCAAACTCCGTACAGTGTCCGTAGAAACTGATTCAGACATGTTGGTTCTCACATACAGCCTTTCGGGATGATTTCAGGAGATTCAAATCAGTGCATGTCTGAAAGCAGCTCTGGTGGAACGATGCGGTCTGTGTCAGGGAAGAACCTGTTAGATGTACGAATCTAGATCAGGTTTGAATCCAGGGGAAAAAAATCTCTTGCAAAAAAAAAACTGTGACACAAGACAATTTTTGATGCTTTCACTTATTTACCAGAGATTAATACATGAATCTGGATAAAATAAGTCAGGTATTTCCAGGGAACTGATGTCTAAGACGTTGTGCACTTTGTTGCATCTTGATTGAATTTAAGGGGACTGTTGGGCCTTTATGAAGATATTTGTGTGCTATTCTAGCAATGTTGATGTATTTATTGATCCTCTTAATAACAAAGATTCATTTTAGATTAAGTCTCTCCTAAAGCCACATTCAGACAACAGCACTGTGTGAATATAACCGACTGCCCCCCTGATTCATTTGAATAGGATTGATGAATCAGCTCAGCAGGTGCCAACACAGAGAGCTCGGGTTAAAAAATAAAATAAAACTTTATCACATGAACGATGTATTTTACTATTTTCCTCGTAATCATCTTGATGAAAGATTTAATGTTTGCGGCCATGATAACTTTCCATCTCACCCATAAACCTTCAAACTTATGGATCTATTGCTCTCACTGGATTTCCTGGATGGTATTTTATTGTTTCACTGGTCCCTGGAGCAAAATGCTCCCACCAGCACAGCCCCTTGAATTTTTTAACATAGAGCTGTTTTCAGTCTTAACACCTGCTGGCATGCCAATATAATTTGTCCAGGCTTGGTCTGAGTGTCTGGGACTATACCTCACCGAATGTGTCCGCTTCTGCTCTTTTGAACCCTCAAATTGTGGACGGCGTTGGTGGATGTGTCTATCAACAGATGAACAAGGGAAATTAATCCTACTTTAATCGGTTTGTTCACTCAAATGCCAAGGACCATTTTCCTGTGTACCATTTGTGTAGAGTTGAAGCAGCTATCTATGGTGCAACTAGCCACATCCATGTGGTACAACTAGATCAATTTAAAGATTACTGTGGTCAATTCACAAAATATCAGTGGATTCATTGAAAGCAGTGCTCATTGTGGGATGTTTGGAGAATTGGAAGGCGTTGATCGTGGAAAATGTTGGTTCTGTTAAAGTATAATATTTATGGAGTGAGCCCAACAAAGCATATCCCATTCACCTCCATTGATGTACAGGTGTGAAGGCAGAGACGGGCATCTAGGGCTTCATCCACACTGCTTCCATTCCAAAGACGATTGACTCCGGCATGCATGTGCCACCGTAAACAATAATTGCTCCAATAAAAACTTATCTTATACGCATGTAAACAGTTGTAAACTTGCAAAATGCACGACAGCTGTTAGCCAAGACAACAGGCTCAACAACGCTTGTAATTCATCATCCATGTTGAATTCTAGACCCGAAAAGACCCAACCAGTGAGTGGCTGGGAGTGTCTACGTTATTGTTTTCAAACATCTCAGGTTCTCCCCATTGAGTCACCAGAGTTACTTTTACTTTTGCACACAACAACACACACACACAGCTGTTTTCCTTGTAAATGAATATTAACGGTCACCGCCTATCTCAGAAAATCTCTGTACCTTAGCACTGTACATGCCCATAACTCTCTCACTGTATATATTGTTTCGTTTTATATTGTTTTATATATATTTATATATATATATATATATATATATTTCAAGCTAAAATGGGGCAAACAGTGTTTGCTGTTTCCCCCTCTTAGTGGCTCTAAGACTCTGGAGTTGTGTGGATGCAAGGAGCAAACATAGCATGGATTATGTGTTTTTAAACAAAACGCAGTAGTATGTGTGAAGCCTATAAGAACTTTTGTGCAAATCAAACCAAAGCTGTCTAGCTATCTCAGACAAGTATCGGAGAAAAATGTAAATTGGGTGAATCTGTTAAGTTTGAGTTAATAAGTTCTGAAGTACTTCTAGTTTATTTGTGTTTTATACACCTGTAAGCACATTTTAAGTGTCCTCCCTGCCTCTGGTACAGAATCTGCATGGGGAATGTCTTCGCTCTGAGTGGGGGGAAAGGAGCCGAGCAGTTGCCTCAGCAGTGAAACAGGTGCTATCAAAGTGCTTCCTAGTCAATACACACAGAGGCAGCATTTAAAAACATCAGGGGGGTTGGACTGAAGGGTGGCATTAGACTTTGAATGGAGAGGGATCTAATACATGGATGGTCCTCTTCCCCATCAGCCCATTGACTCTAAACTGAGCCTATTAGCAAGACAACACAGCACTAATGGCACAGCTACTGCTGCCCCTGCCCCTCATGTGTGTGGAGACCACCCAGCGCACACACTCACACAGGCCTCTTCACTTTTCCCACGCCATTGTTACCCAATACATTGGTATATTATAGCGTGAAACCAGATCAAAGTGTTAGATCCATTAGAAAACGATCACACCCTGTTAGGGCTAAATGTGCTGGTAGGTCCTGATGATGAAGTGTAGGTGGGAAACAGAACGTGGGGAGAGGTTTGTGTCGGAATCAGGCTTATTGGTGCTAATTGTTGAGAACTGGGTGAAATGTAAAGATAGAGAACAGTTAATCTAGTGGATTGTGTTGTGTTAAGCTTGTTAACTTGAAGTGTTGTTGTGGTTCTAAACTGGCTGCCTCAGATTCTTCAGAAGAGTTTGGTTTTTTTACTTGAATCTTAATATGACCAAAGAGGAGTGTGTTGTTTATCCTTTTGTGCCAGTCTGACCAGTTCAACCTGCTAAAGGTATAGCGTGTATTTTTACATTCCTCTTTACTTTTACAGACTTGTTTCAAAGGGTAAATCTAAGATAAGCTGTCCTGGTTTCTTATTTTATCCCTATTTTCTAAGCTTTTCTTTACACCTCTATATATCTCTGCATATATCTCCTTTTCTTTCCCTATGAACATAATCCATTCTATTCTAGCAGTAGTCCAGATTTAGCCCAGTGTTTTCTGTTTCTGGAGAACATCTTGTTAAATTTGAAGTATAATTTCCAATTTTGTCCAGTGACAGTAAAATTCCTATTGTGTTTATATATATTTAGTTTTCCTCTCATATTTCTGGTTCTGGGGTCACAAACACCAAAGTTCTTACAGGAGTTTTGTTTATTTAAAGCAGTGTCTCTGGTATAAACACTCAGTGTTCATCAGACCATTCAGTGCACTAGTTGGAATCAAACCATGACGACATTGATGCCACATTGTGACACTCAGTGTCTCATAGTTACTGAACATCATTAACAACAGAAGGGTAAAAGTATATTTTAGGCAGTAAGGACTATTGGCCAATTCCACATGTGACCAGCAGGGGGGTGTAGTGGAGAGGAAGACAGGACAGCCTCCTGCACGTCTCTCTCGCTCTCTCTCTGTATTTCTCACACACACATACACTTGCTCCCACAAATCTCACACGCACATTTTATTTCTCTTTTATTTGTTTTAATAAACAATATTTTTTTTGAATTTTTGCTACAAAACACAGAACCGGACTGATCCCAGGTCTAATATCCTCCAGCTAATTGTTACAAGAATAACTTAACATTTAAGATACATGATTGTACCATGTATCAGCTGTGTGCAGTTATTTGCTCTCTGTTAAAAAATAAGACACAAATCTAATATTCTGTGGCGTTATCTCTATAAAACATCACTCAATGTTTCCTGTAATCTGATAGTCAGGAGAATTTAGCAAGATTAAATAGGCTCTTGTAATTATTATTATCTTTCGCCCACAAAATATGTAGTAATTAAGTTCATTTGTGAATGTCTTGCAGGTTTTGGTTCGATCGGTATGGGGACTCGTCGCTTCGGGTAGTGAACCCCCCCCCTGTGTCTCACCAACTTCAGTCTCTAGTGCGCACTTTATAAGAGTGTCTGGTAAAGTCCACCTCTTTTTGTTAAGAGGTGGACTTCATTGGCTTTATGGCGAGAATCAGTCTCTCTGAGGGGGTGAGAGAGAGATGGGAGAGAGAGAAGGGGGGGGGGGATAATTCATTCACTTTGCGCACAAAGCGCAGTGGAAGCCCTGGGGAATGTAACACCAGACAGAGGGGAGAAGGAGAAAGAGCGGGTGGTGGGATGGTTGTTGGAGAAACCGCGTCCACACACAAGCACATGAAACAAGAAACACACTCAGAGAAATAAAACTATGAACTAAACTCCTGTGATTTCATTTCTCCTCATTACTCTTCACTTTGGAGAAGAAAAGACGGATTTTGGAGACGCTGACTTGACAGTGGTCCCTGTGTTGATCTGATATCCTGAAGGAGATGAACTCCGTCCAGGTCCCTAGGTCTCAGGAGAGGAAACGAGGGATCCGAGGCGAGAAGGACAAGTGCGGTCCGAGAGGAAAACCTCCTAGAGGAGCCGGACTCAGGATCCTGTGTGGTTTCAACCAAGAGGCAAACTGTTACGTGTGCGTGTGCGTGTGCGTGTGCGTCCGTCAGTCACGGAGCGAGCCGGGTTGCTGCGCGCGGCGGCTCTGCGCATCGGTGCGCTCTGGACCTCGGACACCCCCCCCCCCCTCCCTCCACCCCCCTCTCCCTGAGTCCTCCCCATCGTCCCCCATCTCCAGCCTCACGCGCACGTCGCTTTTTGAGCACTGTGAGACCCCCCGTCACTCCCCCCCTCCTCCCCCCACACCACCGCCTGCCACCGTCTCTGCGATCCTGCGCTCCTCCAGCGGCTCTCACTCCCCCCTCTCTCTCTCTCTCTCTCTCCTCTCTCTCTCTCACACTCACACCTCTCTCTCTCTCTCCTCTCTCTCCCCTCTGTCTCCCTCTCTCTCTCGTCCCTCTCGGTGTTCCAGCGGAGGGGCTTGCACGCGCGATCGCGCTATTGATAGCCACTTTACACTGTGTCTGTGGAAAGTCAGCCTCTCTCTCTCTCTCCCTCCCTCCCTCTCTCTCTCTCTCTCTCTCCCACAGTGTGTGTGTCCTCCTCTCTGGCTGCGCTTTTGCGATCCTAACAGGGAGGTGTTAACTACTTTTTTGCTTTTCCACAAAGCGCCTCCCGTTATCTCCGGTGCCGCTTCGCAGGAGCCAGAGGGGCCGCCGTCACTGATCTCCCGCAGAAAAGTTTTCGATTTTGTTGTGAGGATAAAAAAAAAAAAGAAGAAGCCGAAGAGTCGTGTGTAGAAGAAGTGGATTCTGTCGCTGCGAGGTGAGTAACCGACTGTCTTTTTGTTGTTGTTGTTTGGTTTGAAGCTGATACAGTTTGTGTCTCCGCGGCTCTTCTCGCGCTGCGCCGTCCTCCCTCTGTGCTGGAAACGGATTTCACTCAACTTTCACGGGGGACTGTGCGTTTCCACACGTGGAGAGAAATAAGGAAATAAAGGAGAAGTCACGGAACCGTCTCTGTCCGGTTGGGCACGGACTTTTACGCGCGTGTCCGTGTGCGTTCATATCTGTACACGTCTCCGTGGACGTGCGTGTGCACATGCGAGGTTCCCAAAGAGGAAAGTGGCTTCTCGAAAACACTTGGAACTGTTGAGTAGAATGCGTGTGACCGTGGCATTACGCACACTTTACCATCAGCTTACACTAGTGCGTTAATTCCACACACTGCAACTTTTTAAAACTCTTGCTGTTGGTGTTGCCATCAGTTTTCAGGAAGGTGGTTTTTCACCTTCTGGATTTTGTGGTGAATTCCTTTAATTATTTAAGGGAAAAACAGTTTAAACATGGAAAAGTACAATACGATTATGTCATAGGAAATGTCCTCTTTCTTATTCCCGCGGACCTTTCCCCATCATTACCCGGCAAACCCTAAACAATGACCTTTAATCAGCAGGCCTGGTATATATATATTTATATTTAAGTTAGACATGAGTTCCTCAGCTGGAAGCAGCAGGGGTTATGGCTCACTGGGCAGATCCAGGGTTGGTTTTCAGTGAGAATACAGTAGCTGTGGAGCACTAAAGCGCACACAATGATGAGGACATGTGGCTTTAACTGCCGAATATTGGCCCCGTTAGTCAGGGTCCAATAAAGCGTCTGATGAGGCGGATTTTAACACATCAAGTCACATAGATCCAAATGCACTATATTTTAAAATTAAGCCATCATTAATGTCAATTAACGAATTTTCCTCTTCAACTTGGATTTGGAACGTGTGGTTTTATCCAACCAAATGAGAAGTTTAGTTAAAATAAAAGGAAAGTCACCAAAGAATGGAATTAAATGAAAAAACAAGAGAAAGGAGATGTAACAGACAACCCACCCCCGGGGAGCGAGCGTGTCCTCTCCTACACGCAACAAATTATTCTCAGTTTCTCTCAAAGACTTTTACATTCAAAAAGGAGACGTGCTGGGAAGCATGCGCGTGCTCGTGCACACACACACACACACACACACACACACACACACACATAGGCCCAAACACAGTTGGGAAACACCTGTTAACTAGGGAGCCACTATAATTTACATCCTCCCCTTAAATAAGCAGCGCCCAGCCAGAGGAAGTCCCCGGGGCCTTGCAGCTTAATGGCCGAGCGCAGTGAGCCGAAGTCGGCTTCCCCCGAGCGCCAGGTCCCGCTGCTGCTGCTGCTCCGCGTCGGTATTAAACAGAACACACAGTTGTAATTTTTGGCTTAGAGTCTTTTCTCATTAGGAATAACGGACTGCTGCTTTTAACTGAACACAAGTTTATATTTTTATCAATTTGGCAAACAACCTCCTTGCTTTTATAATGAAAGGTTCTTAACGTTTATTTATGTTTTCCGACACTATATTTGATTTCATTTATTTAAATTAACAAAGTTGGTATTCAGTGCTAGGTGCGCTCACAATACAAATCGTGTGTGAGATCGTCTCTCTTTTTCTTTCTTTTTGTCAATTTCTAATGCTCTTTTATCCTCGCAGTAATATTTCATTAACTTGTGCTCGTTTCTTTATTCCTTTACTCGCGTCGCCACTTTGTCTTAATCACATCCATGCCGGGCTTTTTTTTTTAAGGCGCAAACAAGTGAGCAGTCGCGCACGCACCCGGATCAGCGCGCACTACCGTATACAAAGCCGCAGCGCTCAGAAGAGGGAATAATAAAATTAGTAGTGTGGGAAAAAAAGTGGAGCACACCCATTAGTAGTGATTTCCAAGTAGGAAAGTCCTCTCGGTGGCGGCGCTAAATAGCGCGTAAAAAGGCACTTTTGGAGCAAAGGTGCGCCCGGGCCGGGTCACTGAACTCAGCTCACTGTGAAGACAGAATTATTATACTTCCTTTTTTAAAACAGTCAGAAGCTGTGGTTCAGATCCACTGATCCCAGCGCCGTTGACCCCCTCAGATTGATTTTATTGATCAGTCAGATCAACCACTCCTCACTTCTAACGAGCTGCCGAGCCTGTTCCAGTTTGCAGCCAAACACATTAGAGACCGATAATTATCTTTTAAAGTGTGAGACGAAGAAGGAGGACAGGCGCGTCACAGAAACAGCGTTTTTCTAATGGAATCATATTCGGACGCTTGGTGATTTCTAGTCTGGTTCCAGTTTTCATTTGGTTACATTTATTTTTTTTATTAATGCAATTTACTGAATTAGTGAGCAATCGCTTCATCGTTATAAGCCGTATGTGTGATCCATGTCATCTGTACATTTAAACTACACAGAGCCCATAGCAAATGCTTCCCATAATGCATGATGATTAATGTAATTTAGAGAAGAGTTTTATTTAAGGTGATGTTTAAATTAATGGCTCCCAAAAAAACGTTCAGTAATTATGTTTTTGGTTACGTGTTAATAAAACATTCAGTTTCACTCGCTTTCATTCCTCGTGTCGGGTTAAATCGATCATCTTCGTTTCCTAATTGGCAATTTTTTAAATTTTCAATTGATACAAATTAAAGCTGCTTTTTAAAAATTCACTACATTTTAGTCCGCGGTCATTATAATGACGCTGTCCTCCAGACGGATGCTTTCTATCATCGTGTCTTTTCCCGTCTCACTTTTCACTCCTTGTGATTTATAGGCCGCCTCGTGTGTGCGTGTGTCAGATGGACTCGGCTCAGCGTGTCCAGATTTAATCGCGCCACAAAGGCCTGATATTTATATCGATAACTTCGTACAAAAGTCGGATTATAAATGTAACTTCTCGTGCCAAATGTTCAGATTTAAATCAAACCCAGTGGCGCCTGGATTTTAGTTGTTTCCCCTTTTTCAAGTGAACCACGACGCATTGCTGTCATGAGGAAATCTGCACGTTTATTTCCTCAAACAAATCTAATGTAACATCCTCGATTTTTCATTTAAAGTCCGTGAACATCTGTTCTCCTTTTTTTTTTTTTTTTTGCTTATTTATTCATTTAGGCCTCGTCTTCTCCCAAAGGAATAACCTGCAGGCGCAAGGAACGAGAGAGAGGGAGAGAAAAAAGTGTCGAGGTTAGAGGGAAAAGTAGCAAAAGATGATTTATTTGTCAGCGTTTTCGATTCTTGCCCCCCCTCCCTCTCTCTTCTCTTCTTTTTCTTCCTCTCAGCAGTCAGATGTTATTGCTCGCCATTGATCTCCTCCTGCTCTCCTCCTTTTTGCGCTGCGAGAAGTGAACTAAAATTAATGTCCATTTCACACCTCTGTCCCGGATCGATGGCCGCGGGGAGAGAGGAGTTAATTCTAATCTGAGCCGGGAGAAGCGCGTCCACATCCCAAATGATGATATTATTAATAATAATAGTAATAATAATCATAATCATAATAAAAAAATATATAACAGTGGGGATGTTTTTATGAAGGATGTGTTATCCTCACCGTATTTTATTTGTTTTATCTCCAACTCTCCGAGGAAACAGAGGAAAGTATTTAAGATTATTTTTAAAGAAGTATGTACCACTTAGATTCCAAAAGTCCAACAAATTTAATTTTATATTTTGTCTTTGTTTTTGATCAAAAATTCCTATTTTATTCGTATTTATTAAAGCCTCTCACTTCTCATATTTGGGCATATTAATGCGTCATGACGCGCACACTGACCCCCCCCCCCCCCTCCCTCCCTCCCATAACATGACAGTGATAGTAAATTAACCATGGATCGCTCAGTTGCGACTAGTTTGATGACCCCCCTCGGTCTATTAAGTCCTATCAATATGCACTAATTCCTCATTCTTTATTAAAAGTGGAACCGGCTCATTCTCCATCCACTTCTTCTTACCCCCATCCCCCAGATTGCACCCCCTCCTCCTCCTCCACAGTGAGTGTGTTTTCATAATTTCGTCGTGCTATTAAACAATAAACGTCACGCAGAGTGGAAACGAAATAAGCGCGTCGCCGGCAAAAAAAGAAGTGGTTTTACGCGCGGGACGAGGCGAGCGCATCCCCGTCCCGCGGCGGCACGTCCGCATCCCGAAAAAGTTTGCGTCATTGTTGTCTCGTTATCGCCGCTGTAATCCCCATGATTAAGTGCGAGGAGCCGGATGCAATCATTTAATGGATGGGTCTGGTGAGAGAGAGAGAGAGAGAGAGAGAGGAGCTGTGTCACGCGTCCAACCCAACAAATGCGTCTCTGCAGCCTGTCGGACACGCGCATTGAGATCGTGGGCCGACTTGTCTTTGATTTGTTTTATGAAAACTTTATTTTCCCCACGCACTCCATCACTTTCATTTCTAAATTGCATAATGCATTTAGCTTGTTAAATCCCAATTTGGGCAAAAAGCTGTTTTTTTCAAATGGTTTCGTATGAATTCCATAAATGTATAAAAGTGTTTTTATGTATTTCCCTGGCTACAGAGCCACTGTTAAATCCTATTCGGTCTTTGAAACCAAAAATGTAAAATGCAGCAAAACGCTCAAAATGCATTGCTTTATTATCAATCAATTTATTATAACTGGCAAACAAAGATAGAAAATAATTCTGCCGTGAGCCCGAAGTTTATCCTCTTGCTGCAAATGTGCATGCAATCCTTCCTGTTATCGATGGAGGGAAAGCGGAGGAGCTCATGTCCAGTCATTTTCTATTGGAAGGAAATCACTCCACGGATGGGGATGCAGCAGCAGCCGTGTTTAATGGTCTGATTGCATTGGAGAAGGCAGCCACTGATAATACCGTTATAGGGATGGGGGGGGGGGGAAACACTCGGAGACGCTATCGGGCAACAAGAGAAAGTCAGAGAATTAGCCTAATGGGGAGAGGAGGGGGGGGCAGAAGTTGTGTCGGATGTCAGATACTTTCTATTCTCCATATTCGCTCCGTGTCTCCTTCTCTTCTGTGTGTCTATCCCCCTCCACACCCCCCCCCGCCCCACCTCTGCCGCCACATCATATCTCTCTCTCAGGTTTCCCCCCCCCACCACCCACCCTCATTCGTCAATTACACCATGGGCCCGGATCACAAGCTCCCTGCATGGAAAAATAAGATAATATGCCCACCACCCACCACCACCTCCCACACCTCCCCCCCGAAGACACTGTAGTTGCATTTGCGTCCATCGATTGCAGACACGGCGGTATTCACGTATCCCGCTTATCAATTCTCTCCGTGCAGCCGGCCGGGTCATCCAACCAGGAGAGGAGACTGATACAGGGAGGCCCAACGCGTGAACACACACCGACACACACCTGTAGCAGCACACACCTCTATGCATCTGCATACATGGGGTTTCTTATCACATTGCAACGCTCGGTCGCCTGGGGATAGGCTCCAGTTTGAGGCCTTCATGACGAGAAAGCATCCTCATCAAACCCTACAGACCCAGCTCCACTTCCCTCTCTCTGACTCTGACCTTTGACCTCTGTGTAGAGCACAACAGGTCACCTCCCTGTAGGTATTACAGAAGTTCCCCCTTGTTCGTATTATCATTATTAAGTCTGCAACAGAGGATTATAACAGTTGAAAAACGGTACCTGGCAATAGTTCTCCCTTGTTAAACTCAAACTAATTGGCTTGCCCTTGCGTGCAGCCCTGTAGTACAAATGCTCCGGCCAGCCGCCTGTCCGCCTGCCAAGCCGGTTAGATTAGTGGCTGCTGTTTGTAAACGCCGGTGCAGCACAGCTATAAAGAGTCATAATAGGGCGACTGGTGCCACACACTCAGTCACACTCCTGCAGGAGAGCAAACACTCTCAGTCACCTGTCGGTCAGCAACGGGACGCCACTATCATCTGTCAGGCTTCTCTTCTCTTTTTTTTTAACTTTGAGTGCATCCATAGGAGGCGTTAGAACAGAGTGGCAGCTCCTGAAAACATTTGTTCTCAGGCTTCTGTTAAGATCACTGTAGCGGTACCAAACACAACCTATTATCAATTATAATACATCAAAAATAGGAGAAATGGAGGTTGTTTTTAAAATCCCATCCTCTGTTAGATATGATCAACCTCATTCAAACCATTAGTTCCTATTTTTCATGATTTATTGATATTTCTTTTACGTTTTCTAATCAAGTACATATTGCAACACGCTCTCAAATAACAATTCGGGCCTGTCCAGAACACTTCTGCACCTGACAGCAGCCAAAGATGCAGAATGAAGTTAATTTAACATAATTACAGGGAAACAAAACGAGAAAAAAAAGATGCAAAGATTTGGTTTACCAGTAATCCAAAAATAACACTCTGTGGATAGTAATGTATGAGCAAAGGAATGGTGTTCTTCTCCCTCTTAGCCTCTTTGGTAGCAGGAATTAGCCGGCCCCACTGAACCGGGCCTCGCTGGTGCGGCCATGAATAGAAATCCCCACCGCAGGGTCAAGGCCGACCTCCAGAAAGATTGTTTTGTCTGCTTGCCATGGGTCTGTCTCTGAGATCACAAAGGCCCGTTGGAGAAGGGAAATATTCCCGCTTTCTGTATTTTGTATTAACATCAAAAGAGCAAGATATGAAAATAGGGAAAGGAGCATGGCGGAAAAAAAAGAATCCAGTCCCTCTACGTTTTTTCTGCATTCAAAAAACACAAATGAGTTGACGTGTTCCCGACTAAGAAGCACTTTCTACAAAATATATATGTTGTTAGTTGACTGCTGCGGAAAGCTCACATTTTCACTTGCACAAGCTTGTCCAATCCTTATTGATTTTGGTGCTGAATATTGCCCAAGTGTCATTATCCACCTCAGGATGATGTGTGTGCCTGTCTATTATTAAATCTTACTGTAATATTTCCCCCCCTGCTCATGCATATATCTCCTGTTTACTGCAGCAGCTGTTGGCTGAAGCAAATAACCCGCTTAGAGATTTCATACCAGAGAAGAGGGAAGAAAAAAAAAAGACAGAATCATAAGACTGGATATTCGAAAGACATTTGGTAATGAAATTGTGGCTTTTATGCCTGAAAAAGAGAAACAAGGACGAATAATATGAGGGGAAGAGAAGGGGGGGCCGAGATAAATGGGAGTGATTCTTATTCACAAGGACATTTGAGCTTTGCCTCATGGCCAGACATGAATGAGTAGATTTCAATAGTATCGACTGTTGCTTCGGACATCAGCAAACACACGCAGACACACACACACAACTACTCATGCGCAAGCACAAACAGTGCAGTCTGTCTGGAATACAGAGTGGACCTGTCTGCAGGTCCGCTCATGCTTTTTATGCTAAATAATGGAGAAACACACACACACACACACACACATAAACACACACACTGTACAGACACTTTCTATGTCGGGTTTCATGATGGTAAATATTTAATATCTGACATCAGGGTTTTAAATAGCCGTGTTTTCTTTGTCTTTTGGCTGCTGAGACGTGTTCTCAGATCGGCCTGGTTTACTCTGCAGTGTATGGAAGAAAACAGAGCGTTCCTCTTTTTCCCCGGTGTATATTGTTGAATCTCAAACCATTTTCAGCTAATTCTGTTGTTTTTGGCAGAGCCTGGTTCTCTTTATGTCGTGTGATCACGAGAGAAAAGTTATGAGGTGAAAACCATGTATCTCTATGACAACAAATGTTCTGCAAACTCCCAAAATTGGTTTCTTGAAAAGTTGGCGTTTGGGGAGTGACGACATGTTTGATTGATTGAGGGTTCAGGTGTTCCATTCAGGAAAGTGTCTGTTGCTCAGATGTTTTAATATAATATTTTTCGAATTTTTCGAATTATTATCCTCCTGATTTATATTAATATACCTTGCTTTGTTGATTGTCCAAGAGGTGGGTAGCTTCGATGGTCGCCCATATACTTTTTTATTAGCTTGATTTTTACAGTGTTGTAATGACCCTGATATAAGATGTGCCAGGCTTTTGCTTTATCGGCGAAACCACATTAAGAGAAGTACAGTGTATATGGATGGCAGAGGCCGAGGGTAGACTTAACTGGCCGTAAATCTTAACTTGAGTTTTCGGGCTTTTGGACATGAACATTTTGTTCTCAGGAGACTTTGTTTTTTCTCTGTTATGCCACATACTTCAGATCGCTCCTTATGACCTAACTAATTTAATTAGGAGACCATGTATTTACAGGATTTAGAAGAGCGTATTGAGTTGTATGTTCTAAGTTTTTGTGTGTCTGAATTGTCTATATATAGATGACCTGGTACGGTGGGAATCAGTGTGCGTGCTTTCACCAGAGAGATGAGTTGAATGACAGTCTAACAAGTCTTGTAATAAAATGTAAAAGTGGCACTTTCACGCCTGTCAACAATCTCTAAAAATACCATTGAGTGTGTCCTCACACACGCACACACGCACACATACTGGCCTGCGGTTGTGAGTGATTTTCTCCCTGTCTCCATTAGAAAAAAACTAACTTCAACTGCTATGCTTGCTGACAGTCTCCACAGACACACACTTAGACACAGATGCAAACACGCATACACACACCAGTCACAGTCGACAAGACGTTTTTATAACAAAAATTGGATTCTTCTTCGTTCCTCTCCAAAACTCATGCAGACACACCGGAGAACTGGATCTGACAAGTTTCGGTGACGTGTTGCAACAGCAAAAGCGTTGGTTGCACACTCAAAGCATCCATGCGGGAAAAATATTTATTCCGACCAGTCAACAAACAGGAAGGCTTCAGTAAGACGAGCGCTCGTTGTCACCGCCGTAGTTATTTGGATCCCATTTTCCCTTCCACTTTTCTCATCCTGACACTCAGGACTGCCTTCTCCTCAAATTGTTATCAAAAAGAATCAACTGGAAGCAGATAATATTTTATTTTTTTATTCCGGTTTACAAATGCACCTTATTTTGAAAAGCCATCATTCAAAAAGCATCCATTATCAAAATGTCTCACTGCGCAAATTCTATTTATAAGTGGCCCAACAGGCAGATGATATTCTATTATTATGTTTAAAGAATAATAATGTTTATTACCTCAGTTACCATTAGTTTACATGGAATCTTTGGCCGCCCCACCCTCCCTCTGAGTAGCTCATATTTCCTGAGTGAAATTCCCCCTCAGAATGAGGTTAAAGCACATTGTTGTTGACACTGCAATTTCACCGACTGGCACAACATTGTCACTTAAAGTGCAGATTTGACGTGAAAAGCCCCGCTCGCTGTTTTGTATTTAATATCGCACTGACAGCTGTATCATTCCTCCACACTGTAATCAAATTATGACAGCGTGGCAAATGTTCCCCCTGTGACATTTTCTATTACAAAATGCATATACCCGGTGTCAGACAATGTGTGGGTGGTATCCCTAAGTGGCAAATGGGATTGTAAGTGGCACGTGTGTGTCTCTGTGTGTGTGTTCGATGTAATTGCACTTGTGTACTGATGATATGCATATAGGTGTGTGTCACCTGGAATTATGGTTGTTTTTTTAGTGATAAGGTTGAAAAGCATCACTGACTGTCAGCAACTTTGTAACACTTCTATTAGAGCTATATCACTACTAGGCTATACATCACATAAACAGACGGATACAACAGCCAATGGTTAGTCAGTACCGATGTCCACAGGCCTCATCACACACACGTACATATGGGCCAGATATCACAAACTTCCTTTCGCGTCTCTCCTCGCATTTCTTTATTACTTTGCTTCCCCTCTCCACCTTTCCCTTGTTCCCTCCTCTCCTCTCTTCACTCCTCTCCTCTCCGACTACCCACCATCCTCTTATTGGATTGGCTACATCTCGTCTGCGGCCCTTCACTCGCTGCCCCTCGGCCTGCCGGGTAATGATAATAAAATTGAAATATCCCGGTACTTATCAGTGTATTACCTCCCTATCAACACCTCAGACACACTCCCTACTTTAGAGGTTATCCAGGAGAAAGCGTGATCTGATCTACGGTGCAAGACAGAGCGAGGATGCCGGCGGAGAAAGTGAGAAAGAAAGATAGAGAAAGAAAGAGAAAGAAAAGGGAGGGAGTTAGCTGATAGATAGAGAAAGGGAGGAGAGAAATAGTTTTTGTGGCTACATTTCCAAAGTGCTATTTCCAGGATGGATTGAGATAGGTAGAGAAGAGAGAGGGGTGAAAAGAGGAAGTGGTGGAGGAGGAGGAGGAGGAACAGAGTCGTGTAACGTGACCCTGTGGCATCTGTCCAGACCAGCAGCGTGTTAGCGTGAGCCGTTCTCAACACTCCACACTGGCCTACTGTACATTTGCGGTAATGTAAAACATCTCACATCTCCCCATCTCCCTCTGTCTCGCGGCCCTGTCCTCTCAGCTCCCTCTTGGCGGTTGTCGGTGTGTGTGTGTGTGTGTCTCTGTGCGGGAGGTAGGGGAGCGTGCCAAAGTCGAGATCAGGTTTGGAAATTGATTTGAATGAGTGTTGTGGACAGCTGATAGCTATAAAAGATTTTCTCCTTTCATTTCCCTGGGAGTTTCTCTTTTGATGTTGGCTGGTAGTCAACGCAGCTTTGAAGCTCGTCAAGAGCGGGCCGGGACGCTACTTGATACTATGTGAGTTTGTGTTTGTTGTGTGTTTATGGATGTGTGTACATGCCTTCATGTTTGACCTTTTCAAGTCACACAAGGGCTGGAATTTTGATGGTGACTTTTGTGAGAATAGAACAGGATATTGCTTTTTCATAGTACTTTGGCATGTAAATGTATCAGATAAAAAAAAAATCGGGTATAATTGCTCATGATAACCTATTTGCATTTAATCAGTCATTTGATTTTCTTATCCTGTGCAACGCACAAAATCCTGCAATCACTTATGTAATACACCTTAACCTACCCTAAATCTTACATATTGGCTGCTTAACAAGTCAGCCACCTTCAAATTGCCCTTTGGGGATAAGAATCTCTGAAATGTTATTTTGTCGTTTCATTGGCTGCCTCCCTGCGTTCCTCAGACCTACCAATCGCACGCGCTCATCTAATCCCCAAGAGGGAAGATTCTAGTCTGTTGCTACGGATGCTGGGGGGTCACAAGGTCAAGTACGGCTAATTTATTCACTCAGTCAGATTTCCTCTGGCTCGTGGATGGCAGATGGAGAGGTCTGATATGATATCACCCATCTGAATCACCCAAGGGAGAAGAGGGAGGCAGAGATGGGGCAGGGAGGGAGAGATGGAGGGATGAGAGGAGAAGAGATTGACAGGGGAGATGTAAAGAGAAAGGAAAGACAGATAGTAAAATTGGGAAATTAAATGTGGTTAGATAGAGAGATAGGAGAGACGGCAGCATAGCCTGCATGGGTGTGGAGTGTGTTCGCCTCAGCGATTCGGGTGTCGAGCTGAACATTGAGCTACATAGCTTCTTATCAGATGTGTGGGTGTGGGTGAAGTGTGGATGTGTGTGTGTGTGTCCTTATCTTAAGACAAGTGGTTCTGGTCCAATAAGATCCTGGGAGATGGTAGGAATAAGCGGCTTAGACCAAGATCTGAGATGGAAGAGGGAGGGAAGAGAGATAGCTAGCGCAAGGGAGATGAGAAGGGGAGATGAGGATGGAGAGAAGAGGAGGAGGAGGTGGACAGATTAGCAGGGTGGAGGACAAGGAGGGGACATTTGGAAAGAGATGAGACGTGGAGGGTTGTGGAGATCAGGATGGAACGATGTGATGTGGAAATAGTTTGGAGAAGTTTTTTTAGGAGCATGAAGGGAAAAGAGGAAAGTGGGGTTTGAAATTTGAAAGTTTTGGGTTTGAAATAGTTTGTGGCTTTTTGTCAAAGTGCAGGGATCTGCAGGATCTTATCAACAGCAACACTTTTTCCTAAGAGAGTTTGAATTTGTGGCTTCAACAACAGTGTCCGCAGAAGAACACAGGCTTTGACTTCAAGTTTTGGCTTCCTATTTGAACATTTTCCACTAAGCTCTTTTCCACTACATACAAATGGAGATCAAACCTTGTCTCTTGTCCCTGAAAGTATCATCAAGAGAAGATGGGTGGTTTAAAATAAATAGCAATGGTACAAAAAGGGATGTGAATTTAACTCAAGAATATTCAACCTTTTTGTAGCAAGACTTGTCTCCGAAATGGCAAAAGCAACATTCAATCTCTGAAAAGAGATGTCAAAGTGCAGCTGTTGTTTAACAACAAGCACATTAAAAATTATGTTTAATTATATTATATTACTATAAATGGGGTTTGAACTGGGCGTTTAGTTCACAGAATATGTCCGGTGTCTGGTTTACAGCTGATTCATCTAGTCTTGTGACTTGGTCAACTACAGGTTGCAAGAACATATTCTTCATGCAAGGTTTTCAAGTTATTTTTCTTATGAGACAATGTTCTCTCAATAATCCTAAACATGAAGTTGAGCTCTGAAAATGAAATGAAATCTAATATGTGTGTTTTGTATCCCCTCAGTTTGAAGACCAAAAGAAGATGAAGACCCAGCTTTGATGTCCACTTTCTCCGGAAACCTCGGCTTAAACAACACCTCCCGCAAACACTTCGAAAGGGAGGATTTTACTGCCTTTTATCCAGGAGGGAGAACTTAGTCACGAACATTTATTGTTCGTGGAATGATCTGGACTGGACATTTCAATTCTTTAATTTCAAAAATACTCTCCTTTCCTATGAATGGCTATTTCCTGATCCCCTTCCTCAAAAATACATACTGAACTCACCAACCAGATTCCCTCACTATCTCAGACCCTGTCCAAGGGTCTTGGACATTGTTTCCAATCTCACTGAGGAGGAATAACCTCCTCCTCTTCCAAATAAAACTCTTACAAGCTCTATCTTCTGTCCAGACATGGATCTCCACAGGGCAGCCTTCAAAATGGAGACCTCCTCCTATCTGCCCAATCCCTTGGCCTCCCCAGCTCTAATGGTCCTGGCCTCCACTGCTGAAGCATCTCGCGACGCCTCCATCCCCTGCCAGCAGCCACGTCCATTTGGCGTCCCGGTGTCAGTTGACAAAGATGTCCATTTGCCATTTAACAATGGTTCTTACACTTTCGCATCAATGTACCATCGCCAGGGCGGCGTCCCACCAGGATTCCCCAACAGGGACTTCCCGCCTTCCCTCCTCCATCTCCATCATCAGTTTGCTCCACCGAACATGGACTGCTCCCCAATCAGCATGCTGAATCACAGCGGTGTCGGCGCCTTCAGACCTTTTGCCTCAGTTGACGACCGAGATGGAGTACCGGGTGGGTATCAGTCGGCTTTCACCCCAGCCAAACGCCTCAAAGGCTGCATGGATGCAGAGGCTTCACCCCACCTGCGGTACTCTGATGCAGAGGGGAAAGAGTATGACTTTGGAGGTTCACAGATCCCTCCCGGAAGTTCACCCAGCGGACTGAAGGCCGGGGACGACTGTATTAAAAAGATCTTCCCTGTGTCAGGCCTCCTGTCTGATCGAGACACTTCATCCAGCCCTGAGGACCGCATCGAGCGCTGTAAGTAGCAATTTCATATTACACTCAAGCAGACTAGACCTCATTGAACTGTGCATACACATGGTGTGACACGTGTGACATACATCATGAGAAAAACCTGAATAAACGAGTGGAAGCCTTTCAGAGCACAAAGGGTCACTGAAAAGTGGGATGAGCATGACCAACATACTGGATGCTATGGTCTTTGCAATCATCAGATCTCAACCCAATTGGGCATGTATGATAGATTTTGAAGCAACGTGTTAGACAGTGCTCTTCATCACTTTTATCAGAACAACGAAAAGAGGGGGAATCCTCTGAATATAGTTCTGAAGCTGCTCTAGACACTTACAGACCGGAATATAACACTTTATGTTGGGTTCTTCTTTCCTACATATTTGTCACCCATAGGGATATTACAATTAGATGGAAATGTGAAGTAAGACGAATACTGAAAATGATCGCATGATGTGCTCACATCAACATCTACAGAGCACTCAAACCACGTTTTCTTACACATTAATATCATATTAATGTGTTATTGTAATGATATCAGAATGATAGCAGTACAATATTTCAATAAGGTTAAACAACCAAGTCTCATTTAACTCTCCATCACCCGTTTATATCAGCTGATAAGAAATCACAGGTTATATGAACTAAATTGTGTTGCGACTAGTCTGTACTCTTTTCACAGTTTTGCACTTATCCCACAATTACAGTTAAAACTGTAAAAACAACCTAAACCACCATGTTTTAGGACTATTCCACAGGCAACTGTGGTAATTACATCTGCAAACAAGACACATGCACAGAAAAAACACAAAGCCAAATCTAATTCTGGCTCTCAAATTAAAAACCCCAAATACAACTTGCTGCAATTTGTGAAAGGATGCAAATTTTCACAAACTAGCGCTGCACACGCCAATAAACAATCCCATCTATGTTCTCTTGTCATCATCTCTCCTGGCTCTCCCTATCCGTGTTTCACAAGCCCACAAGCTCCGCTGGTCACATTAACATTCACCAGTGGAAGGATGCCATTTGGCCTTCACGCGCTGGGAATCTGATTAGTGTTTGTGTGTGTGTGTGTGTGTATGTGTATGAATGACTGGTTCAGAGACCGGCCATGCTCTCTGCCATCAGCATTCATCATAGCTCTACGCTGGCATCCTCGTTGCCAAAAGATTTACCCACATACCCAAAACCTTGGCATGCTGTGTGTTTGTGTGTTTGTGTGTGTGTGTGTGTGTAGTAGAAAGGAGAGGAGTTGTGAGAGCTCCAACCACAAACACACAAATGTGCACAAACACTCTTGCAGACACACAAATCTCAGTATGAGCACCGAGATCATCTTCACATGTCAACAAGCTGCATCGGATGTTGGTGACAAATTAGGAGAGATACAGACATAGAGACGTGCTTATTGTGTTTCATCTCAGATAAAAAGTCTCCATCATTCAGTCAACTCTTCAGTCTCGTTCATCATATCTCTCCTTCTTTGCCTTTACTTCACTGCTCTTTCTTTCCATCTTGTTTCATCTTTGAGCGTGTGTGTGTGTGTTTGAGTGTGTGAGAGAGAGAGTGTGGGATGCATCCTTGATGGAACACATGAGAGACAGAGGCGACGACCTGAGACTGATCCGATAAAAAGACCACCGCAGGAGAGGCAGAGAGGGTGAGAAAGAGAGGGATGAAATTGGGAAAAGGACACCCGGTGGCTGACTGGGGGGAGAATAAAAAAGAGGAGAAAGATATCAAAGCGCACATAAACTGAGAGAGGGAAAGAGACAAGAACAGAGACTCGAAGGAAAGAAAGACTTGTGACTCTGCTCTGGAACCAGATATCAATTTTAGAAACATTATCCTGCTGATTAAACTTCAAATGCCAACCTGGTGTATGTGCGTTTTAACTTCTTGTGCTTATAGCGGCACCAAAAACTTCCGATAGTGTGGATGCACCTTTCTCAAGAGAACTGTGGCAGTAGAGTATGGAGTATGTGCCACCTTGTCTCTACACATTCATGAGCGCTAGGGCTGAAGCCCGAAATAGAAGGGGAGATGGGAGATGGGTGGGGGGCTCCTGTGCTGTCTTTTGGAACAGCTGAATCTGTATCTAATCAGGTTAAATCTTGGCACAAGTAGCCTCCACCTCAACCATGGGCTCCTAATGCAATTGGATGTGCAGAGGCGCTGCTTACAGAAAAGAATTATGGGTTCTCCTTCACTGGCTTTGGCTGTCCAGTGGAGGCGTAAAGAACAAACAACACTTTGGTTCATCCCATGAGGACGGAGCTCTCGCTGCTTCACACACACATTAGCTAACTAGCAGCCTCGGTGCTGCTTCACACAGACAGGAGCAGCCTCTCGGAGGTTTATAACGCTCGGGATCGTACAGTGTCGTCACACATTCTTTAATCATTACAACTTTTATTTGATTGAAAGCAGATTGTTCACGAATGAATAGCAAAGAAACTAATAAAACTACAGATTCCAGACCTTCTCAATATTTGACGTTGAAGAATAGATAGCTTCATTTATTATGGATCCTTAAGAGCAGCTTGAAATGTCGATCTAAGTCTCGCTTTTGAACTTTGAACCACTCTGTGTCATTTACCATGTATCTTATCTGCTGTATATTGATATTAATTAAATGGTACTGATATCTCTTTACTAAATGACTTACACAGAACTGATAATGTTATTTATAGTTCAAGAGAAATCCCAAATGCAGAAATCTCTGAATCAAACTCAATGGCCTGCATGGAGTCATGATGAGGGTTTGCAAGATCTGCTTTTTCATCTTCAGACTTGAACTCTATTTATCTTTCTTAACATAAACACCTGTTATCAGCAATCTCATCTCCACCGACATACGCAAATTGCCTGTGTCCGAAATAGTGATCGATTTATGTGATCTAAATTTGATCCTACTAGTGCAGTGCTTGTTCTAGACCTGCCTGTTTGGAATTGGCTGTCTGCTCTACCTGTGGTAACGCTGATTCCAGTTTTCTCTCTGAAACTGTAAAAGGAAACCTGCAGATCTACGGAATCCTGAAGCTGCGCCACCGCTTCTGCACAGAGAGCTGTTCACCTGTTTATGCAGAGTTAGGAGAAGCTCAACTCAGTGCGCAGAAGCCAGAACTGGAGATTCTGTTGTTGAGTCCCAGCCACGGCTGCTACAGAGCGCTGGCTAGCAGTTTATTCAAAGTTTAATAATATTGAAGGTATCTCATGTCCAACTTCAACCCTGCACTTCCATGGGCCCTTTAAAATACAGATGCCAAGTGTGAGGCCGATAAGAAGAAAGGTTCTGGAGATATTAAAGCCACACAGACAGTTTGTTAGATCCATTTCCATTGTGCAAGATCTGTGGGTGGAACTTGTGGCAATTTATTCAAAAAAGGCGAACAAAGTCTATAATAGAAACAGATCTTAAATGTAAGATCTTCCACGTTATTATTTTTTTTTACATCCGTCCTGCATTCATCCACTTACACGTGGAATTCATCTCATTCCAATCCAATCACCTGTCACGCAGGTTAATCCCACACAGGAAGGGGATCCTCACTTCTTTGCTCCACACTTACAAAAAAAAAGAGGATATTAAACAACTTGAAAAAGCCCCGCACCTCTAACTTCCCCAAGCTGAATCCTGTCAGGCTGCACTGGCTGCCCCCCCCCCCCAGGCAACAGAGGCCTGCTCTCTGCTAAACCCTCCCCCCAAATCCCCGCACTGCACCGGCAGGCACGTTGGCTGTTAGCTAAACCCGCTAACCTGTCAGCCGCTAAACCTGCGCATAAAGGCCCCATCATGCCTTAAGAGGACTATGCATGTCATATTACGGCAAAAGCTATTACCACTCACTGTATTCACATTGTGAGGTTGTAGCCACGGATACGGAGGGGCTTTTTGTGCATACAGTGAAAGAGAGAAGGGAATTATGGGATGTATGATTGGAATTAATAGGAGTGTTGACAAATGAAACAATCCCTGCCCCCTCGTACTGCACTTTGGTTTTATTTGCAGAGCGGATTCAAACATTATTTTGTGAGCGATGTCAAGGTTTAGCTTGTTGGTGCCTCGGTGGCATCTCTCCGTCACTTTTTCCATCCTTCCTTCAACCCCCTGCTATACCCCCTCCCCATGTGTGTATGTGCATCTCCACATGCGATCGTGTGACAGCTGTAGTCTGTTTGCGTTCTGTCCCGAGTTTGTTTTCGTTCTCCTCGCTCTCCACATTTACAAGGCTGAGAGATTTAAACAGAACCTGCATACCGAACCCAGATTCCCCCCTTTTTCTTTCTGTCCCTTCTTTCCAAAAACTGTAATTGTGAAGACAAATGTACGGTTGAAAAAAAAAGGAAAGAAACAGGAATCCTTGGCAGAAAAAGAAAGAAAACATTTTTTTTTTTTTTTAAACCGAGTGAAGGGAAGGAACGTATTTTAGGGGGAGGAATGGGGATGAGATAAAAGAAAAGGATAAAAGCAATACAAAAAAAAAAGCTTTGTGGGAAGTGGGGAGGGAAGGAAAAAGGGAGGACGGCGACATGTTGAGCTGAAATGCAGATCCCATCTGTCTGGCCGAAATAGAGACAGAAGAATTCTTTAGAGAGAGACAGGTAGATAAAATAATATTCACTCCTACTCATCTTAATTTAGTTAAAATGATATTGATGCACAGACGGAATGAGACTTCTCGTATTCCCATCAATATACAGTATACAGTAGTTGCAGTAGTAATGTTAAACCGAGTGCATCACCCACAGCTGTTAAAACACACAGCGAGAGGCCTCCCCGGCCTTTCTTCTCTTCTTCTCTTTTTGGTGTTGCCTCCTTTCTTTGTTTATCTTTATCTTCTTTTTCCACCCGTCTTGCACCGAGCAAATGTCATGTGTGTTTTTCTCTTTCTGGGGCCGAGTAGCTCTAACCGTGGGTAGCCGAGACAAATAAACAAATAAATGAAAGTCACAGCAGCGAAAAAATAAACTAAAAATAGAGTTCCCACAAAGAAAAGGGGGATGACACCGATTCTGATGTTGATAGACGATGAAGCGTTTTTTATTTGGAGTTCTGTGTCCAGTGTTACTGTGAGATTTCTGAACCGCATTTCCCACAGACCGCCCAACAATCTAAAGACATATTCAGACATAAACTTTAGAGAATTTCCGCACAATTAGGTTCAGACTTTCTCTGGTGTTCGCCGTTCACACATAAACAACGCAGCAGGAGATTCTCTGCTTCAGACACATTCACAACAACACAGAAATCTCTGCAGCGTTCAGGTGAGGGGGGGTGCAGCAGGCGGAGGAAGGGATCACATGTTTTTGTTTACAGCACATCGACACCAGCGCCGGCTCTTATCATCAAAATCTCTCTCGACAATCTTCGGTGGTTTTCATCCCCACGTCTGAAAGCAGGGATCTGACATTTTGTTTTGTTTGTTTTATTTTTAATTTTTTTCAGCAATTTCCCTTATAATTTCCCATCATTTCCAGTTATCAGTGTTCATCTCCTTGCCTCCCGCGGCATGTGGGCGGTTAAAAATCCATCCAAGGAGACAGAAAAGCTCATCCTTCGCTTCGTCCTCACAAAAAAGATGCCCTCCTTCACCTCCCCCCCCCCCCCCTCCCTCCCACCGCCTCCATCTATGCCTGTCACGGTCTAGTGGCAGGGTTAAGTTAAGTAAGAGTGTTCTAATAATTAGGACTGGGACTCGCCTGCCCGCCCGCCCGTGTGTGTGTGTGTCTTCCTGTCAGTGCTTAGCCAGATGTTAAAAGGCTTGTCCCTCTCATGTTGCCTCCCTGTCAGTCTCCACTGTGTGCCACACACACACACACACACACACACACATCCACACAGCCGCCCACACACACACACACACACGCATCAGTGACTGTCCTACTTGTGGTGGCTTTGTTTACCCCCAAGTGTGTGCCCCTCTGCCCTTCTGGCAGCTCCCCCAGGGCTAGAAGTGTGAGTGTGTGTGTGTGTGTGTATTTGTTTCCCTGTCCATACCATCCTACACTTAACTGATCCGTCCATATTGTGCAAATTTTGTCTATAATTGTGACTTCAAGTTTTTACTTTTATAACATTTCAACTTATATATTTAAATGTAAAGTAAATGCATGGAAAAAATATCTCTCGAATTTTTTTTGCCTTCCTTATCTCTCTGGGTGGTAACTGGAAGAAGGCAGCAATTGTCTATATCTATCTGTGTGTGTGTGTGTGTGTGTGTCACCCTGTGTGAATCTTGTGGCCATTGTTGCAATGCTGCGCAGATCAAGGATTAGTCGCTTCCTGTCGAGCCTTTTGTCGGCCCAGCCACTCCATTTGGACACAGATCACTGTGTGTGTGTGTATGTGCGTGTGTGTGCACGTTTTTGTCTGGTGGAGTAGGTCACACAAATGAGCCACTGGAGCTGGTGTAAGGCAAATGAAGGGAGGAGAGAGGATGAGATGAGAAGATGAGATGAGAGGATTCCCTTTGCGGCAGCCCCCTGCAAAATGGTCTTCAGGCTGAAAAGTAATTTCATGTCCTTTTCACTCAGAATATATGATTTTACTTCAAATGAGCCAACACCTGCTAATACTGTGACATAATGCTCTGCTTCCCTTATTCCCACTGCTGTTTTATCAGATTCAGGACTTGTCTAGGAACACTGGGAATCTGGTTGATCCTTGTAAGGACAGGATGTCACTTTGCATTCAGGGAATTCTATAAACAGGCTGCTTTGAAGTGGAAAACGACTGTATTTCTGTAGCACACAAACCCCCCCGACCCCCACCCCTTACTAGCCACTTCACACACACACACACACACACAGATACACACACACACACAAATACACACACAGAGCCAGGTCCGGGTTCCGGAATTCCACTTTGTTCCCCTGGGGATGTCAGCTTCGGCCAATAAAAACCCCACGTTAAAACTCCACTGAGCCTCGTACAACTGCAGCACACCTGGCAACACAGCACACATTTAGCTTTATATATCTGCACACACACACACACACACACACACACACACACACACACACACACACACACACACACACACACACACACACAAAGCTCACATAGGGTCATGGCGTGCCGAAGCCCTGAACTTGCGCACTTGTCTGTGTTTTACATTGTGTTACAGTTGGTGCTGTTATTCAGGGAAGATGCAGTGTTGCTTTACAGCACAAAAGTGAAGAATGTAAGAATAACAGCTCCAGCGTTTGAGCCTCTTCAGTAAAGACCAAGAGGAACACTGTTGTAAGACACAGTATCACAGTATCACAGTTAATGTGTGAATGATAAGGACTAATGTGTGTTCTACTGTACGAGTTGCACCACACTGAGTTCGTTCCTGCATGTTTGGCTGCAGAGTTCCCACACCTCCTAATGCAGGTGTGATGTTCTCTCTGCCGTCTGCCTCCTACTGACTCTACTCCTGAAACCTCTCCCTGCTCTCTTTCTCCATCAGTCCGTTCTCTCCTTTCTCTCCTCTCCCCTCTCCTCCCCTCTCCTCTCCTCTCCTCTCCTCTCCTCTCCTCTCCTCTCCTCTCCTCTCCTCTCCTCTCCTCTCCTCTCCTCTCCTCTCCTCTCCTCTCCTCTCCTCTCCTCTCCTCTCCTCTCCTCTCCTCTCCTCTCCTCAGTAATCTAATCTGCAGCCAGTTTGTGGATGCAGTCTAGTGTGACAGGCCTCCCCCACCTCCTGCTTTTCTCACTTTCATACACGCACACACACACACACACACACACACACACACACACACACACACACACACACACACACACACACACACACACACACAAACACAGCAGGCCTGTTTCCAAAAAAAAGCCCACTTGCTTTGCTAGCAGAGGGGCCCACTCCCCCGTCTTGGTCACACCTTCTTTAATATTGAATTATTCATCAAATCTGATTGGTTCCTGCTGATGGTGGCCATGATGCAAGCGAGCAGTTTGTGTATGTGTGTGAGGGGGGGGGTCCTGGTTTGAGATGGTTAGCTGTTGGTGATGCGCTGTCGCTTGACAAAGCTGGACGGGCCTGTTACTAATTTTTTATGTGACCAGAGTCACTAGAGCCACTTGCACCTGTAGCTTTTTTGGGAAGTGAAAGACATATTTTAAAAAGGAAGAAGGATTCGTTTTAAGGTTATTATTTGACCATGAACTTCTCTTTTCCTTCTGAATTTAAAAGTTGCGGTCAGTGATGAAGAAACCTTTATCTCGCATCGCATTTGGTTTCTTCCTCTTTGGTTTTCAAACTTCCAGCAGCTCCACCAGGGAAGCAAAGCTGAGCATCTGCTGCAAAAGTCCCTTAGAAAGGTGAAATAAATCAATAATGGGTGTTTTATATGCATGCCAGAGTGTGTGTGGATGTGTGTGTGTGCGTACTCATATCATTTGCATGCACCAGAATCTATACGATTCAATATTGGGAGTGCACTGTGGTAGCTGCAGAGACCTAAAGGTCTCACAGAAATCTGTTTCCTGTCTATTCACCACAATTTCCTCAGTGTTTGCTGGTTTTATCCTCTCGCACGAAAATCTGGTGAAATCTGTTCTATAATTTCCAAGTTGCGCACTACTGCTAATTCCCATTCTACCGGAATCATTACAATTACCAGCCAGGAGAGCATGTGAAAGTAGGGCGATGTCCTTTCCATGAGGAAATTCCCCTGCTTCTCTTCAGTGAAGGTGCTTCAACTCAAAACATAATGGTGCATATCCCTGCAGCGGCATGATCAGGTTTATCCACACTGTTCCCCGTTTGTGCAGGTGTGAAATCTCAGTCATGCCACGGGCTGCGTTAAAGGCATAAACCGTCGATGATCACGGATTTGCCTGCACTTCAGAAGAAGATGTGGATAAGGAAAGATGAGTGTGTCGCTGTTTGTGCACGGGTGTGTGTTCGGTGCCTCAAACGCCTGTCAAGGCACTTCACGTTGACCCCGTGGTGCCTCTGCATATCTCAAAGGCATTAGAAGGACGAGGGAGTTGGTCCAGCCATGTATGTTTTGTCCCCCCCCCCCCCCCCCCCCCCCTGTGTTTGAGTCTCTAAGCAGAGCTGTGGCCCTCCACAAAAAAAAATCTCCGGTTTGAGTTCAGCTAATGGCTTTTGTTTCAGGTCACACAGAAAGATAGAATCACTAATTTAATGGACCACTGATTTAAAAAAAACACACACAAGTTACCTCTTCAAGATCTTCATCCTCATCCCCCCTTACTCTCATCCCTCCCCCCCCCCCTTCCCTCTGTCCCTCCCCCGGCCTCTGCCTCCTTCTCCCCCGTCACCGGGTGTGTGTGGAAACCCAGCCCACTGTTCAGCAGATGAATAATTTAGCGGTGTGTGTATCATCTGTTTACCGTGCTAATCCATCTGTCAGCAGGCACCTATCGATTCGCGCCTGCCTGGTAATTGTGCATCTGCACCACGCGCACACACAGGACTGTCACACACACACACACACAGTAGTGGACACACACACACACACACACACAGGCATACTTGTGCTCCTATATGATGTGCAGGTTAGCTCATATTCAGATCCTGCAGTTGTCAGCTGGACGCCCGGACACTTCATTTTCACTGAGTGAAACTGATTTTAGGGTCAAGGTCACAAAAAACTAAAATCTGAAATTGGAGGCAACAGACGCAGAGATTAATGGATTTTATTTGGAGACATATGGAGTATGTGTTTATGGTTTTTATAAACAGGACTGTTCTTCTTCAATACTATCTCTTATTGGCTTTAATTCATGTTTTCATCTGCAGACAAAAGCAGTTAAAACACTTGATGAGATCAATGTACCTGCAGATGTTCATACAACCATATCTGTTGAACTAAAAAAGCTAAAAAACGATTTAAGGTGTAGATAATAAAAACAAAAATGACCAAGACAAAACTGTGATCCGTGTACAGCCTCAAATGTAAACTGTAACTGTAGCAAAGACCTGGTGACATTCAATTCCATAGAAAACCATTTCCTGAGATAATGAAATGGAAAATGATCTAAGCTTTCGTGTGGAGCAGTGTTGCTGCCTCCATTCTTAAAATGAAATATAAAATGTGACAAAGAAGTGGGAAGTATGCATCTCTCCTTTTGTGTTTTCAGTTCAGACTTTCTGCTTTCAGGTCTATTTAGGTTTACTGTCTGACTTAGTAACTAGAATTTGTGTTTTTAATTATCTCTGTTTCTGTTCCTCCGTCTTTGTCTCCAGCCTTTTCCCTCTCTGCAACAGATTAAAGCTTTCAGATAGAGAAAATTAATTAGTGAGGTTTTACCAAAGACTTCCTAGGACACGAGATGCTCAGATTAGTTTCAAACATTTAAAATCTCACAGCCTACACGAACTCTCTTCTTCAAAGCAACTGTATTCTACCTTTCATGATTTGTTTCCTTTCCACTGGCTCATTCCAGACTGAGGCGGCGTCATGGAGAACGCAGTGTTACATCCATGGGTGACCATTGATGGTTGTATTTATCAAATGGCTGGTTTTAAAAGCTCATTGATTGATGTCATTAGCTTCATGAGTGATTACTAATTGCCGCGCTGGTATGTTAACCACACGGGATGTACGCACACACAGAGACACACACACACACATAGAAACATGTAACACACACACACAAACACATAGTATATATTTTCTAGAGAAATAGATGTAGATAAACTATTTTAACTAGAAATGTATTGTATGTATTTTTGGGTTCAGAGATCAGGCATCACCAATTGATCACCTCAATCATCCCTTTCCTCCTTTTTTCAGTCTCTGTGATCTATTCATTCTTTAAATCCATATCATATCCATCCCTCCATTTCAAATGGCCTTATGTACTTTACTATCCATTAGGTGTCCTTTTGGAATCATGAGTATATAATTATTCCATTAATTAAGACCATTATCTTCTTAAGCCTGTATCGGTTTTGTCCTGTTAAACAGTTAAAACCAGTTTACACCTTCTTGACAACAAGTGATATCTTACAGACAATAATTATTCAATTTCAGATATACAAAATCAGAGTTTTTTTTTTTTTATATTGCAGATAATGGAAGATTTCAGCGATATTGATATTTAAGTGCACTGGGCCAAAAGGGAGACATCGGGAAATAAAGAGAATTGGCTGCCGAGGATTGACACGTTGTTACTGGCACCGAGAATCTAAACAAACCAATAGGCGACATATAAACCAACCTATTTATGGAGATATTTCCAAATTTTTTTGCTTCCATCTCTGTATGTTGCGTGTGTGATGGTTTTGTGTGTGCATTGTTCAACTTGTGACAATTTGGGGGTCAGGTGGGGGAAGAGAGTTGCAGCAGTTTGGCGTGATGACTGGTAAAAGTCAAGGGCAGGGGGCTAGTCTGCTGTTTGGGGTTTGTGTGTGTGTGTGTGTGTGTTTGTGTGTGTGTGTGTGTGTGTGTGTGTGTGTGTGTCACTTACGTTTAATAGGCATCCATTTTGAACCTCATGTATTTCTTTCTTTGTTGCTTTGTGTGTCGTTGCCTGTCCTCACCCCTCTGAGTTCTGACACTTGCCAAGGGTGTTGGCAGATCGTGTTCTGTTGTCCAAACCAGGCTTCTGACGCCGCTCCATCACACACATACACACACACTCACATGTACAGACACAAACACACACGGCGGGGGACGCAGCAGGGTTCATTTCGATGTGGAACGTCTAATATCACATCCCTGTGGCAAAATGCTTGGAATTCTGCCCTCCTGGAGAAGCATCACATCTTTCTGTATTTGTGTGTGTTTCTCTGTGTGTGTGTGTCTTTGTGTGTGCCTCCCTCCATCGGTTTGTATATGTGAGTGTGTGTCTCCATCTACATGTTTGTGTGTGTCTCCATCCGTATGTGTGTGTGTCAGGGGGTGTTAGAAGCAGGCAGGGGCTTAGCAGAGCAAAAGAGAGCAAATCTGTCAGCTCTCCCTGGGCAGACAACCCTTCTGACCCTCATTCAAAGACATATTGATTCTCCTCTACACCCAACAGGGGAGGGTGTGTGTGTGTGTGTGCGTGCATGTGCGAGGGTGTGTGTCTGTGTGCACAAGTGCTTAACACAGCCTGATCTTTCCTCCTTGCTTCCTTCATAAACAGAGAGCCTTGTTCCTGCAGCGTTGTTAAGTAAGATGAAAATATATTTGATTGTATAATCAAACACATTTTTTTGGAGCCAGAGATCATTTCAAGAATCAGGAACACAGATTTGAACTAGTTTGCTGTTGTGTAGGGTTTTTATCTTATCCGTGCTCTGTTGCCTGTCGGTTACACTCTCAGTTTTGATTATGAAAAAAACACAAAAACAACAGCAGTGGGCGAAAAATCACAAACCGAGGAGATGGAGACAAGCTTTTATCTTATCCAAACACTAACACCACAGTAAACCTCGCTGTGCACTTGTTAGCACTTCCTTGTTTTCAGGGAAGACGCCTAATGACCTATGGGACGACACCAGTCAGGGATCTGCTGACTGTTAGGGACCCAGTGTGTACTTTCATGTAATTGTCAGAGCAGTGTCGCGCAAAGTCTGGGTCAGGACCTAAAGGCCAGCGGTGGGCAGATTAAAATCGACCTCCCAAATCACACTGAAGATGCTGCTAACTAATGGCCCCCGGCTGTGAGATGCCAAAGTCTGTGAAGTGACTTCATGGTCGGTCCATTACAAGACAACAGTCGCTGACAGAAACAGAGTCGTATGTGGAGCCAACCCTTTACTACAGTGTGCTGCAGAGAGGACAAAGTCTAAACAGTCAAACTAAATGATGCGCCAAAAATTGTGGAAATACTCTGCACAGATGATATGGCAAATGTGATAGCAAACAGTAACGTATATACAGAAGATATGAGACGACATTCATGTGCTAACCTGATGGATGGTCCGTTTTTCACACTCCTTGTTGTACTATCTCGACTTCTGAGGGAAATCTTATCTGCATCTTTAGCTGCTTAATGCAAAACTACGTTCGGCAGCTAGTTGCTAACTTGGTCTGTCCCAGGTTTGGTGCTGGCCAAGTAGCACATCCTGGCTTTAGAGAACAAAGAGGTTAAATAATCAGAAAACCAAAACAATGAGCTGAAAGATGCTAGAATGCTCCATCAAGCCGAGAGGAGCTTCGGTGTTTGGTGATTATCGTTATCTCCGCCCGTTTCTGTTTGTTGCCTCTGCCAGGGAGGGAACATTTTTCATTGGTTTGGAAGAACCCATTAAACTTCTTCTAACCATGTTTTGTGAATATAAAATAATTCTGATTATCGGGCCGCTTCTTTTTTCTCCTACAAGAGGATTTCTTTGCCTTGGTGGAGCTATGCACACAAATATTGTATATACAAATATTATGTGATGCAGCTTGAAATGATCCAAACACGAACTTACCAACAAAAGTAAAATATATTTATAAGACAAAAACCAACACTGACTTTGCATCAATGTCAGAGAGGCTTGTTGCACAAATGCCTGTGTAGATGTGTGCTCACTGACAGGTCTCATGTCTGGTGACCTGGCACGGCCAGCGCAGTGCGAATCTCCGGTAAGTGCTGGTCACATGGGGGCAACCGGTCATGGCAAATTGTGTCTGTGTGTTAGGAAGGTGGTGGTGGGGGGGAGGTAAAGGCTCCTACATGGTGGGGTTGTTGTCTACAGCGTTTAAGGGCTGAAGCATAATGTCGACAGGCCGCATGCTGACCCTGCCCCTACTGACACACACCCACACACACACACACACACACACACACAGTTAGTGGTATAAGCTGAAAAGTGCCGGCTGCAATAATGAAAGGCAGGTGCACCAAGAGGCCGTGGCAGAGAGAGGAAGAGAAAATGAGAGAGGACAAAAAGAACATGTGAAAGTCAAAGCAGGTGACGAACTTCATGTTGTTGTATGTTTCGTGTGCGTGTGTGCGTGTGTATGCAAGAGACAGGTGCTCTGTGTCTAAAGGAAAGACAGATATAAGATGAGATGACAAGCGGAGTGTGTCTGCACAACGTGTCTGTGTGTGTGTGTGTGTGTGTGTGTGTGTGTGTTTGTGTGGAAGTAATTAATGCATTGTAGCATCTGAGGGCACTCTGAGCACCTCTGTCCTGTCATCACCGTGTTCATAATAATCCCGGCAATACACACATCACACAGTGAGGTGGCAAGCACATACATAAGTGGTCGGAATGCTAATTGTGGCATTTGAACAGAGGGTTGACAAATTAACCGAGGCCTTGATTAAACATTCAGACCCCCGTTGATTAAAAGGTGCACCACACCCAAAGTGTGGTATTATTACTTCTGTGATTTATAACTTATAAGACACGTGTGATGCTCTGCAGTAAAATTAGTTTTTTGGTATGCGGCCTTGAAACATCATGCGTCATGTTGATAGTTTGAAAAATAGAAAAATAATATATATAGGGTTTTGTTGTATTTCTTTTTTTAAAATCAATGATTATGAGGATTTCCTCTCTAGATTAAATGACTGGATAGCAGCAAAATCCAAAATATCCATATTCCATATTTTCTCTGTCCTTCTCGTGTTTGCATTTAACTAGATGCCATCACAGCCTGTTTACAGCACACTCAGCGAACTTATTTCTTTAAAAATTGACTAAAAAGAGACTGAAACCAAAACAAGGTGCAACATATATTAAGAAGCACAAATTAGATTTTGTGGCTGAACAAAAAACACAATATTCCCCTTTTCTGGATCCGCTTCCTCTATCTCCATGTTCCTTTGTCGCTGTCTCCTCTCTCTCACACAAACACACACACACGCACACACACACACACACACACACACACACACACACACACACACACAGTGCGGGCCACAGATGGCATGGTGGTGTCAGGGTGAGAGGGGTTTGTTAGGATCAAAGAACTCCAGTGTGTGGCCCCTCCACCCTTCACTTGCTTTCTTCTTCTCTTTCTCTTTTCTGTTTGTCATTTTATTCCTCCCCTTCCTCTGCTTTCAATCTTGCTTCCTCTACTCCCCCTTCTCTCCCTCTCTCTCGCTTCATCTCTCTTCATTTTTTCCCCTAATCTGTCCATCAGAAGTGTTGATAAATTATTCATGCCTGTCTGTCCCTGACGCCTTGTCACCTCTCCTCCACTCGCCAGCTCCTCTGCTTCCTCTCCTCTGTTGCCTTCATCCCTATCCTCCGCTTCCTCCTGCTTTGCTCTCATCTCTTCCTCCCTCCGCTTCACCACCTCCTCCTCCTCCTCCAGCAACTCCTCCTCTCTGGTCTTGCGGAAAGCTCGGCCACACGCAGGCCAAAGTGGTGAGAGTTAATAGAAAGATTTCTAATTATTCTAGCTACTCTGAGCGATCTTTTAATGGCCTGGAGTTGTGAAAAATCAGATGAATACAACAGAGACAGAACAGAATTTGATCCTGTTGATATCCGTCGAGATCTTCAGCAATATTGACTGATCAGAGACGCCTTCGCAACAGCCAATTACCTTTTTATGGCATAATTGTATCGCTTTCCTTTATTTCTGCAGCAATCTGCATGGATCGCATGCATTAGACGTGTCCCAAAGAACAGGGATAAATAGATAAAAGAGAAGGAAAGGAATTGAAAAGCACCAAAGACCTGCTTCAGTATCTCCTTCCTCTCGCCCCCCAGCCACCCCCAACCCACCCTCCGCATACCATATCCTGTCGGATGGAGTGCACAGCACATTGGGGGGAAAAAGAGAGAAAGAGGTCGAAAGATGCAATAGAAGAAGTAATCGTTGCTAATCCAGCATACTCTCCCCAAACAATTAAACACTGGTTTATGTCTGCTTATACTTTGGAGCACTTACTCCCGAGTACACACATTCACACATACACTCACACACACACACACACGCACACACTCAAACACATTTTTCCGAGATAAAGTTTGCGGCGGAAAGCTATTAATCATAGGAAATCCAGATGAATACAAAGTTAGGGAGTCCAGTGATTAGTGATAAATTGCCTTGTATTTCCCAATGGTGATGTGTGTTTTTGTGTGGAGTGAGGATTACATCTTAGGTACGTGTGTGTGTGTGTGTGTGTGTGTGTGTGTGTGTGTGTGTGTGTGTGTGTGTGTGTGTGTGTGTGTGTGTGTGTGTGTGTCTGTGTGTGTGTGTGAGTGTGTGTTTGTGTGTGTCTGGTATGCGTGTGTGTTGGCTGATACAAGGGTGTGTAAAGTACTTGGGCTGAACGCTTGGGATATTAGAATGCAGCTTTGTGTGCGTGTGTAGGCATATGTGTGTGCATGTGTCACATATGGTCGCTCTCTCAAAAGATGGGCCTGTCTCAACCACTCTCATCCCCTGTTACCACAACGATTAATACATTTAAAAAAATGTCCCCTCCACTTTCTCCCGGTGCCGGTCACACACACACACACACACACACACACACACACACACACACACACACACACACACACACACACACACACACACACACACACACACACACACACACACACACACACACACACACACACACTGCTCACTATTCAGTGGAGGTTACTGCTACATCAGCAGCACACACAGCACTGCCTTTAGAGGCTGATCAATCTGTACTGCTGCTTGCTCTGATGAATTACAGAAGTCAGGACAGAAAGAGAGAGGGAGGAAGGGGGTGAGGGAGGGAAAAGGATGGAGGAGGATGAAGAGGAGGAAAGTGAGTGGGAGGATGCAGAGGAGACAAAGACGTGTAAAGGGTTGAAAAGCTAAGGTGGAAGAGTCTGGGGACATAAATATGCAGACAGAGGACAACATGGAAGGATGGTATCTTCATAGGCGATGTTGCCTGAGAAGTCCTATAAGGAGAGGGGAAGGAGTAATAGAAGTGGTGGGACATATAGAAGAAGGAACAGATGGGGCCTTTGCAAAATAAAGGAGGTGGAGGGGTTAGTTAAAAGGGAGGAAGCAGAGAAGACAGAGCAGAAGCCCATCACATGGATCTCTCATTTAGGTGTAGTCAGGGCAGGTTCAAGGACAGACAGGCAGATGATATACCGAGCTGTTGAACGTCATCCCGAAAAAAGCACGGACGCATGGATAATATTGACTTTAGCTGTTAGATCGGGACAGGCAGGAGGAGTTTCTGGTCAGGGAGACATGTAAGGCTTGAATGGACGTCTTTGTTTAGCTGTGGAGGAAAATCTCTCACAGAATGGAGACTGTTGTTTTTAAGAGCTGTCATTAGAGCCAGAGATTGATAATCCATGCAGTGTTTTCAGTCATCGCCAAGAAATGGGGTCAAGTGAGCAATTCTTTATCACATTATATTCTGATGCTCAAACACCTTTCACTCAATTCTTAGTTGATATCTTCAGATGGAAATACATTTAAACATTGCTTGCTAAGGGCTGACCATATCTTCTGCGCTCTGGGCTAAGAGATACACACTCGTACCGGTTCCTAATGCTCAAGGTTCAACTCACACTGAAGAGGGTGCACGTCGGCCTGGGTACCTGATCAAACATGCCATTCCATTCCACTCCAGTAGGTGGATATTTTGTACCTGGAGCATGCGCAATTAAAACATAGTCAATGTTCTGCTGCACGCGGATATCCACAAACTTCATAATGCCCAAAAAGTCTGAGATTAAAGACTTGGTCACATGACCTTTGAAGGTGAGGAAATTCAGAAGCAAAATCATTCCAGTCATTCCATTGGAATGTTGTGAAAATGTTGATATAACCCTCTCCTCTCTGTGACCCGCTCCAAACTGACACAAGTCAACAGAGCAAATATGTTGTTTGAATAAAAAGTGTCAACACAATGTCATTTCTGGAAAGCTGATTTCCTTAGAAAGTAACCAAAGAAAAGCCAATGAAAAAAAAAAAAAACATCTTTACCACATTAAATCGCATGTACTATTGTATTATTTTGCATAGCATTGCATTGAATCAAACCCTGTCAGACCGCACTGCATTACAATAGGTATGGATCGTACAGCATTAATAGTTGCTTCATATCTATATCTAATGTATTGGCTTGTTGGCAATGCATGGAGATGTGTATCGCATCGGCCCTCAGTGACGGAGATGCCCCCCCCCCACCTCAGACAATGTGTGAGATATATTTTCTCGCTCCCTCCCTCTCCTCTCATTGTTGCCCCGCGATAAATCCATAGCTATCTATGACAGCTTTGTTGCTGCTGGGAGGCCCCTCCCGCCTTGTTTGGCTGTGATTCCAGCTGACAGCTTTAGGAGCGTGTCTTTATTTAAGAGGTGCTGTAATTACACAGGCTTTAGCATATGTAGACGGCCAGATATGATTCAAACCAGCGCGACAGCGAGAGGGGAGCGGGAGCTCAACGGGTGAATGAGAAGAGAGATAAAACACAATGGCGGGCAGAGCGAGAGAGAGAGAGAGGGTGAGGGAACAGTAGGAGATGGAGGGAATGAGGGGAAGAAAGAGACAGAGAGGGAGAGATATGGTGAGCGGGGCAGACTGATAGAGCAATTGAGAGACGAGGAGAGGGCAGTCGGGAGGGGGGGGGGAAGAGATATGGTTTGGCAAATAAAAGAGGAGCGTGGTGCTGCTGCAAACTGTTCGCCTTATGATGCCTCATTAGGGCTTAGGGCTGCAGATAGTGCCTGTTAGAGAGATCTATGGCCTCGGCACCGGGAGAGAGACAGAAGGGGGAAAGAGAGAGAGAAGGAGCGTGTGTATGAGCAAAGGGAGAGAGAGAGAGAGAGGTGAAGAAATGCACCGCTAACACTAAGAGTGAAATCAAAATGATTACAGCTACTTTGTGGAACATTTACTAGATAAAATGTCACGTCCAAATACATTTGTAGGAATAATATGGTTATTACAAACAGAGGATCACAGTCAGCTTCAGTCCGACTCAACTCAAGTCTCTTGCTTGTTCCAGAGCATTCGCCCGTTTTACAGACTGGTTTCCAGCAGGTGGTCACTTTCCATTTCCCTGTGGACGGTTCTGAGCACTTTAATAACTTTGTGTCCATGTTGGCAGCCATGATTCCAGTGTGAGGATACTTTCTGATGACTTGGTGTCCAACACCTACATTGAAGTTTGATGAATGTTTGTGCTAGCAGGCCACTTCCGATTTGTTTCTTTGCTGATGACACTGTTGATTATTGGTGGTGATTATTAATTTTGACAAAGTGGTGTTAGTCTTTGGAATTAACTGACTTGATTGACCAAAATAATCTCAAAACCTAACAAGAAACAGCTTTTATTTTTGTTGGAAATATCGCGCATAAAATCTAGAACTGATTTTCGTGCTGCTGGCCATATTTTTTGTTTTTTTAAACATATATTTATTGGTTTTATACAGTTTTATTTTACATACATACATGAACCTTCCCCAACCTGAACATATGGCAGTATAAAATGTCAGTAAATAATACAAATATCACAAAAATGGTTAAGTTATGATTAAAACTGCTGGCCATATTATTGCTGCTCTCTATAATTGATACAATTATGAATAAGTTCAGTTCCACTTGAGTAGCAGTGGATAGTGTGAATGTGTGAATATCCAACCCAAAAAGAGTTTAGGTGTAGAAAAGATGATTAACTGACACGACAGTTTCCAATTTTAAGTTACTTGACCAGAAAACTCACAAACATTCGAAATATGTGTCACAAAATGTTCAATCAGAAATGCTTATGCTTATTTGTTTTGCACTTACGCTGCATTTCCGAATGATGCTCCCAAAGTTGTGGAGACGAAAGAACATGTTGTTGCACGCCCCTGCACTTTATCGGCAGAATCTTCTCTGCTGTGCCAACCCAACGGTCGAGGAGGCTGCAGTTCTGTGACACTCTGCTAACGCTGCTCTTAACGTGGACTCATTTGACACAGTAACAGGCAAGCAGAAAGAAAAGGAGCAATTGGGCTAAATGAGGAACAAAGGACGGCGAGCGAGGGAGCAGTGCAGATAAGGAATCAGACGCTGTCCAGGCGGCACAGGGAAGAAAAGACAAGGACCAAAGACCAGTAAAATAAATGTCTCCTTTTCTTCAGCATGTGTAAGAGAGATAGCTGATAGTATATCACCGGGCGCCACAAGCACCAATTAGGAGCCGGATTTTAACAAGCAGAGAGAAACAGTGAGGCAGAGAGCGAGAGAGACAGGAGGGAGGGGAAGACAGGAAGAAGGCTGAAGGCGGGCCGTTAATCCAGCGTCCATTGTCAGTCGCTACAGGAAGAACCGTGTTGCGTGTTTCGCCATGGGAGACGGCCGTAAATCCATGATGCAACCTTTACGCGCCATGCCCACAATGCGCACAGATGCAGCCGCACATGATAGCGGCTGACACAAGCGTAGCCACCCAGTGACAGATTGCTTTCATCAGAGAGACCACACAAATCAACTGCCTACACACACACACACACACACACACACAGTGAAGGAGCATAATCAGGCATTTTGTTGCAGTTATCCAAAGTAGTAAATCAGAACCTGTTGTTTCTATCTTCACAGGCAGGTGCTTATCTGCATGCTACAGGTGTGTGCGTGTGTGTGTTTGTGTGAGTGCATGTGTGTGTGTGTATATATATATATATGTTTTGAAGGTGTTCTTTATCTTGTAAACACAGAGGGGCCCTTTGTGGCCTGCTGCTGATTAGCTGTCTGTAAACATACACCATAATAAATTTACTGTACGTGAACCAATATTAGTGCTAATGAGGCATAAGTAAAGAAAGAGAGTTAGTGTGTGTGTGTGTGTGTGTGTGTGCGTACTTATAATACCAGTGTAATTTCCGCAGGGGTGTAGTACAAGTTTTCTGGTGGATTTATTACTCTGCTTCACAAGAGCTGGATTCTCTACCTGCTGCCTCAGAGACCATTATGTTACCAAACCACACACACATGTTTGCATACTGACAACACTCACGTGAACATATGCATTAGCCACAGTCGTAGTCCTCACCCCCCGCAGGGACCTTGCCCTTCCCTAATCATAACATTGGGAGTGGGAACAGTGGGATTCACCTGTGGACACGAACACACAAATGACTGTGTGTACCCAGCTCCCACTGCCTCCCCTGGCCCTAAACATGCATGTTTCTTATCGTAACCACCATCATTTCCCTAACTGCCGCTTATGTTGCCCCGGAGGATCCCCTCAAGATGCCGATCATAGTCATGTTGCGCTGTTAGGCATGCAGGAGGCCCTGCAGGAAGCCACAGAAATTGAGCCCCGAGAGGACAATTACTCTGCTCCAACTTACCACTTACCTTCTTGCTGTATTATTTGAAGGTATGAAAGAATATGCTTGCACTCGATGCAGTTTCGAGGGATTTTGCAGTGATCTTTGCCGGGGTTCATTCAGTCAATCTTCAATGAAAAATAAATCTTAAAAGGATCATGATTTGTTCGATGAGGGGAAAGGATGTTTTTACTGTCCTCCCTTGTTAATGACAATGTCTTGATATAATAATTAAGAAATTTGTATTTCAATATAAAACTGCCTTAATTGACTTTCCGCCACTTGGGGGTAAGCTGTAACTGAACATTGCACATGTTATTACCTTGTGACATTGAAAATACAGTGTTAGTGAGGCGTTGACTTTTTGCCACATAAGCTCAGAACAATTATTCTGTCTTGGCTAATTAATAAGTATGAGCCTAATATCCAGTATCCTTCTACCTCTGTTTTGGTCTCTGCTAATATGTACTATACTTCTCTAACCCTAACCCTTACCCTAACCCAACTTTACCAAAATATTAATTAGAAGGCTATAAAACCAAAACAAGTAGCTAAAAGATACTAAAATGCTTTGTAGAGCAAAGGGAAGCAGAGCAAGGTGAACATCTTCTTCAGGTTCATCAATAAAATCCCCTTTTATGTTGCACATAGTAATATCAGCTTCAAATTTGGAATTCCACTTCCTCTTCCTCCCAATAGAGATGTGAACCAATTAGCCATTGGACAGTGTTCTCAGTTGCGTTGCAGGTTTCTGGCTCCGGACACGTCACTCAGTTGAAAAGTGACTACAATGCACAGTAATGGGGGTTTAACTGGGTGGGAAATGTTTGGCCTCCCTCTCATTGCTCTTCCTAATGGGACCTATTGACTGTTTGTGCAATCAGAGTACATCACCATGTATGTACAGTAGATTAGAGACTTGAACAGCAGCCCTCGCCGCTCCCGCACGCTCTCTTTACCTCTATTTATCTTCCCAGGTTCCTGTTTCCCTCATCATGCCTCCGCCTCCGCTCGTGTAATTTGCAGTTAAATTGAAAGATGCTTCGCTGGCACGCCTGTCAAAGAATTAACCGTGTTGACAAAGCAGTTCACCATATATAATGATCACAACAATACAAAGAAATGATTAAGGTACAATGCAATCATTTATGCTGCCTTTGTTTCTCTTTGCATATCTCTCCCTCTCCCTCTCTCTCCCTCTCTCTCTGTGTGTAACAGCAGGTAAACAGTCTTGTAGCTTGTAGTGGTTATGTGATTCAGTAGCGTGGCGCGTTTCCGAATGGTAATTTGCAGAAATGAAAACTTAATCAAGCATGCCGCAGAAGTGGCCCTGAATAATTTAGCAGGGAGGGGAGGATGAGTGAGAGAGCAGGGGAGGACGGGAGGAGGAGGGAGGGAGGAGGCGCAGAGAGGAGAGGGAAGGTGAGACGGAGCGTCTTCGATTCCTGCTGCGCCTGATCAGTTAATCATTTTACTTTATTTTATTTTCATTTTTTCCGACCCCCAAATTTCTTCTCCCTTTCTTTTAACTATTCTTCTGCTTCCTTTAATTTCCGCTTCCTTCTTTTTACCTGCCTGACAACTTTAACACGTGCCTTTCTTCCCTTCCTCTTTCGTTGTCTTTTTTATTCCAAAATATGTTTCTTGTTTCCTCCTGTTGGTTTTTACTTCCCTCCCTACCACTTTAGGATTTTTTGTCTCATATTATTTTCAACCTTCAAGCCCCTCCCAACCCATACACACATTCGTTTCTTCTTCTTCTCCTTGATTCCTTTCCTCCTCCATCCTTACGTCTTTCTTGACACTCCTCTGTTTCCCTCTCTTCCCTCCGTGTCTTTCTTTCAAGTATGATCTTACTTTTTGTGATGTACTAGCGCGGGCAGTATATAAGTGGAAACAAATCTTAATTTGGACGAGTTTATCTTTGTCAGATGCTTTCTGAGTGGGTAATTAATTACTTAGCCCTACTTAAACTTTTAATATCTTCCTTCTCCCTCTCTATCTTTAATTAATTTCTCATCCTGAGAAAGAAAAGAGTTTCATTAATACTAAAGCCATTAGTCTTCGAACAGGAAGGGAGCCCATATTGGGTCGTTACCGACGACTCCCTCAACCCCCTAAATGATTAGAGAGGTACAGAGTAAACATTTTTCTTCTTTCTGCCGAGTCTGGCAAACATGTCTGACAAGTGCCAATACATGACCGCCTCTGTGAATGCTCCCAATCTTTTTTTCTCCTCGCATGCATAATGAAACATGATCGCCATAGGCAATCTTTCATATCACTTTTTTTTTTGTAAACAATGCCATGATTGGATCCTTAGCAACAATATTTTTACTTGATTTAGGTGGATTTAAAAATTACAAATCAATTAACAAGACTATTATCTTCTTTGGTGTGCACCTTTTTTTTTATAAGGTGTAATTTACTTCTTCTAATTGTTTAATTTTTTTGCTCCAAAAACTTAAAATGTACTGTCCCCCCTATCTCTCTCTCTCTCTCTCTCTCTCTCTCTCTCTCTCTCTCTCTCTCTCTCTCTCTCTCTCTCTCTCTCTCTCTCTCTCTCTTGTTTGACCAAACTATATACTTTGGTAAATTGGACTAAGAATGAACTACAGACCCAGACACTAGTTTGTGAAAGCTTTGCGTTCTTCTTCTCTAATGGAAATTAAGGGGCTGTGTGCGTGTGTGTGTGCGTGCGTGTGCGTGTGTGCGTGCGTGCGTGTGCATGTGAGAAAGGGAGATGTGCCATGCTTTTGTGACATGGCCTCGCAGGGCTCAGATTTTATTAAGTACCCCTTAGAGAAAGAGAGAAACAAAACAAGGGAAAAGTCTCTCTCTCTCACACACACAAACACACACACACACACACACACACACACACACACACACACACACGAAGCGCAGTCTCAGAATTTTATTAAGTACCCTTTAGAAAGAGTGAGAGTGAGACGAGAGGGGAAAAGTCACCGGCAGCATGGTAATCAGGCCCGCTAACCGAGACACCAAGGAAAGAGGAGAGAAAGGGAACGACACAGTGAGGAAGAGGGGGCATTTATTTTTGTACCTTTTTGAAAACCATAAAGTGAGGGATATTTAACATGCAAAAAACAATGTCTTGTATTTTTGTGCATTTCTACTTTTACCTCTCTACACACTGGGTGAAAAGGACATGGGTTATAAGGAATTTAAACATCAGATGTCAATGGAACACGTTGCAGTTTAGAAGCCTTTCCTCTTACAAAGCTATATAAAAACCTATAATTACATAAATTTATTTGCAATATAAAACATGCTCATCTTAACAAGCATTTGAAGAATGTACAAGAGCTCATTCTTAAATCAAACCTAAGGCTTTTAATATAATGTTTTGAAGTTTATTATAAGTGAGTGAAGCATTGAACCAGACAAATTATACTAAAAGTCTGATTCGAAGGCGAGCAGCTCACAGTGACCTTAAAATACTAATTTATTTTATATTTATCATCACAAACATTTCCTTTTATTTCTGTCTACATGCTAAAGTGTGTGATTGGCTAATCTAATGCTAAAACACAACTTTGAAGATTAGTTTGGAATACAGAGCGAACACAGTCCGTGCGGCGCACTGAGAAATAACAGAGCAGTGATACAGACACATGCAAGATGGACATGAAGTGGTGTGGAGAGCAGGAGGAGAGAGGAGGAGGACAGCGAGCAACAGGAGGTGGCAGGAGGAGGAGCTGGGTGATACCTTGCATGACTGCGCATTCCCCAGACGAGCCCTGCCACACACACACACACACACACACACACACACACTGAGCAACGGCTGGTGTGCGGGTGGCTGTCTTGTTGGCAAGGGTTTCTGATTTCACGGCCTACTGGGTGGTGGCATTCAGCTTCCATTAGGCACCCCTCTTTCAGCCTTTGACTCCCCACCTCCTCCCCCTCCCACACATACACACACACACACACACACACAGACGGACACACACACACACACACACTGACCCATCCCTTCTGCCTGTCCACCCGACGCCTCCCAGTTTCTTTCTATTCAAATGTTTTTTGTACTTTCTCCTGACACACATATTAGTAAAAATAACCTTTAAGACAGGTTATAGACAGAATATTTAACTTTCCAAAAGTCATGATTTTTAGATGATTGGTAACAGATAACAAATCAGTTATTGTGTATGTTACAAGGCTGTTTGCATTGTCACACATTACACATTTAGTCTTCATACCATAGTAATGGAAGAAAGAAAAAACAAGACAGTGAAACCCTATGTAATCAAATTGTTTTTGCCATAATACAATTTACGTGCATCATGTTGCGCAAGGCACTGTCTCTTCAGAGTCGGGGGTCCAATTCCCTGAGAGCCAGTCACTAAATGGCCCCTGGTTAGGAGAGGGAATGCTGATAATGCTGACAAGCTCCTTTTCTTTCAATGAATGGTAAGGACAGACCCCCTGCTTTCCCAGCACACACACACACACACACACACACACACACACACACACACACACATACACACACACACACACACACACACACACACACACCAACTGACAATTAGAAGAAAGAAAAATGGCGCAGTGGAAATTTGCATTTTGAGTGACTGCGTCCGCTAAAGTAGAGGCAGATGATGCATGCTCAATCTGGACAAATGATAATTGATAGAGAGAGAGGGACAGGGAGAAAGAGAGAGAGAGAGGGTGGGGGGTCCTGTCAGCTTGTGTCTGAGTGGCTGTGCTTGGACCGAGGGCTCCATGGGGTCAAGAAACAAGAGGTGTCATAGACACACACACACCCACAGACACTGACGCTGCTCCGCACTTTCTTTCTCAGGCATTCAGGCTTTGTTATGTGAGAGAATTTAGTGCTCAGCAAAGCAGCTCCGGTCAGTGAGGGATTATTTGACTTCATGAAGCTCTCTCTCTCTCTTTCTCTCTGTCTTTTTCTCATCCTCCCGGAAAACCCTGTCAAATCCAGTGGAAGGGCTGTGATGACTCTAGGTCACAAAACGTTATTTACAGCTTTGATTCTTTGGAATTCTTCCATTAACTTTGTCTTTTATACAGTTATGTAGGGATGTTCACATATTTTCTTAAAGACAGCGATGAATTGACAATATTTCATTTTCTTTTTCCTTCTTCTTCAGAAATAGTTTCTTGTGCCATGTAGCTCCATCATTGTCCAAATGCCGTAAGAAACACATCAGTAAAAATGCACATCTACTGTATAAACACAACTTGAATTGTAAATAGCCACTTTTCTGTATGAATCCGCAGTTGAAAATAGTCCCTCACAGAAGCACTTTTTACTTCAGTGCTATGCACTTTTAGAAATGTACTAATTTTATTAAATATTTTTGTGATAATTGAGTAAAAAATATTTGAGATTCATATATGTTGCTAGAATATTAAAATATGATTAAACTGTGTTGGCGTAGTGTTCGAAATTCATCTAGTTCACACAGTACTTCTTCGGTTAGCTATCTTTTTAAAATATTATCAGATAATTGATTTCTTAAAAAGTAAGTGAAACGACTCTCTGTACTACAGCAAGTATTAAGTGCAGACACCCAATCATCCCCCTCCTCCTCACCTCCTTTACTTTGAAAGAAATGCTAAATTAGCCCTGTGTCCTCTACATGAAGCTCTTTTGATTTAACGCCGCCCCTTAGAGAACCTGTTGAAGAATCACTCTGCTGAATTTAGTTTTGGACAATAAAACAATGTCCGAATGCAATTAAAAAAAAACCTGCAAGCTGCTTTTCTACAAGCCGTTAACCTCCTGTGATACTTTTTAAGAAATCGTGCCATAAACTCGCCCAGAGTTTTTTAATGGGCACAAATCAAATACTGTCCCACGCTAATTTAATTAAGGCTCGCCACCGAAACGTCCGGCCTCGGTCCAACTATTTGAGGAGAGCAATACTTTTTCGACCTCCTCCAAGTTGATTAAAATATGTGATATTTCACATTAGTTTAGTTTTTACGAGGAGTGAGGTAATTCATTGTCAGTAAATGGCTTGTCAGAGTGCACCGTGAGTGATGTAATGCTATGAAGTCTATCGTTTGAATTGCCCCTACGCCTATTAGAGAAAATCGACTTCTGGGCCCATTATTTGATTATCTTGCAAGAAGTTTGCAGGAGGCCACTGCCATCATAAGGGATCCCATCTCTCAGTTTTATAAGTGGCCTGTTTCTTTGCTTTAATGGAACTGTAAAAAAGGTCTGAAAACTCCTCTAAATGAACGACTAATAATAGTATAGAACGAAAGGATTTAAAAAATGTCTTAATACAATTAAGTCTTTTCTTTTGCCATATGCTTGTTCAATATGCAATCACTTCTCCTCCAGCTCATTTATACCCTTTAATTAAAATATGTCAGGTTCCCATTGGCTGTGAAGGCACTTGAACACGTTCCTCAGGTCCCACACAGAGGCAGGGCCTAATACCTGGCTCTAATTAACACGCATTTAAAAAATACTCGTGATGCAAATTACCGTTAACATCAAATCAGGGGCGCGGGGGGGTAGGGCGATGGTTGGCGCTGGTGGGGGTGTTAAACAACAAGACAAGATAATTCTGCTAATGCATATTTATCTCATGCTAATTGGCGTGCACGGCCGAAGAAAAGCGCACACTTAATTAATTGACATGGAGGGGGGGGGTGCAAATGAATCGGAGGCACTTGATCTGGAGAGAGGGAGACAACAACAGAGGGAGAGGAAGAGGGAGGATTGGGAAGCAGGAGGTAAACACAAAACAAGGTTACTTCCTATCTCTATAACACAATTTCAGAGGGATACAAATGTGTAAAGCAACATAAAAACTATAAATCCAAAAATGTACCTTTACCAAAGATCTCAGAATCTCTATAGGATGTGGAAATTTCAATTCCGTCAAACATTTCAATGTACATATATGAAAACAAAAAGCATAAATAGTAATTATATATTTATATTAATATTATAAGTGAAAATATAAGTGTATATGCAGAACCAGTGCCCGATAGAACAAGTTAACTTATACTAAACTAAAGTGGCAGTAAGTAGTGATGTTAATAGGAGTAAGTGATATGGCATATTGCACATAATATTCAAATAAGATGATAAAAAAGTAAGGGGTTGGGAAGAGTAATATTGCAGTTTTTATATTCTTTCCGAGTTAAAAAAAATTTGTACAAAAAGGCCACTGTTAATCAACCACAAACCACTAATGGATGTTATGATGCTATCATTTTAAGTCTTAAATATATTCATCAAAGAATTCAGATATTTTTAATCTCTACATCTTAATTTGAACGAACCAAATCTGGACATTGTGTCGCACAAGCAATAGATGGAAATGATTTTAGGCTAATTTGGCATTAAAAGCATTGGCCGTGTATTTTCCTAACAAGTGGGACATGGTGGATTTCCTGAACTGGCCCTAAATGTCCGTCCCGGTTCGTCACTCTGTGTGTCTCTAATGCCAAATTTCAGAGTGGTTTTGTCTCCAAAATAGCTGTGTCCGTCCAACTCACCCCGTGTAATTTGGGCTGTGTAGCTAGCCCTCTGTTATAGGGGCCCTCACACACACACACACACACACACACACACACATACACACACACACACACACACACACACATACACACACACACACACACACACACACACACCCTCTGTATCTCTCATTTATTTGTTTACGGTCGTCCCTTTTTTTTGGCCCCTGAAAGAAACCGATAGGACGCAGAAGCAAGACCTTTCACGCTGCCTCCCCCTTCCTCCCCTCCTCCCCCTCTCTGCTCCGCCCGCTCGGGAGGCACAAGAATTAAAACAGAAATGTTTTTGAACACACACGCATACACACACACACAGACGCACACACACACACACACACACACACACACACACCACACTCATACATTTCAAGCCACAGATGGTCTTTTGAATGGAGCGGGGGTTCCCTTGTTGTGTGTGTGCCTGCGTGCTTGCTTGTGTGTGTGTGTGTTTGTGTGTGTGTATCTGGGAGTTTACCCTCGCTCCCCCCTCTGTGTCTAGGCAGCCGTTTTGCTCCTGCATTTCTTTCTCTCTTTGTGATTCCTAACTTTCTCTTTTTCCAAACGCCCTTTGTGTGGAGCCCGCGGCCGCTGACTAACTCCTGCCTTCTGCTCGCTCGCCCCCATCTCTACCTCGCACATCCTGCTCCAAGTTTGTGTGTGTGTGTGTGTGTCTGTGCATGCGTCTGTGTTTTCAGAGTTTATTAGTTAGGATGATATGGACCTAGTTGTAGTAAACTTGTACGAAATCTTTCGGATGATGAAAAAACTTTAAATCCTTAGGGAATTTTATTGTAATAGCATTAGATGTGAAGAAACCAATGAGATGCTTAATGGACCATTGACTACCATAGACACAACATAGTAAAATTATAATTAGATATTTTTAGGGCCAAATCACCTTTTATATAATTTTTTAAATCCGAGACAAGTCAATCTTTCATGCAACATGTGGAAATTTTCTATGAAAAACCTCCTCTGCTGCACCTAATCCTCTGTTATGGACCAAGCAGTCCCACAAACAGCAGCATGCAAGACATAACATCTGGATTACGCTCAGACACTTTGCACCCTGGTTGATATCACGATCATACATCGGCACAGAGTATTCATTGTGTTTTGACGTCAAGACCCCGTGAAGAATCTGGCATCAACACAAAGTCACGCTCGCCTCAGATTAGTCTGAGTGACACTCGGATGGCGAGAGGAACCAAACCAGTGCTACCGTACTGTATGTGGCAAATTATTAAAACTGACCACCTGTTTCTCACACACACTCGCACATAGACTCTTATTCACACGGCCTCTTCCACGACTCGTATTATCTTTCTGCTTTATACGAATACTGACGATGCTACCAGGGCGAGCAGCTGCCGTCGTTGGTGGTCCCAGTTATGGGTCGGAATTTTACTTGTATGTAAAACGAAACACGATCCTATTTGGTGCGACATTCCCCATATAGTGTTGTTTTATAGCATCGTTTTAATTGTCTACTTGTCTACTTTTTTTTAGGTATATGGGTTTAAGGTTCCACTCACTCATGTGGCCGCTCCATACTTTTCAGAAGTGCATATTTAAAGGGTGGCATGAGCTTAAGGGGAAGAGGACGGACACCGGATGTTATTGCTTTTCTCCTTCTGACTTAGTGATCTCTCCTCTCCTCTCCTCCTCCTCTCCTCTCCCTAGGTGGCTCGGGTAATAAACACACTAGCTGTCTGTCTGTCTTGCCGTCTTGGCAGGTTGAGGCCCACTTAACCAGGCGAGACCAGGCTGCTCTTTTCTAAGTCTCTTTGAATGCTTCCCCTTTGTCGGCGACACGCCACCATGTTAATGTCATGTACCGTAGAAATTGCCGCAGCTATGGCTATTAGCTCCGGCGCTAAAGTACAGAGAGCGGCGGGAGGAGAGGGAGCCGCCACAAAACCCCACCGGCTTCAAATGCAGACCATAATTGCATTGCTGTGAAGAGGGTTAGACACCCCCCCCCCTCCACACACACACACACACTCTCCCCCCTCTCCATATCTTTCCCCTGCCATCCCCCCCACCTCTGTCCTTCTCTCTCCCTCTTTTTGTGTGTGCGATTTGTCCCTTAAGCCGGCGTAACGTCTCGGCCGCGGCCACAGAATGTGGAGAGCAAATTGGAGGCAGAGCGTGAACAATGGAACATGCATCGCTGCTGGGGCATTCTTCTTCTTTACTGGGAACTGTGGGAGGGGGAAGAGAGGGAGAGAAAGTCCTTTTTTTTGCAAGGGACCTCTGGTGCCCACAGACACCCAGACGTAGACAGTGAGAGTCTAGTGGAGGGTCGCGATTCTGGATACACATACAGCGGAACTCGTACTTGTTTCGAGTATGTTGTTGGAATAAAAAATCTTAGTATCATTAATGCTATAACGAAAATGTGGTATAATATAGAGAAGACTATAATAATAGATTTAAAGGTTTGGGCTGTTAAGAGTAATAGAGGCAAGCATTTACAATACATATCATTTCTCATGTTCAGAGTCAGGACATCATTTTTTTGTCTAGCTTTTTTTTATGTTGCCCACCCTGCTATGGCCTCTTTTGTCCCCCTTCAGCCCAGGACAAGTTGTGGCCCACAGAATTCAGATGTGTGTTTTCTGTATGGACTTTATCTGTTGTAAGTAAGTTTCATTCCTCTGTAGTCCGACCACATGGGGATGGGGAGAACACAACTGACGCGTGGAGATGAGAAGAAACAAGAAGAAGGGGGAGAGTGTATAAATATGGAATACAAACCGTACAATGAAGGAAGCAGAAAAAGAACAAGTGACAGCAGGAGAGCAGAGAACAAACCCGTGCTGAGGTGTAGGAGAAGGAAATAGAAATGATGAGGGAGAGCGGGACAAACCATCAGACAGCCAGAGAGGAATTCTTTTTTTTTAACAGTAACAATATATTATCTTCGGGAGTCAGCGTTTCCTTCAGCTTGATTTCTGCTCCAAATGGACAGAAGCAAAAAAAACAGGAGAAAAACGGCCGGATGGGGGGGCAGATGAGAAGAGAAGTCCAATGCGGCACACAGAGGCGAAGAGAAGCAGAACAGCTTGTCTCCCGTGTTGAATGGTGGCATGTATCGTTCACATTGAGTCAACAGATTAGCGACGGAGGAAGCTTAGCTCCTCCTGGCCCACCCTCGTTTGATGTTTCGGGGGAGGCCTAATTTGATTTTTCACCTCCCATTGTTTCAGCACTGTGTGCCCCTAATCCACTTTAAAGTGGAGACAGCTTTCATCCTTTTTTACCCCTCTCCCTTTTTTTTTTGTCTTTCTCTCCCTGATACCGCTTCCCTCCGTCTTTTGTTGCTCTCCTCTCTTCCACAAGTGCTCCGCAGGCACATGCACATTCCGTTACATGGATGGAGGGAAGTTGGGCCTTGGACTGTTTGGGGAAACTTACACCGATCGGCTGCATCATTAAAACTGGTGACCAGTTAGGCTCAATGGTGCATTTCTATAATATACAATAATCATTTTTAACAGGAGTTAGTTGTGAGAACCATGAATCCACTGTAGGCACTCCAAGGAAATGGACATAGCAAGGACATTTGTCTTCACATGAACTCCGGAGAATGTCCGCATAATTGGGTCTGGATTTTCCTTTCCCATATGAACATCACAGCAGGAGATTCTCCGTTCAGAAGCGTTCACAACAACACAGACATCTCTGGAGCGTTCAGGCGATGGTTGGTGCAGCAGGTAGAAGCAGGAGGAAACATCTAAATTCTACTGCTGATTAGGGTTGCAAAATTCCGGGAATATTCAAAGTTGGAAACTTTCCATGGGAATTAACGGGAACATACGGGAATTAACGGGAATAAACTGAAAATTCCGCAGGAAACCTAAGAGCTTCTCACTCACATTTGAGTTCTCCCATACAGCTCCTTTGGAGAATGTGTGGAGTTTAGTAAATATCTAAAAGCAGCTTTAGTGATTCACAGTTTTCTTTTAAGTGATGTTTGTTTTACAACTATATATTGTATCCTTCCTGTCTTAAATCGAACATATCAATGGCTAAGAAAAGAAAAGAGCAAATTATATCAAGCCCTCCCGCTCGTCTCTTCTCTCTCAGTCACAGCTGAAGTGCTCCAGCAGTTCTTCATCGTAATAAAAGCTTCCGGGGTGGTTGGAGGTTTTTACTTTGGCCTTGGAGCGCTTCCCTCCACCAAGCCACGCCACACATCCCACCCTCTGCTTGCAGGCTGTATTTACCCTGAAGAAAAGAATGGTCACTGAAAAGCAAGAGGTGGAAATTGTCACAGCGGAGAGACCCCCCCCCCCCCCTCCTTTTTTTGCCCCTCAGTGAAAACAGCGAAGTGACCAGCCCCTTGGCTCGGTGACTGCGCTCAGCTTGCTATAAGGCAGCTTAATGCACCCAACCCCTCCGCCCCATTGTCAGCCCACCTCCCCCTCGACCCCAAACTACCCCTGAAAAAAGGGGTAGCCCCCCCCACCCCACTAACACACACACACACACACATTACCAACGCACAAACACACACAAAAACTCCAGCCTTGAAAAGAGCCACACACATCTACTCCTTTTGTGTTGGCTTTTTCTCCGACCCATTGACTGACTGACTCGCTGCTCGCTGCATTGACACCCTCCTCCACCACGTCCTCCAGCACCGTCCCTCCAGCCTCCCTCTCTCTTTACCCGCTCTCCGTCCATCCATCCCTCTCTTCCTCCTCTACGTCTCCTCTTAATCGTCCCTAAAGTGGAGGGGAAGAGGAGGCAGAGGTGGGATAAAATATACAGGGCGAATAAAGACAGACAGACTGTCAGTGCATATGTTGAGTGGGTGAGTCCAGTCCTCTATGTTTAAAGAACCATCTGTGATAGTTCTCATTCAGAGAGGCAGCATCAATAGAAAGTTACGAAGGCTCCTTTTGTTGCCTCTTTCTCTCTTTGTCTGTTCCTGCTTCTTTTTCCTCTTCTCTTAATTTCCATTTCACTCAGTGTTTTTATTTCTCTCGTTGCACCGTTAATTTGTTAACACTGAGGCGCTGCAGATTCACAAAGCTGCTAATCCATCTTCGTTGTGTGTTTTTTACGGATAAAAGTTCTGTATAATGTTTCAAAGAAGCACAGCAAACATGTTAGTTCTCCCCTCTCATATCAATAAGTAAAGAATAATAAGAAAAACCTGTCCCTAAAGTAATTAGGGTTAGGGTTAGAAATGTAATAGATCTAGTGCAGCAAAACATACACCATGATATCCGCTCCTGTACTGTGTGTGTGTGTGTGTGTGTGTGTGTGTGTGTGTGTGTGTGTGTGTGTGTGTGTGTGTGTGTGTGTGTGTGTGTGTGTGTGTGTGAGTGTGAGATGGATTAGCTCTGTAAGGGGCTCAGCGGTACACTGATATCTTTGCTCAGTGCTCACAGCATGATACACCAGATACTGGCACGTGCTCACACACACACACACACACACACACACACACACACACACACACACACACACACACACACACAGAGATACACACACGGGCAGGGATTTGGTGTCCAGTAGTGTGTAGATGACCCAGTGGTGAGCTGTCACTGTGTCTGTGTGTGTGTGTGTGTGAGTGTGAGTGTGAAACCTTGTTCTTCTAACAGTCCTCTAATCCTTCTAGAGTGGCCCTGATAGGCCTAATGACACACACTGGGACACCACAGGGTGCTGCACCTGTATATATGTGTATGATAGTTTGTGTGCGTATATGTGTGTGTGTGTATGTGTTAGAACTATTACACTTAAACATGATACGTTTTCTGTCCTCACTCGCTTTTTTTGATTCTTGAAATAAATCTGGACCCATAACAGCACAAAAACCTCCAAGATGACTAAAATTTTACAATGAAAATACATTTGTGTGGGGCTGGGGTTGAAATAAAACTCACTGAGGACAGCCTATGCTCCAAAATGTCTAACATGATTTTGTTTTTTGGGCCCTTCAACCCCCTGAAAATAGTTCAGTGACCAGTTTAAATCTTGCAGTGACCTCAGTGTAGGTCACCTGCTGAGGACACTTGACAGAGCGAGGACGTGATGGCTCCTGGCACTGCTGCCGCGGCAGCAACATGTCGCAGACGCTGCCAGCTCCAGTAACGCCTCCGTTCTCAGTTACAGCTGCAGCGAAGCAGACAAAGAACGGGTGTGTGTTAGTGTGCGAGGGTGACATCACCCCATGGGGGTGTTGTGCCAGTGTTATGATCCTCTCTGAGGATTCGAGGTTAAATCCCATTGTTGTGCTTTTTTTTTTTTAGATCTTAGCATTGTCATTACTTCTTCCTTGACTTGTTTTTTAAATAATTCCTTTTGTTTTAACTGCTGATAGATACTCTGTGTTTTTACCCTCACTGTCTCTAAGCAACTGTAGAAAACAGACTGACAGACACGCACCACTAAAGGAACTCTTGAGAACAGAAGCTACTGATGCACAGTGTCTCTCTTCATAGGTAACAGACTATTTAGACTCATAAACTAAAAGGTACCTGTTAACTGAAACAGGTGGCTCAACAACTTTCTAGCCCCTGGCTGCTGAGGCTAATGGCTTCCTGTACACACATATGCACAGACAGACACACACACACACACACACACACACACATACACACACATACAAACGGCCACTATCTACACACAAACAATAACCCATAGAAAATGTGTATATTTCTGTCAATGACAGGTCACAATGTGTGTGTGTTATGTATGCGTGTGTGTGTGTGTGCCCTCCATACTTAAGTTGCCATTTCCTTTTCAATCCGACACACACACAAAGCAGACATCACTTGTGTACATGTGCTGCGGTCACTGGGGCGAGATGGGGAATGGGGAATAAAAAAGAAACAGAAAAAAGAACAATAATGAAAAGTAAAAAAAAATGCAAGGTCACACTCATTCCTCCTCAATGATGTTTTTACATGAAATAAAAACCAGAGAAAGGCAGATGGAGCTGGAAACCAGTTTTTTTTTCTTATCTTTATTACTTTCTTTCTTTCTTTTTGTACAAAACGATTGGCAGAAAAAAGGTAAATGTGTGTGTATGTGTGTGTTTGTGTGTGTGTGTGTGATGGCAGCAAAGTGAGGTTAGATTATAGGGTCTGGTGTCTGAGAGAGAGGTGGAGGGAGGTGCAGGTGGGGGGTGGTGTAGGGACAGCCAGTGACATGATGGGACCCCTAATGGTCATAATTGGCGGTGGCTTTGACAGCAACTATATGATAGCTGCAGACTCTACACAACAACCGTGCGTGTGTATGTTTGTATGTGTGTCCCTTAAGGAGAAATTTACACAAAATTGCAGCTCGGTTGATGAAGCGCTTGTTTGCAATTGGTGCCTGTTTCTCTCTTTTTCTGTGTGTGTGTGTGTGTGTGTGTGCATGTCAGATGTACATATTGTATAAACACAGTTGACATGCCTTCTGGCAGGTGTAAAAGGTAGCAGTTAAGCTCGTTCACCTCCTACCTCCTTCCACACTCACTCACTCACTCACACCCCAGTGGTATTGTGTGGCCATTTTCAAAGAGCAGCAGTTGCCTTTTATTGCAAAATTTCAAAATGGAAATTAAACGTTCAGCTGTCATCTATCCACCCATGTGTATCCATCCAATCTTAAAATGCCGCAATCGTTGGCTCCCTCAGAAAAATGTATCTCACAGTGTGTTACTTCCTGTTGGAGGATTTGTGGTGTGGATGTATGGAATTATTATTGAAATTATCCTACCAATAAGTCTAGTTATCTCTATCCCTCCGTCTGTCCATCTGTCAATTTTCTCAACATCCGCATACTTCAGCCACAGCAGGTGTATTTCTGAGGACCTAAGTCCTAAGTGTTGTGAATGAGTGGATCTGAAATGGGTCAGTAATAACCAAAGGAGAGACAAGGAGCCATGTGATGCAGAAAAGTGAGAACGTTTACATCTGCTCAATGTTAAATTGGATGTTTCTTTCATAGTGTTTTCACTCACAAACCGGTGGTGCAAACATCAAGGGCAATTTGAGGGTCAGTACCTTGCCCAAGGACACTTGGACATGCAAACTGAAGGAGCCGGGGATCAAACCGCCAACCGTATGAATGGTGGATTATTTCCCTCCTGAGCCACTGAAGCTTAATTTGTTCACAAATCCAGGCACTAAAAAGCATCAAATGGCTTGAATTGGCAGCTTGACTCCTAAAATAACAAAATGCAGGAAGTGACAGTTATGATAGCTGTGTTGCAGCCAAAAATCTGTTTTTGCAAAGTTGTGAGATACTTGACCTTTCGATGAAGATATTAACTACATAATCATCTGCATGCAGCCTCGTAAATTACCCAATGTGTGTGTAATTGCATTTCCATCACATCTTTTAGAGTTTAAAAAGTTGTATTCAAACCAAAACTGTCAGCAATGATATTTTTAGGAAGAGATTTGCTGATGAGGCTTTGTATTTTCTGAGAGGTCCATGTCCAAAACGTAGTGTTTTTAATAGACTCAGTGCTGCTTGAGCTTATTACAGAATTAAATGTTGTGGCCTCTCACTGAATTTCACAATGAAGTGACTAAAATGTTATTAGTTTTCTCTCCTTTGTTGATGCCTTAATTTAGTTTTTTCCATCATGTTAATATTATCTTATCAATTAGCAGGAGTCAGCAGAGCTGAAAAAAATCTAAGTGTTCAATCTGACCAGGTTTGGAAACGTATTTGTGTTCGAATAAGCGATGGACACAGACAGAGAAATAGAGAGGGACGGAGAGAAAGACTCACCATCAAAACTGCTCAAGACCTCTGCACCTGAATGAGCAGAAGCTGTGTGTGTGTGCTTGGTGTGTGTGTGTATGTGAGTGCTTGTGTGTATGTGTGCCTGAGCCAAAACGCTCCCTCTGATCTTGGTTCAAAGGCAGCGGGAAAGAGGCTCAAAGCATTCTGGGTCCAGGGGAGAGATTGAGGGAAGAAGTTTAAAGAAGGAATGAGGGATGTTGCAAAGGAAAGAGAAGAGAGAGTATGGAGATGGATGCATCACAGATTCCCTGGGGTTGACAAATCATGACGATCACAGATGGACATGTGGGTTCAAAAGCCCATTTGGGATCAGTTTGAGTTTGTCATGTCTCCGATTGCGTCATGGTTTTGCGTAATTGACCTTGGATATTTGAGGCATGTAGAGCAATTATTTTATTTCATCAGACCAACTTCTCGAGAACATTTATCTGAAACAGCAGTTAGAGAAGGACAATGGCAACTTAAATCTTGTCATAATTTACTAATCAGATCAATAATTAGGAAGATGTTCGGGGGGAAATCCAGGTTTAATGTGACATTCTAGTCTTGAATCCATCGCTCTGGATTAGGAAGTCTTGACTTCGTGAAATAAATTATGCTAAGAATGTTTTGTTTATAGTACCCCATAGGATATATGGTACTTGATATATGATTAGAGAGAAAATCCAGAGAGTTAAGGCCATAAGAGAGAGAGAGAGAGAGAGAGAGAGAGAGAGAGAGAGAGAGAGAGAGAGAGAGAGAGAGAGAGAGAGAGAGAGAGAGAGAGAGAGAGGGGTCTGATGGTCTTAACAGTAAAACTAATAGTGGATGACTGCCTTAGCTGGAGGCTCACTTTTGTGAAGTTTCCAGCTGCTTTCAAAAGACACAGAAAACACAGAAAACACACATGCACACACACACACACACACACACAAACACACACACACACACACAGAACTGTGTGCACACACTTTTTGGAAAGTCAAACATAAAGTCATAGAAGTTGGATTTTAATAAAAAGCACAAAAGGAAAACTACATTTTCATGTGGTGGGATTGTGTGATATACTGCAAATCTTATTTTTCCTCATAGACGTGAGCCATCTCTCGCAGGTCTCAGGGGTTCGTCCTATGATGAACGCAGTAGAGGGAGAGAGAGAGGCATGGAGGCAAGGGAAAACAATTTGGAGAAATTTACGCCTCAGTTTGGCTCAGTTTGTGGAGGGTAATGCGATGTTTTATGGCGCGCTGTCTAAGCCCGTTTCCTCTCATTTTAATTCATTTAGGCTTATAGCTTCTTTAGTCAGAGTTTATTTTGAAAAGACATCCACCTTCAAATACTGCGTCACTCATGTCTGTTTATCTGTCTCTGTGTTGTTTGCCTGGGTCATAAAGTTGCAGCTGTAAATGCACATGTGGTGGTCCAAGTATGTGTGTGTGTGTGTGGTTGTGTGTGTGTGTGTGTGTGTGTGTGTGTGTGTGTGTGTGTGTGTGTGTGTGTGTGTGTGTGTGTGTGTTGTGTGTGTGTGTGTGTGTCACAACTAAACAATGATGGTCAAGTTTTTACTATTTGTCTGGGTAGGCGGGGGTGCAGGTGGACACCAGTCTGATTTTCTCACCCATCCACGCACGCATGCACACGCACACACATGCACACACAGAGAAAGAGACTGACACATGGACAGGTTGCATCTGTTTTTGTGGGAGGAAGGTGTCACGGGTCAGCGGGAGAAGCGAGGCCGGCTTTCTTCATTGGTCGACCCCTACTTCCTACTTCCTGGATGACCCGGCACCATCTGGGGAAGTGATAGGCTGTGTTGAAGAAGCGTCTTTAGGGGGGCTGAGAAGGGTTGCCGTGGGTGACCCCTCCGAGGCCTGTCACTCCAATGAGTCGTAGAGCCGCTGTTAATGATCAAACCAGTCTAGTCACGTACAGTTTCACCTCCATGCTCTTCAAAGATTTATTTTACGGTTTCTATGGAATATAAAAATCAAAAAAGGAATATAGAGTATACTTTGGAGGGAAAGAAAGGATAGTCAGAAAGGAAAGGATAGGAAAGGAAATGAGCAAAGGGCATGAAAAGTGTTAGTAGAGAAGAAAGTGTCATAGGACAGAAATAGAAGAGAGGATGACAGAAGAGACAACAAAAGCAGGTAGGAGAGGAAATTAGGAGAGGAAAGGGAAGGAGGAAAGTGAAGTAAAGAAAGGGAAAGGAAATAAGAGGCAACAAGGATTTGCCAAAAAGGAAGAAAAGGAAAGGACAGAGGAAAAGATATCAGAAGACGAGGACAGGTGGAGGAGATTAAGTAAGATAAGGAGAGTAAGTAAAGAGGAGAGTGCATATTTCTATCAATCTACGAATATTAATTTCCTCCTCTTTACGGCCATCTATCAAACGTCCTTCTTTCCTTCTCCCTTCCATCTGTCCCACATACCTCCTTCCTTTCCTTCTTTCCTTTGTCCTCATGTCTTTTCACCCCTCTCTCCCTCACCGCCTCCCTCGCCGCCTCCCTCCCTCACCCCCTCCCTCCTTTACACTCCTCTACCCCCTTCCTCTCTCCTGTTTATGAAGGTAAATTTATAGGTCTACCAGGAGCTGTTAGCTGGAGGTGGCCTCCGCCTGCTCAAACCACAACAAGGCTTCGCCCTCCACATGGAACAGAAGCAGCATACTGGGCATACTGGGCTGTTTCCATCACCACACATTACACATGATAGTGCACTCACACCTCCCATTATCTGCTAATGAGCATCCCTGTTTTCTTCCTGCCGTCCCGCCTGTGTACTGCCTCACTCCATCATATTCCTGATGAGTGGTCGGCTGGGTTTCTCCCTTTTTTCTTACTTTATATTGCCCTATCGAGCATTTGTTTTTTATTGGTCTACAAGGAGCAGTTAGCCAGTGGTGGGCTCCACTTTTTAACCAGCACATGTGTTGCACGGCTTCTCACACACTGCTGTTATGAGTCAGCTCCAGCACTACATAGTTATATCATTTATGTAGTGAGTCCTCCCTGCCGTGCATTTGTCTTCTTTTTTTACTGAACAGAAACGATGCCGCCAGTTTCTTTTGCTGTGTCTGAAACACACAGGGAGATATGGAATTATTATGGGCTTTTTTTTCTTTTTATGTGGTAGAACCAACATTTATATATTTTCTTGATTTACATGTTTTCTAGTTGAATTTGGCCTTTAGCGCCTCTCTGAGTTTTCCTTTCCCACACTCAAATACATAAACCCTCCACTCAGCTCCCCTCATCATGGAGAGTGTTGTGATCCTGTCATAACAAAAGACTGCTCACTCTTTAGTGGACTGATCCGTCTTCCCACATTAGACAGTCAATTAGCCACAGAATGAAGCGGGCTTCCTGGATAATAGGCCTTGATAGTAAAGCTGGTCATTCACACACACACAAAGTCAATGCAGTGCGTTTAAAGCACCTCAAGAGAAGAACTTAATGGATGGAACACCAACGGAGATAACAGATCTCAAATGCAAGAAACAGGTTTTTCCAAAATGTAGAATGAAAATAATCATTCATCAAAAACTTACAAAACAGTCACATATTGTTCATCCATATAAGATAAAGCCTTTCTTTATAACAGTATATTACACTAACTTCTAGTTTATATATATGTATATAAATATATATATATATCTATATATGTTAATAGATTTTTAACCATGAATCCTATTTGTAATACCGACATGCTCACAAAATACATTATATATGATGTCAGGGCCGTTGCATTGACACTTGACTTGGTAAGGAACATGATTCTACATCATTATTCTTTATTAAATCATAACAAATACTCATTCCTCAAATAGTTTGTTCATAAATCTTTGAATGTTTAATCCAAGGGGAGTGTATGATGCGGACTCATTTTTGTCATAAGCTTTTTCTCTTTGTCCTCCAAACTGAATTTGATGTGTTTGTTACCAATCAGATTGTTTCTAATTTTGTTGTCTTCTCTCCCTCTCTCGCTCTCTCTCTCTCTCTCTCTCTCTCTGGGGACCTGTGCGGCCTCTCTTCATCTCCCTCATTGCAACAAAACAGGTAAGTCAAATTTCCCTGTTTCACACCTTCATCCACATTCACACACAAACTGAAAACACTAGATGACTTCATAGCAGCAGGAAACTGGGGTGTGAAGTGAGGATGAGGGTTAGGGTCAGGGAGGGGGGGTGGAGGAGTGGGTCAGACTTTTATGAAGTCACTATGAGGAATGGCTTCGACTTGTGTGGCTGGCTGTTAAAAAAGGTCCCGGGCCATTCAGCAGAGCAGGGTTACGGAGTATCAGTCAGCCGCTGGTGAATGGGAAATCAGCTAGACTCACACTCACCCCTAATGATCATAGCTGTAAGGACACACACACACACACACATACACAATTGTCACACATTGTCCACACATCTTTTAACTTTACACAGTGTTTCTCTCAAGTGTCTCACTCTATTTCTTTCTCTCTGTCTTTCTCTCTCTCTCTCTCTTTCTCTCTCTCTACATGTCTCTATCTCTCTACACTGACTCACACACACACACAAACACACACTGCAGTTGTACACGCTCGTAGTAATTCCTCAGGGTGGAGGTAGTCATGTCAGAGACTTTTACTGATCGCTTGTTGTCTGGTGGGACCAAGGTGACATTTCCTCTTACGACCCTAAAAGTGAAACACAGTGCTTGTATTTGTGTGTGTGTTGTGTGTCTGTGTGTGTCTGTGAATGTGTGTGTGTCCTTTCTAATAATGAGGGGTCTATATGCAGGGTTGGCATGATATTAAATATGTAACAGCAGGTTGGAAATGGTAGACAGAGGTGACTTGTTGTACACACCAAAAGAGATGCACACTCACATCTGAACTGTGGACTTTCTTCCCTTTTTACTTTTTCCTTTATTTCACAGTCCGCTCTCTCCATATTTCTTCTGTGTTTTTTCTTCTACTAGAACAGACGGACAGGTGCTTGTCTGCTTCTGCACAGTAATGAGTCACACAGACACACACTGAAATTTGCAAGAGTGACAAGAGTGACACATCACCACACACACGAACCAGAGTGGGTTATACCCATCCATCCCACTGAATTCCACAGGATGGCTGCGTTTGTTCTCTCAACCTCAAAACCAACACTCTTTCTTAAAAGGTTTCTTAAAATTGCAGTCATTGCACTATAACAGTCACTTTAACATATAATAATATAAATTCAGTGTATATTTTGAGCTCTCACACAAGAATAACAATATTCTTTGTTGCTCGGTTGACTGTTGTTTGGTTGCTAGGATGACTTCACAGCTATTCCCCAGCTGTGGCCACGCAGCACACACACACACACACACACACACACACACACACAAACATGCACACAACACTGGGCATTCTGTACCATTCAGCAGGGGTTCCCACCCTCCCTCATCCTCCAAAGATGCACATCGTAAAGACCCCACTCTATCTCTCTTTGTGTTTTCTTTCTTTCTTTTCCTCTCTTCCTCTCTCTTTCCCTTGCCTCCAGCCTTTTATCACCTCTGTCTTTATCCTCTCATTTTCTCTTTACCTCTGCCAAGATTGATTTCCTTTCTCACCATCTCCAGCAGCCCTCTTCCGCACTCTCCAATACAGTCCGTGTAGCTTGCTAATATGCACACACACACACACACATGCACACACATTCATGTACACACACTTTTGAGAGTCACAGTAATGGGATTAGAAGGGTCTGCTGAAATATTGAAGAGTCCCCATGCAAATAATGAATAGGCTGGCAATGTATCTGGATAAGTGTGTGTATGAGGGTAGTGCAGGTGCTTAGTTGTATTAAGTGTGTGTGGTGTGTGTGTGTGTGTGCGCGTGTGTGTGTGTGTGCGTGTGTGTATGCGTGTGTGTGTGTGTGTGTTATTAGCCACATGTAATGTATGGCGAATGAGCGTGGGTTCATGATGCAGTGAGTACTGCCTGAAGGCGCAGCAAAGTACCAACCTCATGCATAGACACACACACACACACACCACCCACACATACACAGAAGGTTGTGACAATGCTCTTCATCACCCACTACTCTCTGTTCACCCCACAGTGACACCCCACTTACATCTGTCTTGCAGCAAGAGGAGGGGAGTGAAGCCTTTATAATGTCTGTGTGTGTGCGCGTGTGTGTCTTCATGCTTGCATGTATGCTAAATGAATGTGAAACCTGGTTTGTGCTGTGGCCACCGAAATGGTGCACAAGTTGACATTTCTTTGAGGGTTTAGGGTTAGGGAATGCTGAGCCACTCCAAACGCTGCTCCCAAAAAGAGTGAACCTGACTAACCCAGGAGCCAACCATTGTCTTACCAGACAGACGGATGCCAGAAATCGTTGTGTGTGTATAGTTGCACGTGTGTGTGTGTGTGTGCCATACCAGTGTCTAAGGTTGCTGGCCGAATGGAGGAGAAAATTAGACCTGATATGATAGTCACGCTTCACACTGTCAATGTGTGTGTCTGGGTGTGTGTGTGTGTGTGTGTGTGTGTGTGTGTGTGTGCATGGTGACAGTCGCTGGAGCCAGCAATACACAAAGAGAGCAGAATATCAACGAGGTTTGATAGCAGGCTGACAAAACCCAGATCCAATAAAGCACTTGAGATAGAGAGAACCGAGATTGAGTTCTGTTGTTTGCTAATGTGACTTTCTAATTCATCACTTCACGGTACTGAGATAAATGTGCCTGCTAGAGGCAGCGTGAATCTCCATTTAGCATGAGAAAACTGTATATGCATTTGTAGCTCATGTTGCAAAGAGAATCAAAAGTAGAACAACATTCATGCACATGAGCAGGTATCATAACCTCTTTGTTATCCTAACATCGTGTTCCAATGCATGTCGATCCCGTGTGTTTCAGTTAGAATTAAGACTGAAAATAGAAATGCATTAAAATACTGGCCTGACATTTTAGGAAATACTATTAAATAAGAAAATCAATATCACTCTCATTCCTGCACATTAAGTTAACTGTTCACTGGCTCCAGGTTTATATTTACCACACAGGCGTGAGGGTGGTATTGAATTTCTCATCTTACTCTTGGCCTAAAAAGCGTAGTAAGTGTACTTATCCAAATGTTGAACAACTCCTTACAAAATATCAAAAGAACTATGTTGGTGTGATTGTGTTTTACCAGGTAGTTGTACAAAACACAACTTACATCTCAAGGTAATTAATCCAGAACATGCTCGCATTCAGGTAGAAATTTAGTGTGGTTCTACTTTTAAACTGGCTCTATTGAAAGAGGAAATGTAAGAAAAGGTACCCAGTGCAGGCCCAGTCATAAAAATCGTAGTGTTCCTTTGCTTCACCTCACCTTTAAGGACTCAGCCTTTACAGAACTAGTGTGCCTTCATGAGTCTTAGTCCTGAGGTGACTCTAAATTTACTCACTTTCGGTCCCAGGATGAAGAAGTTGCAGAAGCCTTGGTCCAGTCCATCGCCATTTCTCTTTCTCTCCTTAGATTAGACTGTTGGGAGTAGCTAGAGACACAAGCCGGCATAATGACCTGCTGGCTGTTATCAACTCAAGTCTTATGTTAAATGAGACAGGAGAATAGACCCGAGCAGTCAGTGGTTAGTTGAATGGCCACAGCGTCTAAGCAGCACCGACAACACTGTGATTGAGTCTCCGGTTAAAGGATGGGGATCCAGATAGTGGAGGGTAAAGATACAGGATGAGGGACACAGGTAAAAGAAGACTGTGCAAATGCTAGAGACCTGCGATAAACATCAATAAACAAAGGTAATAGTCTTTTTCCAAATGCATTTTCTACATAAGCAGTTCAATTTCTAGAATAGCAAACATGTGCTCGTAACTATTAACATAGAAGAATTGTGCATGCTGTGATCACGTTGCAAAGCGTGTCTTTCCAAAGAAGCCGTTTTGGTCCCCTTTTCCACTCAGTCACTTTGCATGGCTCGGGTGTGTAAATGTCACCAAATGGATTTGAGACTGATTAAAAACTGAGCGGAATTCCAGCCATGCATCTGCTTTGGACAGATGTTCCATTCTCAACAGGATACGTACAGAATCTACTCCTCCTTAGTGAAGTTACGTCAGCCTCATGGAAACAGCATCACAAGATTATCTATGAGCCTTTGGTAACAGTGATGCAGTTGAACTTGATGGCTGAACTTAGCTGTGTTTCTCCATGTCTGATCAAAACAACAGGCAAAGGGGTTTTATAGCCCACATACAGAAAGTGGAAGGAACTTTAGTACAATCTGTAACTTCTCTAACTACTAGAAACAAACAGGCTCTTAGCTTTGCTTCTGTTAGTTTCCTACATCAACAGCAATAGTTGAAGATTTCAACTTGTGGTTTAGAAACTACTCCGGTGATAAAAACCTGTCGAACCACTTTAGTAGGGTGATCCACTTCTCTACCACTAATTAGTTTGTTCATTTCAGTATACAGTAGAATGGCACTGAGTAGAGTCCATACCTTCGCCAAGGTCCAACAGTCGCCTTAAACCCAATCAAGCTGCACCAAATTAATCAGACTCATGGATATCAGTTCCCTAAATATGCCTTTTTAATCATCCACCAGTTATTCCATGGGAAATCAGTGAAAAATACCACATATTACTAAAATATCTACTTCCACCTTTTGAGCGTTGGACAGTCAACAGCGGGACATGTAAGCAGTCTATGAAGTTGTTGTGAAGAAACTGTGTGTTGAACATACTGTAGTCAACAGCGGAGAAGCAGCTCAGGCTGGAGTGGTTTATAAAATGTCCTGAAACAGACTGGTAACATTTTCCACGTGTTTGTGGCTGTTTTGAATCCAGGCTGACTACAGCTGCTATTTCAGCCACACATCACGCAGAGCTGCCTTTCAAACCCACATGTGGCGAGTGAAGATTATTAGTAATTCTTTGACATAGGAGACGCAGCTTGTATCATAATTCTGCTTCTTTAATTTACTTCACCTTGATGCTACTCATCGCGATGGGGAGTTAGTAGTAGAATACTGCTCAGTAAGAGTTATCCCGGGGTCTAATTTATTCAAATTCAGTCACAATCAGACCCAACTGGATGATAGGTCATAACTGGCAGGTGTTTGAGCCAATAGCGTGCAGGTGTAAATCCCTCCCTCAGGAATAGAGCAGTCCTAATCAAGCCCTTGTAATACACTAGTTCCCGTTAGCTCCCAGGGGCTAATTAGCATTCTAATTACTGATTGCAAATGAGAGCTGCGTTGATTGTGTTCCGCCTGTGAGTGGAGAGGCTCGAGAGGGACGCGCACACAGACACACACACACACATGTGCATTTCACTCGCGCACACACTGTCATACTCAAACACACTGAGTGATCATCGTTAAGAAGCTTATCATGCTCTTGTTCCTCTGCGTCTTTCCAGTCCCCTCTCATCAACAGTGTCTCATTAGGATCATAATGCAGTACATATACACACACGGCGCACACACATTAATGTGCGATCGCACCCTCTCACACGCATACGGCGATGAACATTAAAGATCGCAATAAAGAAACAAACATAAAACATTATATTCTGCCAAAGTGTTGCTGTTGTTCCTACCAATTAGCACAGGGCTGATTTACTGCTCGGGGTGAAACACAAGTGCACAAGCCACAAATGCATCACATACACTCACCAGTACACACTAATGTGTGAATATGTGTGTAGAAATAAAGTGTGGCAGGACGAGAGGCTGCAGAATGGATGGAGGGGGCAAGAATAATGAAGAAATAATTCTTTATTACAGTACAACTCGAATGTGTCCACGTATGATTGTATTTGTGTATTTGTGTGCGTGTGTTTGTGAATGAGTTAGTGTGAGAGCTAGAGATAGGGGGTGGTGGTTAGTGTGGGGGCGTTAGATAAGAGCGAACTCCCCAACAGCAAATCATCATGTTATGCTGCTCAGTTAGATGCTCTCACAAGGCTCCTCTAAGCTGCACTTCAGTGTGTATCTGTGTGTGTGTGTGTGTGTCCTCCCTGACTTTCCTCTTAAGCGAAATTCTACATATATGCATTTTCTTTCCTGCGCACATATTTAGGGGTAAGTGTTCATGTTCTGGTTGGGTTGTGGTTAGGTGAAACAGTTCTTGCCCTATCATCTCAGTTTTATTTAAGATCCGCTGTAAAGATTTTAAAAACTGTTCCTTGCATTATTTTCATAATTTTGCACATCACCCATCATACGTGTTGTGACAAGAAAAGAAATTGGAATTTTGCAGTAATTCACAACACAATCGGCTTTTATGCAAAAAGACCAAATGCTGACCGAATAAATTCCTACAAACCCACATCCGTGGTAACATGTTCAGCATCATTTCACTCTTTATACTGTCAACATTAAGGAGGATAAAATTATCCCTGCTCTCATAAGTTTCTAAAGTAATAAACTTTTTTCTCATAGTATTATGAACCACTGATTTGGCATCAGACAGCCGTCACATCATAACGGCCCTTGTTGTTTTCTTGGCTGCAACAAGTCAAATTGAGTGATCGGACAAAATGAATCAGCATCAGAATTGGCTTCATTGGCCAAGTATTTGTACAAATACAAGAAAGTCTTTGCTTTGCTCTCAGGGAACTTACATGGAAATAGACAAACAGCTAGGAACAAGGACAAAAAACAAAACAAATAATGTCAAGAATGATACTAATATACTCAAGAGAATGTGTCTAAAGACAATTTAAACGTCATGTATAATCTCTGACGGCGTGAAAAGTTTGATACAGTAGGATGAGATTGAAATGGAATGTTTGTCTGCAAGATGTAATTGATAATACATTGATAATAAGTGGGCAGTAGTATTCAAATCCATCTTTGCTTATCTATCGAGTTAGTATTGAAAAAAGTTATTGTAGTGTTGTTGCATCTCCGCGTCATTAATAAAATCTCAGCTCGATGTATGAAATACATTAAAATGCAAAACATAAGCAATGTATAACACAATGTGGTATTAAAAGTTACCGAACAATGTATATAAAACGTTATAAATATTAAGTGATTGTCTGACATTTCCAGTGATCTGTCTATTTTGCATCATTAGTGTTTTGGAAATACGCCGGCTACATGTTTAAGATAATAATTTACTTGATTGTTGAATGAGTGTTGTTTTTGTTCTCTATCCCGTTATTATGTGCTGCTGCAAAGACACCCTTCCTCTTTGTAATAACACACACACACACACACACACACACACACACAATTGTCACCTCGGCTATTGTCTCGTCGTAGATTGTTGTGACCATATTCTGCGAAAAATTGGTGGGGGGGGGGACACACACAAAAAAACAGCAATAGCGAAATTGGAGACTCTCGCTCACTCCGTCCGCCGGTGTGTGTGATGTGATTGATGCTCGACAACCGGTGTTTACTCTTGTTGGCCAATTGAAAAGCCAGCGTGGCAGGCTGGGAAAGCACAATGGGGAGAGGAGCTAAAGTGGCGGTGTGAGGTGCAGAGCGCTGACACTGAGACAAATAGATAGAAAGCTGTTAGAGAGGAGAGAACACAGTGGGAGGGAGGGAGGGAGGACGAGCCAGACATAGACAACACTGAAAGGGAGCATTAGATTTGATTTCAGCAACAGAGAGGAGTAGAAGAGGATAGAATAGAGAAAAAATGAAGGGATGATGAAGGGAAGTAAGAGAGAGAAAGAGGGGAGGAGGATAGGACAAAGTAAAAAACAAACAAAGTGGAAGTAAGAAAGCGAGCAAACGAATGCCAATAAGGAGATGCAAGACAGTATTTGAGAGATGGCCGGAGAAAGGCAGATGGTTTAAGTAACAGACTGAAAGAGCGATAACGAGTGGTGAGAAAAGGGAGAGACAGGCGGAGATAGAGCGAGGCACCGGTGGGAGGGATGGAGGAGTGGAGACGCTGGTCATCCCTGTCAGCAGGCCCTTTAAATGAAAGGCGACAGTGTGTGTTGGGGAGAAGATTGGAAGGAATTAAGGACTGGCATGTACTGTGACACCCTGAGAGGCAGAGAGATCTAGAGAGAGAGAGAGAGGGGAGGAGGAGGAGGAGGGAGAGAGAGGAGCCAATTGAATTCTTCTACCAAGTGCCCACTTGTCCATGTTAAATCTCTCAGTGCACGAGTGTGTGCATGCATTCCTACAGTATGTGTGTGTGTGTGTGTGTGTGTGTGTGTGTAGTCATTCTTGTGTGTTGATATGTTGTGCATGTGTGTGTCTATGTGGGTGTGGGATCCCGAAAGGTGAAGTGATTTACAGAGAACAAGAGGAGAGGGAGGATCTATAACCGCCATGCTGCCCTCGCCTTTGTTCAGGACCAAAGCCTGTGCCGGGCTTATCGGCTGCACAGATTACTGCTGTATCGATGGCATCCCCTTGTGTGTGTGTGTGTGTGTGTGTGTGTGTGTGTGGGCCTGTGTGTGTATAAATATATAAATGAAGAATAGGAGGAAAAGAAAAACACAGACAGATAGGCATCTTGTGATTATGTAGGTTCTCACTCCAAACTCAAAACACAAATAGATGAACATATACACCACACTGTGAGGGATCAAATCTTGATATTTTGTCATTTTAATTCACTCCCACTGTCACTATCAGAGTTTTGATTCAGGCCCAAAATGTCACCCTTACGTCCCATAAACTAATATTATTTTTTCACCCGATACTCGATTTTGTCTTAAAGCTGGGGTTGGTAATCCTGGAAAAGCTTGCAAGAGCAGGATACACTTTGAAAAAATGCGACCCATACATTCCAGGTCCTCCACTCTCGTCAAAGCTGCAAACCCAAAACACATCACAACTGCTACACAACGACTTTTCCGTAACTCTTTTTCTAAAATCTGACCAGTCTCTTGTTTCCTATAATCCCATTAAGTCTGAATATAATTTCAGAATGAAATGATTGGTCTTGTTTATTACCATCCTCCAATAGACACCAGCTCTTTTCTTCTTCTTTTTTTCAGACACTTTATTTATTGATGGTTATCTGGACGTGAAGAGGATTTCAACATACGGTAGATAAAAAATGTTACAGACACAAATCGACCCGACTTTTAACACAATTCTTTCCTAAACTGATCTAAGCCTGAATCACTAAAGTGTTAATGACCCTGAAAGAGTCAAAAGCGATTTTTACTTGAATGCATAGTTTGTTTTTAACAAAACAGAAATTGCTGCTAAGACAGAAGAGGATGAATACATATGTACATATATTATCTTTACATATTTACATAAGATCTTAAGATCTCAGTTAAAACTTAAAGAACCAAGAACATAACAAAATCAGAGGAGACTTTATTGCTTTTGGATTGTCCCATTATTGCAATTGCATACAGAAAGAGAATGTAAATCCTATAAATAAATGCAGTGTAAATGAGTAGAAAATAATACACATTTGATGGATGGATTGATTGATTGATTGATTTAAGAGTACAACACCTGAAAGGTCTGTAATGTGGAGTGAGGTCAAAATGATAATAATACATTTAAACAAGCATATAGGATGATAGAATCCAGACTGCGGGGTCTGACGGTGCTGCGTCTCTCTCTCTCTCTCTCTCTCTCTCTCTCTCTCTCCCTCTCCTCTTTACAAATGTGTCTATGTGAAAGGTTTCTTTTCTCCCCTTCCTGATCAGGCAGACCTGTCTATTGAGCAACATGGACAGACACTTGACACATATAATCAAGACATCAACATGTACACATTAGCCAGGCTGGCCCTCCTCAAAGCACTCAGCTTTGACGGGCTCGAAGATGCTCATTTCCTTGTTTGACCACAATGAAACCACCTTTGTGTGTGCATGTGTGTGTGTGTGTGTAGAGAGAGAGAGAGAGAGACAGAGGGGAGGGATGCTGTGTGAGAGTGTGTGTTTCTTAATAGAAGGTGGTTAGAGGTGTCACCCTGCACCCATTTTAATGTGCTCCACAATTACAGCTGTCATGGCTTGAAGATAATGTCTCAGTCTGTTTTATTTTACACACACACGCACACAGGCACACACACACTAAAGAGGTGAAATATGGCTGAGAAGGAACAGGCCCTTACTCATAAAAAACGCCTCAACGACCTCCATCACCCTTGTGTGTGTGTGTGTGTGTGTGCGCAAGGGCTATGAGGGGTATGCCTCCGCGCATGAATTATTATAGTGTGAGTCTGTATATCTGCGTGCTTACGTGCGAAATGTGTGTCGTGCATTCTTCTGTGTGTGTGCGACTGTGTGTGTGTGTGTGACAATATTTGCTTTGTTGAACGAGCCCCTTGGTGAGAGTCAGGCTGGTTGCAGCATTCCTTATGCAGCAGAAGAGCTGCTCCAGTGATGTTAAGACACTGTAACAGTTCTGCACTTTAACACCTGCTCTAAGGAGCTGCCTTATGTCAACAGCAGGATACATATGCCATGCAAAGAGGGGAAAGGATTCGACGCAACATTATCCAGACAACTGACTACAGTCACTTCTGAATATCTGTCACCTTTTCATCTCCAAATCAAGCCTCTTCAGCCTTTTTCCAGCATCATGAGGGGATGGTATCAAGACAGTACATGTTTAAGGCACATTGTTTTATTAAGCTGAGAGAAAGGTAAGCTTATAATGCTGAGTCCCATGACATGATAGTCTTTAATTTCCCTTTTGATCATGATCTTCAATAGCAGATGGAGATTTACATTTTTCAGGACCTCTTATCTCACCTTGAATAACAATTGTCATATATAAACCTAAACTTGCACCATATAGCAGTGTTTTCCATTTCTACTTCTTATAATAACTCAAGAGATCTCCAACTATAGGTGTGCAGCAATAATCGCAGCGTTATTTATCCTGTGACTGTTTTTGCTCGTTTTTGCTCGCACCCTGTTACCGCCTTAGATTGCATTCATTTTGTTGGAAACGCTGATCTAGTGTACAGAAAGGAAGGCAGAACTTCAAAACCCCAAATCTAATGAACATTGAGGAATTCAGTGCCATAAAATGCTGCACCATTGTGAAACCCTGTGGCAAATTATATTTTATTCTGTTCTGTATTAACAATACACATGTTAGACATTGTGTCAGCTGTTAGCCTACCTTTTAACTTAGAGTTAAAAATCATAAACTGTGTGTATGTAAAACATTGACTTCCAATGTCACTGAGTGTGTACACTGTCCCACTCTGAGTCTGTTGTGGGCCATGTCCTGTAAACCTCACAGTTTATATGCATATTAATCCCTGAGGCTTCTACCACATCCTCTTTAAAACCTTAAAAAAGTCCTTATCAGGCATAAATCTTTCTTTCCTTCCTTCCCTCAAGTCAACACTTCCTCCATATGAAAACGGCTGCTAAATGGTGTGTTGTATTGACTTCACTTCTTCAATATCTGACCTCACTGTCATAAGCAAGGTAACCTGGGGCCTCTCAGTGCTCTTGAGTGAGATGCCCCTCTCTCTCTCCTCTCTCGGTCTACCTCTCTCCACCCTGTCTTTGAGTGCTCCATAGATTGGTAACATGACCTCTAATTCTCCCGAGACGAATATATGCACACGGATCAAAATGAGACAAACGACAAGAAGGCAAGGAAGAAAAAAAAAATTAAAATGTCTGAAGAAGAATCGACTCGGTGGTGTTTTAATGTCACGCATTTAAGGCGTTGATGGCAGATTATACCACATGGTGCGTGCACACAAACACACACACACACACGCACACAGACACACACACTCTTGGCTTTGGGGTGTGTGGAATCAAATCTCTCCAAATCTCTATTCTGCCGTCACAGAGCTGAAGCCGCAAACACAGATGATCACTGCTCGTACATACACACGTGCACATTACATGCATGCCCGCCTACACATATGCAAACACATGCACTTGACACACACGCACACACATTCACGCAGATGCACACGCAGAGGGGTAACCCTGGTAGATTTATCAGTGGAGGTCTGCAGCACAGTGGCTGCCTTTCTCATTTCATAGGCCACCGGGGCAGAACAGGCATGGGCTTGTTCAAATCCAACCCCACAAGACCAACACATACACACACACTCACACTCACACACACACACACACACAAACATGCATACGCGCTTTCTCTTTAGCAGCTTAACAGATGCCAGCCAGAATCAGTGGAGAGGAAAGGAGGGAGGGATAGAAGAGGGGAGACAGAGACAAGCTGGTGGAAGGAGGAAGGTGAGGAAGAGGGGGAAAAAAGATATCGAGTACTTCTGAAGAGACAGACAAAGACGGGATGATCGACACAGACAGCACATGCTGAAAGAGAGAGAGAGAGTCATGCAGGTTCTCCAGCACAAATACAGAGATATCATGTACATGGACAGCTGGATCACTGGTTTATTCTGAAACACACACACACACACGCACACACAAACCAAATGCGAGCAGGCTAAAAGAGGGTGTGTGTGTGTGTGTGTTTGCACATTCTCAATGGAGAAAATCTGTGTTTTCAGAGTGCAGCGCTGTAAGACCGAAATTTAATTGGATTCTTTGGAAATGATGCAGGCTTATTGGTGTAATGGCTTGCTCATGGTGCGGTTGGAGTGAGTCCCTGTAACAATACCTAGTGCCTCGTTAGCTTGGCAGCCACACACACACACACCCCTCACACACACACACACACACACACACACACACACACACACACACACACACACACACACACACACACACACACACACACACAAACACACACACACACATGCTAAAGAGAGTGTGTAACAAGCGGGCAGGACCATGGGTGGGTTCAAAGCTTTGATGAAGGGCCCTAGCTATAAGCTGAAAATGGCTACTGTCTGCAAGGGGAGCTCGGCGTGAGGACAAATGAGGACACACACGCGGCTTGCAAGTGCACTCCATGCGTGCATACCCAAACACACACACATTGTGTCCGTTAAGACATTCTTATCCTCCGTATGTCAATTTTGGTTCTGTGCAAATTGCACTTTAATAGGTTAAATTACTAAAATACAGTATAGCCACCACTGAAGCTTCACAATGGACATAGACTTTAGCTGACTTTGTTCCCATGGTATCACAGCTGAGATTCTGGAAATGTCAGCAAGCCTGACCTTTTTTTCCACTTCTCTCCCTCCATGTTTTTGCTCCTCTCCCCTGCAGTCATCAAACTCTAAGCTCTCCGAGGCGCCCTCCGTTGTTTCAGATGGGTACACGAACACTTTACACCTTTTTTCGGCATCCATTCATCTCCTCTCAACCTTGGTGGCTCTACAAAAAAAGAGAAAGCAGGCAGGGAACGTTTGGATGAAGGCACGGAGGGACGTACGGTTAAGGCGCTCTTTGATCTGACCGGTTTTAGCCGAGGGAAAATACAGAGGCAGCCAGGGAAAAACATACAAGGCCCCGGGTGGAGCCTGGGCTTCACCCGGGGGAGGCGACCCAGCGGAAGAGCCCCACGTTAGGCTTGAGTGGGGCCAGCGCTGCTCGTGTTATTTTAACATGGTTAGCACATGGGCTAAACTCCCCGGTCATTTATTTAACACACAGACTCCCCACGGCGCTCCCAGATGCCACGAGGCTAAAGGGAGCTACAAACACCTCATGTGAGGTCGACTCTGCAGGGCATCTTGTTGCTTTTTGATTCTTTTTTTTTCCCTCACATGTTTTTTATTCAGTTATTTCCAGTAAATGTCGGCAGGTTGCTGCAGACGGGAGGGTGAAGGTGCACGTCTTCATTATTAGTATGGTGTTCTGAGCTGCCATGCTATTTTTACCATCTCTATTTTCTCGTCTCTGCCTCAACAACCACGGGTGGATTCATCTGGGGCCCTGGAGCAAAGGTTTGCTCTTGGACCTCTTTTGACCCCCCACAGTGCAGAGCGCATGGCAGCTTCATTATTTTCCCAGAACACAGAAACCGACCTCTTGTCATCAACTTCAAGCTTTAAGGCTACTGCATGACATCTGTGCATTGTAGATGTATCCTGTCATCTGAAGAAAAAGTTCCCATCAAGTACATTCCACACGCAAACTAAACATGGCAACTTTATCATTCCACCCAGATTTGTTGAGCACATACACAGTTTTTGGTTTCTTGAGCATCTTGAGTTGCTGTATACTTCATATAATTTTTCATTATCTATTGATTTTGTCTTGATCAATCAATTCATTGTTTTGTCTATAGAATCAGAGAATTGTAACACATGCGCTTAGAAATTTGTCAAAATTATATTGCTTCTCCCACCAATGGGCCAAAACCCAAAGATTGGCTCAGTTTTTTATCATTGACAACAAAGCCAAGAACCGAATTATATATTTAAGATTTTAAAGATAACCTTGTCAGTCCTGGCTGTAATGTGATCAAATTTGTAGCAGATTCATTTCAGCTCTAAAATAAAACAAAGCAAATGCTCAGTGACACACAGACACTTGCACACGTGAACGAAACCAGGGACTGCATGCCAGTTGGACATTCAGTGTTTTAGCGTTGTGATATTTGGCAACCCAAACAGACAGTACGCGAAATCCCTGTGGGCAGCGTGCTTTACCACAGAGAGTGTGTGTGTGTGTGTGTGTTTACCCAGAGAGCAGCAGCAGCTGTGTCAGTAATGGCTCTCTAAGCTGCAGGCTAATGACAGAACTCAGAGAATGGGACTCTAACATGGATAGATGTTTAACCCCGTTTAGCCCTGATCTGAAGACCACTGGGCAAACACCACACGCATGCACACACACACACAGTCACACACACACACACACACACACACACACACACACACACACACACACACACACACACACACACACACACACACACAATTTAGGGAGAGGGAGAGAGAGAGAGGTAAAGCGAGGGGGAACTATATCATTCACCCTATATATTGTCCTGCCATTTCCCCCTGTCACCGTGGCAACAAGACCCCACACAACAAGACCCCCAAATCACTGACCCTCCCACTTTGGACATACACACATATGCACACGAACACACACACACACACACACACACACACACACACACACACACACACACACACACACACACACACACACACACACACAAAGGCAAACACACTGTCCTTTGGAGAGCATGAGGGGGCAGGTGGTCACATCAGTAGAGTGTGTATGGGGGGTTGTTAGCTTTTTAGTGTGTGTGTGTGTGTGTGTGTGTGTGTGTGTGTGTGTGTGTGTGTGTGTGTGTGTGTGTGTGTGTGTGTGTGTGTGTGTGTGTGTGTGTGTGTGTGTGTGTGTGTGAGTGTGTGTGTGTGTGTCTGTGTGTGTGTGTGTGTGTGTGTGTGTGTGTGTGTGTGTGTGTGTGTGTGTGTGTGTGTGTGTGTACGTCACAGCCTGCTCATCACTCAGGCAGCAGTCCATTGTCCGGTCCCATGAAGTGACTGTGAGGTCTAATTAGCAAGTTAACAAGTTAAGAGGTGGAGTCTGTCAAACGCTTAGCTCTTTCACCCCTAGGGTTAGCCCACCACTGCTGGGTATGTATATGCATGTGTGTGTGTGTGTGTGTGTGTGTGTGAGAGTGTGTGTGTGTGTGTGTGTGTGTGAGTGTGTGAGTGTTGGGGTTCCTCAGAGAGTCACCAGTTCCATCTCTTTGCATCTAAATGTCCTTCTTCAGCTGTTGTTTGTTTAAATAGATACATTAACCCATAAATTACATCTTTGGATTTTATTTCAGAGGGAGAGGTAAGATCTATGAAAGAGGAGAAAATATATTTTGTCTTTTGGGAAAGTGAGCATAAGTCCACATTTTTATTTGGGGAAACAGTAAAGAATAGAAAATAATATAGTATTTTGCCAAAAGTTAGTGAGACGATAGATATCACCCACATCAGGAGACTAGGAGCAGACAGCTTATCATAGGTGTGCATTTAATCTATATGTCTATATGTTTATGTATTGGAGCAAATGCAGCAACTTCCTGACAAGATTGCAAGACTTGGTGTTTCCCCCTTCCTCCAGTCTCTATGCTAGTTATACTAAGCAGCTGCATATTAGATGTGTCTTTTTAATAAGTAAGGGAATAAGCATCTTTCCCAAAATATCGAAACCATTCATGTAAATTGGGGTGGATAGAAGATGTTTCACTAAAAAAGCCCTAACTCTGTTTTCTACAAAGCTTATATGGATTTTATGAATGGAAACCTTATAAACAGAAGATGATTAGCAGTCATAATAGTAAGATTAGCACTAAATTTAGCAGAAGTCGTGAAATTACCAATAATATCGGTGGCAATGTGGTAGTTCTCTTCTAAGTGTGTGTGTGTGTGTTTTGCTGAGAGGCAAGAGATGTAATAATCAGTGCGGTGAGACTTTGGGTCTATTTCAGACGTCTTTACGAGGCTGGTCGAGACTCATTTGTAACTGAACCTGCACAAGTAACAGGAAAAAATGTTTTAATTCTTCTCTTTACCACCATCCTAACCCCTTTTCCCACGTCGCCTTAATTCACTTATTCGAGGCCTGGACGGCAGCAGTTGACTGTTGAGAAAGATGCCTCATTAAAGATAATTACCACAGTGTAGGATTTTAAACTTATTATTATTTCCCTTGTTCCAACATTTTGGGAACTTTCTGTGTAAAGATTTTAAAATGTCTATCACACGACTGGCTGATACATCTCTCCCTCCTCTCTTCCTCTCATTTTCTCCACCTTATGCACTCTCTGTCTTTCACCCTGTTAATCTGTCTGTCTCTATATCACTCCCTCAATGAACTGAAGCTCTCTACCTCCCACAAAGGCACCACCATATTTCTCCTCTTAAACACTGGGGGCAATATGCATTGTCTGGGGTGCAGTGGAACTTGTCAACAATAGAGGTGGATGGGCTCAGTGTGTGTGCGTGCGTGTGTATGTGTGTGTGCGCGCGTCCAAAGTAGGGGTTCCCCCACCCCCCCTTTATCCAGACAAAGACCCCAATTTGTCACCTCATGTACAGCTGTTGACCGGGTGGCTTTCAGTTTGCATGTGCATGCATGTTTCTCTCTGTGGGTGTGTGCGTGCGTGTGCATGTGGTTGTGTGAAATTGGGGGAGGAGAGAAGCAGGAGGGGACAGAGTGAGGCGGGATATACCCTTTTCTGCCCCAGTACAACCTCTGAGGGGGCAGGGAGGCAGGGCCAAGGGGGTTAGTAAGTAAAAGGGGGTAAATGGTTTTCTGCCCCTTTTCTGTGGGAATGTTTGTGTAAGAGGACAAAGCAGCAGCCACTCTGTTGCTGTGTGTGGGAGAGTGAAAGTGCCGGGGGTAAAGGGGATGTTCTGGGGGGAGTGAAAGCAGCTCTCAGGAGAGGGGGGGGAGTTAGGGGCAGCAGAAAAAAAAAAAACATCCTTCAGCCTTCACATCCACTAGATGCATATCCGTGAGTTGTATCCAGCTTTGTGACTTCTGATTAGTTATATTTTAACTCCTAAACTGCAACCAAATCAGTTAAGTGAGGAAAATGTGGTTAGACACTTCTCCTAGGGCACATATAGGGCATCATCTACCTTTAAGCATTAATGTGACATAAACATGTGAGTATATGTTGTACATGCACATTCACAGGGGGATTTAAAGACGCAAACTGCATAATAGCTGCACATTTTACATGTCATATTTGCAACAGTGTCAGATAAAGTATCATCAAAACAGATTCTTGAGATAGTTGATTTGAGGACCATTGTTTTTCACTACCACCACATCAAGTCTGTTTCACCGGCCCAGTCACATCTACAGACTCCAATCCAACATCATTTTATTAAATAACTTTTGTCCTGCACTTACATTTAGTTGAGGGACCAGAGAGAAACAGACAGTAATGATTTAGCCTCAGTTCCTGTCTGCCAACTCTCCTTTTCCTTCTGCCAGAGTGTGGTAAGGCAGTTCCACTTATTCCCAATGATTTTCCCTCAATTAACTTAATGAAACAACAGCTTAATACTGTATATTGAATTATACAGCCAACCCTATCCCAATCATCCCATCATGCCCCAGGCCGTCCTCCCATTCAGCCATCAGCCCAGCGCCATCCTGCCTGCAGCCCTCCTCGTCCCCTGGCTGGCCCCTCGTGTTGTGACTCCTGACAACTTCTCCAATTTGCTCTGCTGTGTGAAGAGGCAGGGAGCACATTGATGTCTTCCCACCTACACACACACACACACACACAATCTCGCCCTGCACTTGCACACGCACACCCTGAAGTCATCAATATCCTCCCATTTATAAATGATCTGGCCCCAGGATAGAGTTTCAAACCTGCTGGGCCCTTCTGCTCCCTGCATGTCACACACACACACACACACAAACACACACACACACACACACACACACACACACACACACACACACACACACACACACACACACACACACACACACACACACATGAACACACACACATGCGTACACACAGTCCCACTCATTGGTCATTGATTGCCTTCTCAGATTTAACACAGCTCCATCCGTCGTTTGAGCAGCAGTGGGGACCTGTGCCTCTTTCCATGTCCGTCCCTGTGTGTGTGTGTATCTGTGTGTGTGTGTGTCCTTTTTTTATTTTGATGTAGTCATATCAGCAAATTTCGCCACGGTGAAAGGTCACAGCGGGAGTGTGAGATCACACCCTCATGTCCGCTGTTTTGTTGTCAAATTAGTGCCACGAGCAAAGGAAACAAGAGGATGAGAGACACCGACGGAAAGAGAGGATAAGAGAGAAGGAGAGGGAGGGAGAGATGCTGTATCAGTGTGGATGATCTATTCATCAATTTTTGTCAAACTGCTGAGCATGTGGAGCCCTACAGTCAATACATGGTCAGAAATATCACACTGACACACAAATAGTTATCTTCTTCTTTGCTTTCATGCACAGTGCTGGACAAAGTACTCAGACCCTTCACTTAACAAAACCTCGATGTAAAAATACCCCAAAAGTCCTACATTTATAATCTTTATTGAATTTGAAATGCAGAATTTGTGAGGAAATGTACTCATTATGTAGAGTGACTCCTGGTGGAGTGTGATTATAGATTGTTTATTGGATGATTATTATTGATGCATTAATATAGAAATATCGAATTTCCGAGCTGTTACAAGTAAATTATATATTACAAAGCAACACATTAAATACTCAAATGTTACACCTCACATTCATATTTAATATAAATTTATAATTTACTTTCCAACTATGTCACAAATAAATCGTGGAAAATTAATGCAGGGTCACAGTTGAGGCTTTAAAGACATAAAGGGAGATGATCACATTGTGGTGCAGAATATAGTTTTAGAGCTTCAATAAATCTCAGTGCGCTCTACAATAAATTCAGATTATACAGTGTTTGTAGCAGATGTTATGCAGGGTTTATATACAGTATACATATAAATTACCCAGATTTCTTATAGAATTAGAATCAAAGATGCAAAGGCATAGTATACATCAGTTTGACTGAATGGGTCATTCTGAAAAAATATTGTATCTTAGGTTTGACATTTTTTTCTTATTCATCATATTAGTTCATTAAAGAGTTGGTGCCATGAAACTGATACAGAATGTGCACGACTGTGATTATTCTTCCCACTTTAAACATATTTAAGGTGGAATTAAAAGCAGGAAACAGGATGTAAAGAGTTTAAAATAAACCTGGAATTTGCTTCAGCATCATCACCATATTCAGGTCAAAGTTTGCCACAAAAACACTGAAAACATGCATCTTTAACATAAAGCCCCATCCCGTCTCTGAACACTAACTCACCCACACACACTTACACCCATAGAGACACACACTCCCTCTCTCTCCTCACACTCCGGTGGGCTGTGTCTCACTGTAGATTCCTTAAAACCTGATCCTGTCTAAATTTTCAGGCCTTTCCTCATTGATTTCCCCGGGTGAAAATAAGAGGATAGGAAAGCATGTTAGACGTCTCCGGAATCAGAGCCAATCCATTAGCAGCGATCAATACACTGGCAGAGGAGAGAGAGAGAGCGAGGGAGGGAGAGAGAGGGAGAGAGAAGGAGACGTGAGTGTTGACAAAACCAAATAAATATAGACGCGCAAAGAGAGGAGAAATTAGATTAGTGCCGAGAGAATCTAAGCACAACACTTTTAACCCCTAACCTAACAATCTGTGTTTACACCACAGTAAGGAGAAGGGGGGGAGGAGGAGGCGCGGGAGGGATGGAGGTGTAGGGAGGGAGGCACGGAGGGAGGAGAGCGGTTGCGGTCGCACTGAGAGTGTGTCTGTTGCCGACTTGAATTTAACAAGGTTTTTCTGTGTTGCTCGATGGCATTAAAAACTATACACCCTCACACACACACACACACATGCACACACACACATGCACACACACACATGCACACATTCAAACAGGACACGCAGTATAACTGTTGACATGCATGCAATTCACATAATTACTGTGGTGGAGAATAATGTGACTTTGGATTTACGGTCATCCTGTGGTGCTGTGAAAGTCCTTTTTCTTATGAAGATCATTACATGGTTTCATAAAGGCTGAATGGGGAAATCCAGGCCATATGTTGCTAAGTAATGATCCCAATATTGTCTCTTTCCCTTTTTTCATACGCTCACTCCCCCTCTGTTTGGCTGTTTTTCTTGTCCTCAAATCTACAAAACATTGTTGAATCAAATATGGAAGAAAAAATCTTTTGATTTCCAATATGAAACAAATCCAGCATGAAGCATGCCAGACTGACTCTCACACCCTCTAAATGAACACACATTCTCCATATAATCCACTTTCAATAAATGGAACACATTGACATTACTACGTTCTACAGAGAAATGTGAAGAAAGATTTTTTTCCCCCTCACACATATACACCCCGACTGCTACACAATGACTCATGCAACGCACCGCACTCTCTGTGTTCCCCTCTTACACACACATCATCATCATCGCCGTAATCATTATCAATGATATCTTGGCATTCTCTAAATTGAACATATGGTCTCTGGCATGCAGCAGCATCGTAGCACCGATGCCAGTAGAAGCAAAGAAACAGAGTGGTTTGTGTATGTGTGTGTGTCTGTGAGAGAGAGGAATGCAGACGGTCTTTCTTTTAATCCTTCACTTTGAGGTCACACACACACACACAAACACACACACCCTCACACTCGGCTGCTACCCAGATGGAGGCATAACCTGGCAGAAAATAACTGGCACTGATTAAATATTTAGTCGTCATTGAAGTGTCACGTTTTGGGTGTTTGCTCCGCTGCCGCAGCAGTGATGCCTCTCAGCGAAGACAAATTATTTGGAAATATGTGCACACATAACAATGGTAATGAAAGCAGCTAAGATATTGTAGACTTACAGGAATCTTTGGTTTATTATTTCTTCGCTTTGGCAGTTATTCCCATCTGCTTTAGTAAGTTCAGGCTCCCCACATCCCACCAGACGTGCACACACGCACTGCCAATTTTCTTTTTACACCAAATAAGTCAACTTACCTAGAAGTCTGACTAAATTGCAGTGACTAAAGTCTCCACAAAGTTTCTTGCCTTGTCAGACTTAGTTGTGGTAATGTCACGTGATTTCCAAATCTCACACATTAGTTTGCTGATTATTACAACAGATAGAAGTAGTGGCCAAAAGTATAAAAAAAATACAAGACATGTTATAGCATTTTAATTAAATATGTTTATTTTTGTTAAAGAATAATTTGTGTAATTTTAGTAAATGAATTTACTTGTTTTTTTATTGAGAGTTGCCTGGAAAAAAGAGAAGAAAGAAACTCTTATATCTAGTAAAGAGCTGGAGCCAGGGATCGGTTAGCTTAGAAGAAGTCTGACACTTGACACCATAACAATCACGGATACTAGTTACTTCTGTAGCAGTATAATAAAGTACCTATTGTACATTTGCTTTTAAACATAAATACAGTATATACTTGCAATGCAATTCCAATCACCAACTTTACACACAAATGACATGAACATGATGGCAGGATGCAACACAACTAAATAACCACAAATGACTACTGGTTGAGTGACTGGCTAATAGAAACCAAGTGTGTGTGTGTGTGTTTGTGAGTCCTTATGTGGAGCATTAACTACCCTGTTTGGAACAGGAGAGGTTTTGTAAAGGTGTCTGCGTTGACTTTGTTACACACACTCAAACTCAGTGAAAATAGATGGCCATTTTTTCCTCCTCTGGAAGATAATCGCATTCAAGCGATCGTTATGCATTACCATGTAGTTCCCGTCAAAGAGTGATATTGAAGAGTGAAGAGGCGTTCTCCTCGACTCTGACTTTGATAGATGGTTCCTGTTTTCAGCGCGAAATACTGATGTCATTACCTATAGATTTGTATTCAATCAGCATCTTGCATTCAATCTGTGTCTTTACCCTCTGAAGTTGGTTTGTATACAGAATATTCTATTAAGTTGAGTTAGATGCCTCATTGCACCGGGCCTCAGATTCAAACACAAGCTGGCAGTTTGTGTTTGTGACTCGCTTTTGCTGGTAACATGAATCATTGAGGAGAAAACACAGGGAGGAAGAGTATCATTTCTGTCTAGACTTTCAATGTCTCCACCCTCCTCTTCACCCTAACAGGCTGACAAAGACATAACGTAATTTCATCTGATGCTCAACTGGAAGTTAACTACATATATGGCCTTAACAGTGCACACTCTCTAAATTCCCTCCTTTCCTTTATGGTGTATTGAGTGAAAGATAATAGCCCGTTTGGCTATGAAGACACTTTGCTTTGTTGTCTTTCGCCATGTATCCTAATGGCTGATGATTACCCTGCAATGACAGTGTCTGCGTCCGTGTGTCAAACGGAGAAGGGTACAAATCTGTCTCTCTGAGAGTGTGTGTGAGTGTGTTTTAAGTTGTGTCATCGGAGGACATGTCTTAGCAACAAGCTACTGGCAGTTGTGTAGTATCAGGCTTTTATTTCCTTTCTCTATTGACTGATTGTCATTGCATTGGCTGGAAACAGATTTTGATAAATTGTATAGACAAACAGATACATGTTTTACCTGCATGCCTCAAATGCCCATTATTAAAGATAATCGATTTATGTTTTCTTAACTGCGATCTACATGGTTATGGTTTGGATAGATTTTAGTTCAAAAACCACTTAGATCATTGCCACAGTGTGGGGGTTAAGGGTTGAGATAGAGTTAGAATAAACCAGAGATGATGTAATGAGATGCAAAGTGTTGTCTCAAGTACAGGGAATTGTACCAATATTTGTTAAAACAAGTACAAATGACAAATTAAGGAAAGATCAAAATTATGTTGATAATAATTTATTAAACGATATTTGTTGCCATGGCTAAATTAATCCACATTTCAGGTTAGTCACGTTTAAAAGAAACCAATGCCAACTTGAAAAGAGCAACGGACCACCAATTGGTGTTAGCAACACCAATTTTCTGTTGACTCATCAATCCTTCTTGACCTCTACTCTGCACACACTTTTTAAATCTATGACAACATCCAGTCATAATTGCTTAAACTTAAACATAGGCTGGTATTAGGGTGTATTTGCTGATGCTGCCTCCTCCTCTGGTAGGACAGACTCAGAATGTATAACCAAGTTTTCTGTTTAGATTGGATGGTAACTGGTATTAATATGGTTTAAATGGGTAGGAGAGGAGAGGAGAGGAGGAGAGGAGGAAAAAGCTATTAATTTTGGCTAATGATTGGGCCTGGTAATAGTTATCAGTGTTTTAGGGCGAATATTATGACCATGTAACGAAGGCCTTGATTACTTTATTAGCCTCTTCAAGTCATTTGGCTAGAGCTTACCGATGTGACCCCCCCCCCTCTCATAAGATCCCCTTACCTCTCTCCCCCCATAACCCTCCTCCCCCCTGTTTCTCTCTGCACCCCGTGATGATGAAATCAAATTAGGTGGACTGGATGGGCCTAAATCACAGCTCGTGTTGCGGGCCATGACATAAAGAATGGCCACGACGAGGTTACCCAGAGTTCACGGCAGATAATGAAAGAGACAGGGAGGTAATAGCATGACGGAGTGGTGGGGTTCAGTATACTGGGGGTGGAGGGAATGGGGGTTAATACAAGGGGAGGGGTGGAGGTTCATTTGGAGGGTACCTGCCTATATGACCACTCCATCTGGTGAGGGACACCCATTCACCTCCGTCGTCTTTGCCTTTCTCCACCTATTCTGTGCTCTTCTTTATTTCTCTTAAGGCTCTCTTCTGTCCTCTCCTTCATCCTCTACCAGCATCCTCTGTCTTCTTTTATCCGTCCATCCCTCTTTCCTTTTCTGTCTTGATAATGATAAAGGTTTCACACTCAATTAAGTAAAGTATCGCCTAAAAGGGAGTCGAGCTGGAGTTATCAGGACACGTTCTCTAAGTACTTCAGTGATGGTTAGCCACTTTCATGATCTCCTCCCAGTCTATTTGTCAGTGAGAAGCTGCAATGTCCACTTTTTACTTTTGTGTTGCTTTACTCGACAGCTGACATTGACCCTGCTGTCTCCACCTGTAAAGTATGAGGACATCCAAACACTACACTCATGAGTGATTGTTGGAAATTGTTCCAAAACTTTGGGCATTAACATGATGCTGTTGTGTGGTCATACACTGATTTTGGTGCAATAAGACGTGGCCGGCTGAAGGTTTCTTGATTCAGCACAATGGTTTTGGGCTCAGTTCAGTTCATTCCGGTTCCTCTTTCCTTCACTCCAAAAAGCAACATCTGACTCACTTTGTGCACCGGGGCGTTAACATGATGAAACATGGCCTCCTCTAGACTGTTACCACAGAGTTAGAAAAACACAATTGTCTAAAATATCATGCAAATGCTGTAGCAATAAGATTTCCTTTAAATTATCCCCAAATCCCAAATTTTGAAATTCAAGCCAAAGTGCTCCAATGGATCTGGAATGGAGAGTCTGCACCATATATATCATATTCTCTATTATCATTATATTGTATTCGGGATAAAGTACATTCGTATTTTTGTAAAAAAAGCTTCCAAAATAAAGGTAGAAGACCCATGATGGTTTAACATTTAGTTTGGGCATGGTGAGATATTAATAACGCCTGATATCACAGATGAGAATAATACATCTTGATTAAAATAGCAACAGCACGTCTTATGCTGTCTAAACATTTGTTACAGTTGGTTATACTCGTGAAATGTAATCACTTTACTTATTTGATTGAATAATTTGCTGAAAGATTCCACCTAGATTGGATAATCTTGTCTATTACAAAAGACAAAACACCCAAATGTTTCTCCAGAGCATTACCAGATGGTTGCTTGTGTGTGTGTGTCGGTAATTCTAACCTAACAAGACACCTGTCGCTGTTTACCGTCTGCTCCTCTCTTGTTTTTTCCTCTCATTACTGAATACCACCACACACAGTATCCTGTTCTCACACACACACGATTTGTCTGTGACACACGGCAGCAGTCATTCTGCTCTGACACAACAACATGGACTGACCCTTGACCTTTCCACAGAGATCATTTACTTCCTGTTCCCTCCTAAACGGAGCAGGTAGGGTAAATGAGATCACCGGGGTCACAGTGGATATTTTGTTGGGCTGCTGCCAAACTACGCTGCTAATTAGTGTAACTTCAATAGAAGTGGTGCCAGCAATAATGAGCTTTTCATCTCTTTTCTCTTTAAAATGATTGCTATGAAATAGTCATAGTCACAGCTTACTTGCATCTCCAGGTTTTTATACTCACTAGGTAGACCATGTCTTCACCGTCACATAAATACTTTTTTTAGAGGACTACAGCAGATTCAAATGAGTTAGCACCCCTGATATGGCCTTTTACCATTCCTCTACAACATGACCTCATCAATTAGGTTTGAATACCTTGACAACTGATAACCCACAGATTCTAATTGACCTAAAACTATGCAAAAGCATTAAGATGGTTTTGGACCCACAACTGGAAGCTTTAACCCATTATCAGTTGACGTCATAGTCAGAAATAAATCTATTATTTTTCCATATGATTTCATCTTGATATATCAGATGCATCTTTTTGTTATTACATTTACAAATAGGGATGCTGCTCTAATGTAAGAAATTTGATCATGGACTATGACAAAAGTACTCTGTTGTTCATTTTAAATTTGCATTCTGAGATTGCAGCAGTCCTTGGTTTTCAGTTTGAGACCTAAAGGTGTCCTCCTCACCCTCCAGCTCCCCCGGTGACCTTGAGTCCACCTTGTTGTCCATTCACCAAACTGGGCTTTAATTCTGTAGGCTGGGGCGACCAAACGGAAATAAAAAGCCCATTATGCGTTGCCCGCGGCGGGGGCTTGTTGACTGGGTTTTATTACAGCGGGGAATGAGAGCGCTTGATGCCTTCATTTAGGGCCCCGAGCACCAAGTGCTGACAGTTCTGTGACAGTACTGGTCCCTGTGGCACTGCTAAAAGAGATTGTGACATCACGTGTGTGTGTGTGTGTGTGTGTGTGTATGTAGAACAGTGTCTGTGTCCTGGCTGTCTGTGGTCCAGGCTGGCATGGAGGGACTTGCCTGTATAAACGCCCTCATAAAGCTGACAGCTAGACATATGTATGGATCCCCCGTTAAAATTTTACTACAAATCACTATGGATGGCCTGCCCAGCTACTAGCTGGCTCATGACTGCCACAAAATATCTTGCACAGCATGTGCACACAAAATATGCATACATGCACGAAAACCCACTTAGTAATGCAGCTTTTAGGAGCTAAGAAGCCCAACATTTCCCCAAGTTCTTGGTAGAGACCCAAACAGAGCTGAAAGAAGAGTGAAAATTCATCAGGGACCTAAAACCATGAATACATGTTAATGTTGCTATTTGTTTGCTGGCTTTTTCGATAGGTGATTTGCTAAAAGAGTTGGTATCATGATAAAATATCAGCGTTGTGTTTTTTTGTTGCCTCATAGTTATTACAACCTCAAATAATGCTGCTTTAATATACTTTTATAGCTTTATACAATAAGTAAAAATACGGTGTTAGACAATGATATAGATATAGGTTGCAAAGGGATTTCTCAGGAACTGAAACGCTGGTAGGCCAAAATGGCAAGTACATGGGTTTGTCTATAATCTTCCAGAAAGTTATTTTCAAGGGCTTATCCATGTTTGCGGGAATGCTGTCCTCTAGTCATAGCATTGTTGTATTTTATATGGTGCCATTAAATCAATTAAGGTTATTAGTGGTTTGATTTGTCAACCTTGCCAAATATATCTCTGACATATATTTCAAGGTCTGCAGTGTACAGTAATACTCTCAAGTGTCAAGAGAATGTTGCCGGGTCATTAAAAAATGAGGTTAATCAGTGGAGATGCAGAGCTGAAAGGGGGTCAACCTGTTCTCCCTGCTCCATAGCGGCATTATGTCTTTATTTTCTAGCACAGTGGATTCTAGGTAAAGTTCATCAAGGGGTTGGCAGACTCATAAAAGTCTATGTTGCGTATCTTAAGACCCTTCCACGTTGTGTTATCTGCTGAAGTGTCAAAAGGAAGGGACGGAGGAGGAGGGACAACCAGTATATAGCGGTATAGGTATACGTGTGGAATGTCAGGTTCCCTCTGCTGATAAACTAGACCCTCGAGTGTCCCCTTCACAGAGGACACGCTTCAGAGGCTCAACCCTCACACCAGGAAGTCTTTGTGTGCATGTGCATGGTTCTGATGGTGGTGTTTAAGTTCTTTAATTGTCCTAAATAAATTAGAAATGTAGAACGTGTCTTTTAGTGGGCCAGGAGGGCTGATGTGCCCTCATAAAACTTTGATGAGCTGGTGATGAGCCCACATTTATTATATGAAAATGTCGCCGATTATTACCATTGAGAACAGAATGGAGGCCGCAGACCTCTTCAGCTGTCACCTGCCAAATTGTAATGAAATATCATGTGTTTATTTTCCTTCCAGTCCAAAAAACAAAATCAGATCACAGGGGGAGGTAAAAAGTGTGAGCAAAAGTGTTCCCAACACCGAAACATCCCTCTCAGCAGAATCTCCTGCTGTGTTCTCACATCGTTATACTAGGAGGTCAGGAGGAGAAGGCTCTCAGAGACTGTGGAGCGTCTCACACGGACATTTGCGTTCACACACGCTCCTCCTCCAGAGTGAATACGGAGGTACTGCAGAGTTCAGTGCACGTCTGAAGGCAGCTAAAGAGAGATAAAGTCCCCCTTCCTTCAGTCTTCCGCCAAATTCATCCCACAATTTTTTCTTCTTACCCAAATTTCTCCTCAGCCTCCAGTACAGCTCCTAAAGTAAACTCTCAGTGTCCAGCCCTGCATGTGTTGTGACGGCCTCCTTCTATGCCTCCCTAATGCCTCTGTTAGTTATGGTGTGACAGGCAGCGTGTGTCAAACGGGTGCGTTTGGAGTAAATAAACACATCGTTGGGGAGGTCACAGAGGCAAAGGTGAAACGGCGGTTGCAATCGATACCCCCGGGGTGTGTGTATGTGTGGGTGGGCAGGTGTAAGCAAAGCACCCCTCCCCCCCCGGTCCCCCTCTCTGTCTTGCTAACTCCGTTACCCCACTTGTTAGCCGGTGAAGGGTGACCCCACACACTCTCTCAAATGCACCTGACTAATGGGCTGTAATGAGAGGCGACCTGAGAGGGAGGCTACTTTAGTGGCCAGCCCAGGGGACTCTGGACTTTGCACAAGTGTGTGCGTGTGTGCGTGTGTATGCATGTTCATAGGTCGTTTGGTGTGTGTGCACGTCTGCATGTGTGTGTGTATAGGCGCACCGAGGGTGACCCTGTTGCAACACCAACGTGTATGTCCTAATGTCGTTAGCTGAGGGCAGTGCGAGGTCAGGAGGCTGCACGTAGAGCATCCTCACTTACAGTACAACCCAAAGGGTGTTTTACAGGAGCTGTCCACCTCAGGCATTTTCCTTGTTATCACAAATTATTGCCTGCAATTTTTGCGCTAAGTATGGATTGTAAGGCGAAACAACAGTTTGTCTCTCTGGAACAAATATATGTGGAAGAAAAGAAAGAATTTGATCACTTCAGCATTCGGTCAAAGGAAAGTAGTTGAAAAATTTTGTGCGTCACTTGTTTCATCTTTTGGTTTACAGTAGTATTCACTATGAAAAATACTCATTGAGTGAAAAACTGTAGATCTTTTTTTGGGGAGTGATGGACAAAAAACCATTCAGTTTTAAAGCCTAAATTAATTCAAAAATAGAAAATCTAAAAATCAGTCCAATATCTGAGCCGAATAGCTTCTCTTCTGTCAACAACTTCGCCCTAAATATCCACAGACAGCAATAAAATCTGTCTAAACTCACATTAGAAACTTACAAATAGTTTGGGTTTATACAATTAATAGGAAAAGTTTTGAATGTATGTAATTTCTGGGAATCTTCATAAAATCATTTTTGTAACCCTTTGTAGCGTAAAGTTATTGAAAGTTTTTATTTAATCTGGTACATTGGTCTAAACTGGGCACAAGTTGTAACCTCATGGAGGAATGGTAGAAGCAAATCGATTGCCCTCGAGTACCAGAAGAGAAGAGACACAAATCTTCTTCAACATCCATATATCCATTTGTGATCTCCAAATAGTAACCACTGATTACAGCCTGTCCGTCAGTGTAAAGCCTCGTGATTAGATCACCTACAGTATGTGTTGCCTAGACATGACCACCGATCCCGACTCACTTTTCCTCCCTCTTTCTCTCCCTGTCCGTCACCCTCCCTGAGTCGATAAGCCTCTATTCTCCTCTCCTCGCTGATATGATCGGTGTCTTCAGAAGCACTCAGGCCACTTTTACATCAACCGCTAACTAGTGTTCCAGGCAGTTTGCAGCTATCAGGGAATATCACGCGAGGTTGTCTGCCTACGTGAGTGTGTAGCCGGCCTCATGCGTGTGTGTGCGTGCGGGCGACTCCTCTCGTCCATCTAGCTGTCGGCGTCTATCGACCAGGGCCATCATGCATGTTTTGGCCTGAGAGAGGCCACAGATGCTGCAGGGCTTTTAGGTGCCCATTGTTTGTTGTGAATGGCAACAGAAACAAAATTGGTCTCATTTCTGATCTTATTGTGGGTAACCCTACCTCCCTCTGTGGCCAGGGGAGGCAAAAACCAATCCTAATTCACTTACCCCACCCCAACATTGGCTTTTCTAATGCTTTTTGAAGGATGAAAATATGGCAACATGCAATAAATGTCCACGGTACAGAGGTCTTAAAAGCAAGAGGGGGAGACAAATAGATGGGCAGATACGTGGAAGGGTGGGTGGATAAACAAATAGTCTCTCTATCCCTTTGTTTGTTTCTTCCCTACTTCTTGACCTTTCTGTTTAATCTCCTTCCCATATATTCATTTCCTTTCCTCCTGTGCAGAACCAGAGCATTAGTGAGGCATCGTGATTGGTTTGTAGTCCATCACTGAGCCACATTGATAGGGCTGTTTAAGGGGAGTACACCAAGATGCCACTTTATTTAATACATGGGGACAGACCCTGAAGCTCTTGCTTTAACCTCATTCAGCATGAACACACACACACATGGACATAAAGGTATGTGGCTCTGGTATAGCTGCACACAAACTTGAGACTTGTTCGACAGCGACCTTATTCTACCCCTGTGGTTATACAATAATCCTTTATAATCACAAATCGTAATTTCTGGGATATATATCCTCCTTTTTTACACACCATAATCCATTTATCCCCAATTAACATTCAAACCAAGAAGCACTTCCCTTGTTCCATCCCCGATATTTGTTTATTTTATTGGTTAGAACACACATCAGGTCTTGTCTGCCCAGGCTCCTTGACAGAATAAGCCCTCCACTCTCCACCCAGCAGCGTGCATCCAATCCTCACAGGCCAAAGCTCTGGAGAGAAAGACGATCTGCCCACAGCGGCCGACCCTGCCCTCTCATCTGCCCTTCACACAAACAAGGACGCACGCACACACACATGCACAGCCGTGCCCTCTCTTCTGCCCCCCGCACACCCGCCGTAATGATGTCTGTTGACCTCTAACACAAAGGCTGCCCTGGAAGATTAGTTTACAAGTGGCCCTGGGACTCTGGGTTTCAAATCTTAACCCCTACAATTTTCTGCATTGATTATGAATACTTGTTTTCTCCTGTGTGGTCATGCCACCTTGGTCAGGACAGCTGGCGAGGGATGCCATTCACTGCTTTGTCCACAGATCTATGTGTTTTGAATTACATGCAGAAAAAATTAAATAAATAGTAACAATAAAAGAGAAATTATAAAGCTTTATTAATGAGCTTTTGGAAGTTTCCATCTGTATCTCGCGTTGTAATTGAGCAGAAGGAGTTTGCTTGGTTATGATAGAACATGACCATAAGAATGGAGCAAATGTTATTCACTGATGAAAACCATGTCATTCAGTTAAAAACTGAGGGAAAAGGTAATAAGTCCACCTTAACCAAAGGTCTTTACTTATTTTTAAATTTAGTTTTGAACAACTTTAAGAGCATTGGGATAGGTCTGAAAATAGTATATGGACATTAAGTAACATTCAATATATGTTTTCGATAGATTCCTGTTTATAAGTTTGAAATGAATCTTCAAAGATCATAAGGATTACACATTTGCTTCCAATTTGTATTACTGTTAAAGCTTTATAAGCTTCATCCTCCCTTACCCCACAGGTTAAATGGGATCAGACTTACATAACACTTACAAGCTGAAATGTGGGTGTACACACACACAGACACACACACACACACACACACACACACACACACACACACAGACACACACACACAGCACACCCCTACAATAAAACATAAGTACCACCAATCCCTAAATGCCTTGTCTGTCACCTCAAACCAATATATGCACGCACTCACACACACACACACACACACACACATACACACACACACACACACACACACACACACTCAGACGTCAGCGATGATAAGTGGCGAGTGAGTAATAGCCTAGCTGTCTGGCAGCCAGCTGCTAGGCCTACTGTTTACATGCCAACTGATTACCCTAATTTCAAACGCATGCATGGCAGCCAGGCTGATAAATAGTCCCCTCCACCACCATCACCCTCTATTTCCCTATTGTGAGCCACTGCAGGCTAGTCAGCCAGTTGGACCCATAATACCTTTTTGATTATTCAATAAATAACCCATAATTCGACATTGATTGGGGCTGCGAATGGGCTTTGTGGGGATGACGGATTGGTTAGGTGGTTGAAAGGGTGGGGCGGGTGGGGGGGTATCGACCAGTGGTGGTCATTGCTTCGATGACCACTGGTCGTTGGGGGTCACTGCTTTGTTTGAATACACACAAACAGGCAGGGGCACATTTGTGTAGTAGCACACACCTCTCCTTCTCCCCTGATGTAATTAGGATAAGGGTCATTAGTTCAGCCTCATTGCTTATTGTCCAAACAGAGATGTCCAAGACTAATGGAAGCTACTTAATAATTTGGGTGAAAGATGAGAAACAATGAGACAGTGCAGATGGACTTTTTGTAACCATTCTCCTCGTTGTTATTTAACACAGTCTTCATGGCTGCAAACATTACTGGAATGCCTCTGTCCACATTTAAATAATGACATGTAAGTTTGTTAGGAAGCTGGAGCACTCAGCAGAAAGCAGCCGGTCAAGTGATCCTGACAGTTGGCAGCTTGACACTGATTTTAACCACCAGTATTTGGTCACATTTGTTGGCCTTAGGCCCATTATGTAAACCACCTTGATGAACATTGATTGACTAATTCTTTTCTCTGCTTCCGGCAATATGACCTCACTTCATTGCTTCAAAAATTTGCCAATGTATCTCGGCCCCAAATTATCCCCACTGCTGTTGGCGAGTGCCTGGCCGTGACATGGTTAGTATGGACCGTATTGAAACCTGCCCCCAAATGGATTATTCCTTTCTCCTAAGTAGGATGGATTTTATGGTGCTTGCCTGATCACTATCTGAAACCCACTAATCGTTTGTCTCTCTCTCCCTCTGTGTATGTGCGTGTATGTGTGTGGATGTGTGTGTAAACCCCCTGCTGCCTTGATGTTGCCATTGAAGTGGCCCTGGCGTTGTACTTATTGGAGTTCCCTGATGTTAGATATTGGAATATTGATCTCGAAGAATGTTTAGCTTTCACTCTTCTCTGGTTTCATTTATATGCTCACACAGCTGACGCCCGCTTCACACAGCAGTACAAGCTTCAGATGTGGCAGTACATGAGGGACCTAGATCAAATCAAACTCTCAATCAATGCTGGAGGGGGGGAAAAAAACCTGAGTAAAAGATTTGGGTTTCAGAGGGATTCCACACACAACACCATGCATATCTGAGGGGGGCTGGAGCCAGATCAAACAAACAACAATCAATTGTGTTAGGAAAAAGTCTTTGGTTATAAATAAACTATGCAAATTAGATCACATTGTCTTCATTTTATTGTATTTAAAAGGGAGACGGATAAATTGGTTCAGACCAGTGTCATCGTTTATTGTCTATCTCTTAAACCTGAGTAGTTCAGTTTGATTAGACCCTGCAGGACAGCAGGTACACTTTGTTCTGTTGGAAGTTTCATTATGCCATGAGTTGGCATTACAGGTCAGAACACACACACACCTACCTACACACACACACACACACACCCCAGTGTCTCCAGAGCAGACTCATGCAGTCATCACCACTTAACGGGCAGCTGATGACTTCAAAAGGAAACTAGTGAGCAGCAGCCCTCCACGTTTCAGAGACACCGACCGACTGAGCGAGTCTCACTTTAACAACAGTTGCATTACAGCGCGATGTCGGTTTCCTATTAAATACCTTCTCCCAATTACCCATTATTTCCCCCTATAAACCCACTGCAGACTGCATTGAAAGGCCGTTTCATCCCGCCGTCACCCCTGCGTCCTACGGTTGCAACTGGGAGAAAAAGAGAGAGCGAGAGGGTAGGAAGAGGGGGAGAGAGGGGAAAGAAAAGGTAATTTAATGAAGTGAAACGTTTGATGTTGTAAATAAAAAGCAGGCTGGTCGTGGGTGAGAGGCGGAGGCTAATGGACTTTGTTGGATGGTAGGTGTGGAGCTGCTGATCTTTAAAAAGCCTAAATAAAAAAGAAGTGAACTTCTCAGAAACAATGCCAAGAAAACCAGCAGCCCCCTTGTGCTGGATCCCTCGCCTGGGGCATTTACTCACTGGTGGGGCTTATTATGCAATTACAGCAAGGTAGAAAGCACCGCCAGCCCCCTCATCTGAGTGTGTGGGTTTATGGTTATGTGTGTTTGTATCTAAGTATGTCTGCGTCTTACATACTTTTATACTATTATAGTTTTAATTTCAGAAAACCACTGCTGAGGTAGGTTTGTAGAAGAGAAGCCTGGAAAAGAAAAAAAAGGAAAAGAAAAGGAAACCAATATTATGCAGCAGAGAATGAGAAATGACAGGAATAACAGACAAAACAGGAGGAGTTGAGAAGTTAAAAGATGGGATAAGAAAAAGTAAAATCAGGAAATTTCTTTTGAGAAAACAGGGAGGGACAAGAAAGGGAAACAGAAGGCATGAATAAAAGAAAAGGCACGAGTGGTTAAAGGGGAAAAAGAAGGAAGGAGGAAAGCAAAGAAATGAGAACACACGATTATGAAGGTTAAACAATGGCAGTGGTCATTATGCTTCACTTTCAATGAGAGGGAGGAGAGAAATCACCCCCCATTTATAATTCATATCCTCAATTACCACTAATAAAGTGGCATGAATGGGGCCAGCCCAGGGAATGGTGCAGGCACAATTACATGTAGTATTGCCTGGCATTAACATTTTCTATTTGAACATTTTTCAGCCTCAATTTCTCTTGGAGTTAATAAGAGCGATGATCCCTCCTTGACTTTTTCATGAAATTATTGTATGGTTATAATATTCCAATCTATTAGCCCCCCCCCCCCCTCTCAGTAATGTATTCTACCATTTAATAGCCTGACCTGACTGGACAGAGAGATGGAAAGAGAGAGAGAGAGAGAGAGAGAGAGAGAGAGAGAGAGAGAGAGAGAGAGAGAGAGAGAGAGAGAGAGAGAGAGAGAGAGAGAGAGAGAGAGAGAGAGAGAGAGAGAGAGAGAGAGAGTATGGAAGAGAAAGACCATGACATTGATGAGAGGAGTGGGTCTTGTCGTTTTGACCGCAGTGGGGGTGAGACAAAGGTCTGATACATCCCATAGAGCGTTTGAAATGAGGTCCCTCACGAGGCCGTGCCTATCATCTGAAAAGCTTTCCATAGCTGCGCCGCCATTTTTCAACACATGTTTGGGAACCTCTGAATGGCCGATTTGAAATCGTACCATGTTGCTGTTAGAGACTCGGTCGGCCGAGTTCCCTGTTGAGGAAATAAATTGATTTATATATTGTATATGATGTACACGTGACTGCAGACGGACCATTGACCAACTCAACCGGACAGCCATTCTATCCCAGGCCAACCTTTCCTAGGATTGAAATCTCGGATAGGTTAGCCCGTGAAGGATACACCCATTAGAGCCTTTGTTGCTTGGGGATTAAAGGACACGTTTGGAGGAGCCATCGAAATGAGACAGCCTAGTCTCTTATGTTGAGAAGAAAAAGGTTTTTCATCATGCTACCCTACTCAAAATATATCACATCAGCATCATTGAGTGAGACATATGACCAAACAACTAGAAGTTTTAATTGTATTTGAATTGCTAGCAGTGCTTGAGCGTTATGAGGTATAACAAGTAGTAAAAAGATGTCTGCACACATAATGCCATATTCCTGCAGGCCACAGTAACTCTGTAAACTCCGATGTTGGTGAAATCAAAAGGAACGTAAAGTATAATCGAACCCAGAGACACGTATAAAAAACATCAAAGCTACAAGGCCATGCATTGTGTTGCATTATTATGCCGGTGGTCGCTGCAGTATGGAGCCACGTGCCCGGTCCTGGGGCTGGTCTAATGGGCCTGTGTACTCCACCTTTCCTTTCCTGCTCTTTCACTGCCTCTCTCCCTCCCATCCCTCCTTCATCCTCCCACATAAAATGGCAAAAGTATTCAGCAAACCTGCCTGCCCGCTTTTATATAAAATAACAAAGTGTTCAAAGCTTGTAAAACACTGCAGGACTGACAGTTTAGCAGACTACCCACAGACTAGAAACTTCTATTGTGGGGTTGGCAACAAGGAACCGAAGAATATAGAATAAAGTAGAATAGAATAAAATAGAATCGAATAAAAACAGATTACGGAAGAACTACTTAAATTAACCTCAAGTCATTATGGTGTGTCAACTAAGAGCTACATCTCTGGTATAGCGATTTTAGTGGCAATCACACTCCTCAGTAACACACACACACACAGATGGAGAAAGAAAGGGACTGACTGAAACAGCCTCTCTTGCTTGCCTTTTCTTTTCTGACATACGAAAATTACCCACATAACACATACACACACACATTGTCTCACACACACCGTAACACGCACATGGACACACGCACACCATGTGGCTAGCTGAGAGCCAGCTGTTCCTTTCCACTTCACATCACTATGGGCTAACGACTGCTAATCCCCCATAGCTTTTCCCTCAAAGGAACTAAGGCAGCAGCCATGATCTAACTCCTATTGAATTCCAATTACCCTCCACCGGGATTTCACAATAAGAGTCGCCCCTATCACCACCACCTCCACCAATAAGAGCCACCCAGCCCGGCGATAAAGTAACAACAAGAGCACATGTTAAATTTTATTCATTCGTTATTAATGTTTATGGTTTGAATTCAGTTATACTAAGATGCCAGAGCGGTTACTTGACTCCAACAAAGCTGAAGTGAAGCTGAATTTTTCCCCCACATAGCAACAGTTGCATCCTTGGCTGGAATTGTCCATCCCCTTTCTTTTTACCAGGGAAGCTTTGCCCCTCACTGCCAGGCAGGCTGCCTTGTAAAAGACCAGCATCAATGAATGGAGGCCCAGCAGGGAGCCTGGCAAGCGCACACTACTAAACCCTCCCCTCCCGTCAGGAATACATAGTACACACCCTCCCTTGCCTCCTTCCTCCATCTCCTGCTTCCCTTCTGCACTCTTGCTCCTTCAGTCCCAGTTATTAACTTTATAGGCATGAATCAGGAATGTAAATCCCTAATGAACAGCCCATTCAGACAATAACAGGATGATAAATCGCATGGTTTGAAAACATGTACACACTATGGTCTGCAACCATCAATATCTATATAATAATGGGCAGCAGTTCCAAAACCGAAGGACTTGTAGTGGTCCACGTTCCCCCACATATTTGGTTTAATTTTGCCCCATGAAACCCTAAATTCCAGTCTTTCAGAGAACAACACCGGGCAATAAAACAGTGGGTGGCTCCGGGGTGTACTATAGGGATGGAGGGCGATGGGATTCCTGGTAAAGTCTGAGACAAAATGCTGCCATGGTTACAGCGGGTGGGACGGGACCAAAGACAGCTAGACAACGACTGAGAATCAGTCATGTACGTAATGTACAGAGTCATATGAGCAGTTCCCAAATCACAAGGATTTACCAATAATGTCAGCTTGGTATCTGCCTATATTGCAAATAGATTTTTAACAAACTGTTTGTACTGCCTCTAAAATACAACACCAAGCAGATGGACCAATCAGTGCTTACACTTTCAGTCTTAACCCAAAACTCCCACTTCCTTTAAAACACAAATGAGGTGCCATGAATATCCTCTCTCTGGTAATTACAAATAGGAAAAACAAATCAAAACAAACAGCCGGGATACACACAAACTCCTTTTTGAAAATTCAGTTTACATGACAGTTCACATGACAACATTAAGTTAAGTGTTTGCCAAAAGCATAACATCACTCGGTTTAGACCAGTAACTGCCATGATCATCATCGTATGGGTGATTATTCAATATGACACTACGGCTGCTAATGACTCTGAGGTGGGAGAGTGAAATAGCAGAAAATAATGTGTCTGGTGGAACTGGGATAGAAGCTAAAGGTCAAAACGAGTTTGTGTGGCGCTCTCACTGTGGTATTGGCACTCAGGTTTTTTCCCCTTCTTAAAATGTCCTCATTCACACTTTAATGTCTTTTATATGATTACAGTATTATGGAGAGATCGAGTCACGGCATCGTTCATTACACACACATCCAAATAGGATGCAGGGAGACTTAGCAACAGAGTGTATTCCAAATACGATGATTACATTTTAAGTTTTCCATGCTCAGACAGTTTGGTATATTCTGACCTTTTGAATCTGGATATGAGCATGACTCAAATGCTGTTTGCAGCACAGCTAAATATGTTCACCAAGCTACTGTTTAACTTAATAGTCTTAGCCTAAACCAGCATTATGCAACAGAATATATCAACTCACTTATCGTTTTTGGTTGCACACTTGTTACAGGCATAATGGCGCCTCTTTTATTCCCACTCTCCACTTGTAGCCATGTTACTAGTGGGAAAATACAATCTGCTGCAAGAAGTACAGAACTGAATGTACGTTGGTCAATTAAAATGCTACAATCAGGCCCAGTAAGTTCAACAATAATCCCTTATTTTTGATCAGTTACAAATATTTTTCATCATTAAACCGGCATTCATCTGCTATAGTCTGGACGAAACTTACAAAATTCGAGAAGTAGTTTGCTTCATTCTTTACAGCGACAACCTCGGATCATTAAGTGTTTCATTTCGGTGAATGGACAATGGAACCGGAGCTCTGGTTAGGTAATTGATAGGTTGTGTTTTCTGTTCACAATAACCACTGAACCGCGAGGACTGGGCGGCCAACAGAATGAATCACCACTTGTGGCTGGAGAGTCCGCTTTAGCAAAAGTACGTTAAAATATTTCAGATACATTTCAAAAACACTTAGAAAGCAAAAGCTATACATTTTCCTTAACTTTTGGTTTATATTTCTGTCCCCTTTCTTTCTTGTTCTTCTTCCTACTTTCCTTACATTTCCTTCCCTTCATAGCTCTTTCTAACAGTCAGTATCAATCCCTATATCTGACATTTATTCATTTAAAGCAGGCGTCACGCAAAGGAATTGGAGCATAGAAAGAGTGTTTCTTTGTTTGTATAATCACTTTTTCAAAGGTTGTACATGGAGTTAAGTAATGTTTAGTCCAAACCACTTCAGTTTCCCTTTGTTCCGCGCATGCAACACGTCACTTAGAAAACCACAAAGGTGAAAAGTCTGGAAAATCCGTGACAACTGTTTCTCACTCACATTTTCCCAGAGGCAAATATCCTGTAGACATTGGGCTCTTCACCCATGAGAGTTTGGATGTTGATGTTTTTTTCCCCCTCTCCATGTTCAGGGTAATATATCTGAGGTTTTACAAGCCCCCTTCTCTCAGTCCAGCTGTTAAACGAGACTCATAGAAGTCGGAGCCGATCTCACAACAATCACAGTTCCACGGGAAAGTGAGGAGATTCGCCGCCATGCCAGAGCTCCAATCAGAGGAGACTGAGCCCTAAATGTCACGGCAAATTGGACATTAGGGTGCTTTGCTTGTTATGACTCGAATGGAAAAAGAAAACATGAGCGAGACATTGTTTGGTTAATTTCCTTTCTTCCGTGAGTAAGTGTGCGTACATGCGTGTATACCTCGGCCATCTATCCTCTCAGACATGTTTAATAGGTCTTTGGCTGCGTTGACCGAGGGTGTAAATGTGTCATACTTTATTAGAAATCCCAAAGAAGAGGGCTAACATTAATCACTGGCTCTTGTTTATGAAAGTCATAAATGTTTCACTGAGTGCTTTATTGTTGGCCGTCAGATTTGGAGAAGTACAGAGGGCCCTTAGCATGTGAGTGTGTGTGTTCAGTCCACCCCTGCATCATTAAAGCACCGCGGTACCCATGAGATGTTCTCTCTCTCTTCCTTCCCTCTTGCTCCTTCTCTCTCTCAGGCGTTTTGTCATGTTGTCAGAAAGTATGACATCACCGTGCCCTTTGACCCACGTAGTCAGGAGAGCGCTGATTGGATGATTGGCTTACAGAGGACATCCACATTGACTCCAAACTCAATTCTGCTGATGTCAGGAGCTATTACAACTGACGACATGCACACACAGATAGGACAGGACAGTGTGTGTGTGTGTGCAAGTGTGCGTGTGTGTACAGTGTGTGTCCATGGGTGCTGGTGTGTGCAGTCATGTCCAGGGTTATATAGGTCAAATGTCTGATTCTAGAGCATCTCCCTGCTGAAATACCAGGCGAAATGTCAAAGTCTGCCTCAGAGCAATCCCTCAGATCAATAGTTCAATTGGACATAAAGCCATCACTCTCTTCACAGGGCTAACATGTTAGATCACGAGCCAGCCTCCGTCCGAACTGCATTAACCATACCTTGCTTGAAACAAAACCATAGCATAAGAATTGTGGAGCTCATTCTTCCCACGCAGGAATTTCTAGTTGTTATAACATGAGTAAGGTTTGTGTTAATGGTTTTTTGAATGTGTTTTGGTGCAATAAAACCAAAATCAATGGTTTCTGGGAAGACCACTGGTTCCACAGCTTTAGTTTAATAGGAGTATTTAGCACACTCCACTTTTCATATCCTGTATTCATCGTCACCATGGCAGACATGTCTTTAGACTCTGTATAAGAACCAAGGGTGACAGTTTAGAGTAAGAGCACAATATTTCTCATTTTATTTAAAATGAGAAACATCAGTGACATGCTCCATGGTTTTTAATAATCTCAAATGAGTGCTGAACTTTTATTTTCCATCTACAAGATGAAAACTACATCCTCTGGACACATTATGGAGCTGTAAGATGACAATTACATGGCTCAAAGGTTCAGAGAGGGAATCTGTAATAGCAGTTCCCTCTCTGCCGTTAGGATTTCTGTTGAGTCAATGTTCCTTGGAAGCTTGTCTCAGCTCCTCACTGTGAATAGACTATAAGAGACAGTAGATGTGTGTTGTAGAGCTGCACAGTGAAAAGTCATCTCTGTGCAATCATCGCTGCTCTTTTAGCTTTTCCCCCAAAGTCCCACGTCAGAGGCATAAAAGTCATAACAATACATCTAAAAAGACAATGGTTCGCTGTGTCTGCGTTACTTGTGAAATCACGACAAATCATAAATTCAAAGAGCCCCCCCTTCCGGGCTCGTCCTCCTCCTAGTTAAGTGTGGAATAATGTCATCTTAATGATTATTTTTTTGCGGCATGCCATAACAGCATAATTCAGAGAGGGCGTAATGATTTTTTATGCCCCTGACATATTGTTTTGCGGGGAGTGACATAAAAGCACGGTGACATGTGGCATTTTGGGAAAGGTCAGCCGCTCCGTCTCGGCCGCCCGTCCATCTTCATAACGTCGCCACTTGTCATATGGAAACTGGCATCACCAATCTTTGTCTCTCCCTTGTCGCTGGCTGCCGCTCTTATCCTCTTATATCCAAACTCTCTTCTTTTTTCAGTCTGTCCCCTTTTATCATCGCAGACCCCTCTTTCATTTTTCGTTGCCGTTTTTTTTTCGTCATGCCATATCTCATGTTTAGTTTACAAGACAAGACTTTTTTTTTCTTGTCATGGAGAAAATTATCACCGTAGGGAATAGGAAACAGGATTTACACACACACACACACAGAAACGAACAGACACATATGCAACGCCTTGGGGGTTCTGCGGGGGTCCGGGGAGCGCATGTCAGCACCAGCTGTGAGGGCCGTGGTAACAGAGAGAGGGGCTAATACTAATGTGATAAATGCATCAGCTCTCGTTCCAGGCAAATCGTGTGTGTCTGTTTTTGTGTCTGCCGGTTTGCTGGAGCCACAAGACGTCTGCCAAACTGATGCTCTGACAACATTTTGTCACATTTCCTCTCAAGAGGATGCCAAGCTTGTGGATGTCAAGACCACAGGACATTGTTCACGAGGGGATCCAAATACAAGATTGGCTGTAATCAAAACTGACAATAAATAAACCATTCAGAATTAGACTCATGTTGCTCTTTGAATGTAAAAAGGGTTGATGGCAGAAAAGCACAAATTAATAATAAATCAATTTAAATATTTAGAATCACGGTATGTACACATGATTAGCTGCTGTTACACTTATTTTGTGGTGTGGATGCTCTTCACAGAGACCAAGTGAAAACAGAGAGAAAGTTGTGATGCTTGTGTGTCCCGACTGTTGTCCAATTAAGTTATGACATATTTTTGGCAGTTTTTTCGAATTCTGTTGCTGGGTATTTTTAAAACCTTCAAGCTTTCACAAGATGCCACATCGGACATTCTTGAAATCTGCATCCCTACAATGTCCTCTCTGCTCTCCTCTTCTTCTGACTTTATCAATCCCGTCTCTCTTATTTCACCCACAATCAGTGGGCGTGGCAGCCCTGCACCCTCTATCCTGTCCACTTCAAATAACCGTTCTCTGACAACTGTGTCTTAAGGTCTTTAAATGGGCCGACACCCATGTGCGTGTTTGCGTGGGTGGCGTGTGGACTCTATGTAGAAAATGATACAGTCCTTTGACGCATGGTGAGGAAGATTCACTATGTTGCAAGGGTGGGCATTGTTGGCTCCGCGCACACACACAAATGCAGATACATGCACCTAGAGTCAGATGCATGTGTGAGGACAGAGCGCTCGTGTGTGTGTTTGCGGGTCACACGGTGTCACAGAGGGTGAGTGAGGTGTAATTTCTCTGCAGTAATACTCAACACTCCGGCACTGACAGCTTTAATGGTGATGGCCTTATTATAGAGAAGACGCCTCGTGTGGTGTGTGTGCGTTCGCCTGTGTGTGTGTATGTGTATGTGTGTGTGTGCATTGTAATGGTGATGGCCATATTATAGTGAGTGGGAGACGGCTAAAAGGCTTGGATTTATACCAGGCCAGGTTTACTGACATAAGAATAATAGGGCAGAGGAGGGTGAGGGTGGGGGTGGATGGAGGGTGGGTGTGGGGGGGTGGGATTGGGTGGGGGTGAGGGCCATCTGCTGACTCTTGAAGGACTGTGAGTGTAATCAGAGCTGTGTTGTGCCAATGAGAAGAACGTAGAGAATGTGCACATCTTATAGAATAGAAGAGGAATTAGTTAAAAATAACAATTTCTGTGTATGAATATGTGTGTGTGTGTGTGTGTGTGTGTTTGTGTGTGTGTGTGTGCGTGCAAGCTTGCGATGTCTACTTCCAGTAAAAACAGGGTAACACGACTCTGAGGGTCTGCGGTTCATGTTATGTTGGTCTGATTTACAGTCTCACACACACATTGAACACACAAACACACATACACACATACTCCCAACACCTTTCTCTCTCTTCTATCAGCCAGTCTTCTATCTATCTCCCTTTCCTCCCCCCCTTCCACCACACTGTTAGCTAACCTCCTCGTCTGTCTCGCTGTGATAATCAGAGTTATACTTCCTGTAACTACACACCGTTACAGGATGTGCACCTGCTCGGCCGTTGCACCGGAGGGAAAGTATGGTGTGCCTGGTTTCAGGAGAGATAACGGACGGCCCCTGTAGTCGCGCTGCGGCATAAATTGTCGGGTAACGTGGGTTAACCTCTTCCTCGTATTACAAAACTGGGGCTGCGCTAGGCCTCGTTTGTTGGTTCCACAAAAATAAATCACTCACACGGTCCCTTTCTGCACAGCGTTATCGGTCTGCCTAAAAATATCCTTTCAAAGTGACTATTATAGTTGTTACAGTAATCCAAAGTTTCAAGATTCAAAGGCTTTATTGTCATTTTAAGAAGTAAAAAATGATCAATGCAATTAAATTCTTATTTCTCTACGGTGCTACAATCATCTCAATGCAAATATATCTAATAGGATTAAATAAGAAATGGAATATGAAGATAAATAAATATAAGATAAATAAGTAATTAAAATGAAAGTCTGTTCTTATCTACTTACACCCTCAAATACACCCTATACATACTGAGATAATAATAATGACTTCATAGTATTTAAACAGCACTTTTATACATGAAGTCCAAAGTGCTGCACAGCAAGAAAAAAAACATTATTAAAATACAAAGTGCTACACAACAAGAAAACAAATGTTAAATGTACACAAGAACATACATAGTAATATAAATAATTATAATAGAGATAAAATACCAAAATATCCTGGCATCCCAAGTAAGTTCTGTAAATATTCCTTTAGAAAAAGACAGGTAGAAGGATGACAGTTCTAACAGTTAAAGGGGATTTGCAAATAATTCATTGTGCATAGACACACTATTATATGTTACATAACATTAAATAAGTGTGTTATAACATGGTAATACCACAGGTACTGTTAAGTACCTGCTCTAAAACAACTGAGCAACTTAAAACCCATGATTTTCTGATCTGAGTGAACAGTATACGTGTATCTGATTGAGAGCTTAAAGGGTTCTTTATGCCGACTACGTTCCAAACGGCGAGAGCTCTTGATCCTGAAGGATCCAGCTCTCATTTCAGTCTGTAAACAAGCCTGCTGTTGTGTGTTTATCCTGGATCACTACACCGGGGCCGACACACGGCTCCCCTGCTCCCTAAATACACAACATGTCCCTCTAAATGGGTAACTGTGAGTAACAAGCACCATTATTACTCTCCCATATTATTTAGTATGATTTAATAAGTAGAATTTGGTGGATTGGTTCACAGCTGAGCATAACAAGCATCCTTTAATAACATGACCTTAAATATTTTTTATGAGCCCATAATCATGTCTATTTCTGGTTTGTTTTGGATCACCTTTAGGCCTCAATATGTCTACCGTACTTCCCTATTAGTAGACATAATAACCTACACATAAATTATTATTTAAGTGCATGCACATGACAGCTATTAGGAAAACATTAAAACATGGGTTTCACAATCATCGTGCAGTTATTGTACATGAGAACAACATCAATAGAAGTATTTCACTATAATGAGAACTTCACTCTAAATGTATTTTATGAGAAAACTTCTTCATTAAAACAACCTTTTTCTTCACATGAAAAACAGATTGAATCCTAAGTGGCACCTAAATATATTATATATTACATATAATCAACATCAGTTTGAAACATGCCATTATTGTTGCTTAAATTGAAAAACGCAACATAAAAAAGTATTTAATCTAAAAATTATAAATATGAAGTAGTTGATTTTGCATTGATTCCACTCATCTACAGTTTAACGTCAATTTGCATTCTACTCCAACTCTCAGTGTCAGTGGATTCAAATCAAAGGGTGTGGCTGATAAAATCACCTGTTGGGGCTGAATTCTGTTCAATAAGAGGTCTTCTATTGTGCTTTCGGCAACATTTTCATATCTAGTAATCGCCTCTTGCTTTTATTTGTGGATTGTTAGATGAAGGTGAACACAATCACAAAGCCTGTTCACTATCTGCCTGCCGCTCTGCTGTGGAGGAGAGACAGTTACAAGTCCAAGGTGTAAAGTATCTACGACACACACACTCACATATTTACATCTCTTTCAATGTGTGTGTGTGTGTATGTGTGTGTGTGTGTGGGTGTGCGTGCACCAGAAGCAGACACTCTTGGAGACACAGGCCTGTCACATCCTGTGTGTGTGATAAGCCCTAATGACGACACCTTCTGACTGATTGAATTTTTTATTTGTCTGCTAACGTCTCTCAAGCTGGCATCTTTTCCATTGAAGATAAATAATGCTGCCTCAAGTGTGTGTGTGTGTGTGTGTGTGTGTGTGTGTGTGTGTGTGTCTCTCTTCAAAGCATGTTATATTTGCCAATTCAACTCAACAACAAGTAGCGAATGAAGCTGTTTGGTTTGATGAGTGTGTGAAACAAAATTGTGTGTACGTGTAAGGGTTATTACACTTAAATAGAATCATCATATTTGCCCGCTACACTCTCTCCCTTCAACACATTCACCTCAACCCTCCCATGCTACAGACTGAGGGTGAAAATCCATGTGCATCACATTGAAAGTACAGTTTCCTCTGAAAAAAAATATATTCATGACAATAAGGGGCTGTTTTAATTAAAAAAAATCGAATAACATCAGGGGAAGCATTCCGATAAATAAGACGTCACTGCCTCAGCTGACCTGATCTCCTCAGGCAAGTTGTTCTAGAGCCTCGGGGCCCAGACTGTTAAAGTCCCATCCCCTTTGGAACGGAGGATCTCAGCATATGTGCTGGTGCAAACGGTAATAATAATAATAAAAGGTCAGACATGTTGCTTGAGCAGAGACCATGGAGAGCAGAACACAGAAAGATCTTAAAATCCATCCTTAAACAGACTAAACTGGTCCATATATAAGACTAAAACCAGCCTTCAAGGTTTCCATTGGAGGCCCACCTGAGAAACAGCAGCTCATTTATGGCAGTGTAACTCTGAGAGGACAGTGTATCCCTGCATGTCTGCACCCGTGTGGTATGATCTCAGCGTTCTCTGTCCACGTCCACCCTCTTGCCCCCTGCTGTCCTCTAATCTTGTTTGTCGTAGAGAGAGAACTAGTGCTTCCCGGGCGAGGTGTGTTAGCCACTAATGAATTTACTGCTTGATAAGACGGGTGCCCGTGCAGATACAACTTACTGCCGCCATAAAACACTGGGAAAAAAAGCCTACGTAATTAACCTTTACTAGCTGTGTGCATAGGTGGTGCCGCCTGACGTGGGGCGTACGTGCCGGTGGGAGATGTGTGTGTGCTCTTCATCTGTGCATGTTTGCATGTTTCCGCCAGTGTCTGGTCATACCTCCGTGTGTGTGTGTGTGTGTGTGTGTATGCATATGTGTTGTGCGTTGACAGGGAGGAGACGCTGCTATTGATAACGCAGCAACTATCAATTGATTATTAATCACATCTTGCCAGATAAGCACGTCACCTGATTGACTCCAGACTGACTGGAGACAATAAATACATATAGTCTATAAAAAAAACGCAAAGCATCATGGGAGAGCAGGACGGGGTCTGACACGTGCCACGGTGGTGCAAACATCATCCAGTCTGATATGAGTTACATGGAAGAGAGGGAGAAGGGAAGAGAGAAAAGTTTAAGATAAGAGAAGGAAAGAAAGGAAAGGAAAAGAGAACTGAGGAAAGAAAGGAGGAATGAAGAGAAGATGGAAAGAAAAATATAAGAAAAGAATTGGTAATTGAATGAGATGAAATGAGAAGAAAAGAAAGACATACAGAAGAAAAAATGGAATGACAAAAAGAAGAGTAGATCAGAAGAGGATATGAGATGAAATCATGATGAGAAGAAAATATAGAAAAAACGGAAGAGAATAGATGGAAAGAAGAGCAAGAAAAGCCAAAGAGGAGAGGATAAGAAAAGGAGAAGAGAAGAGACATCATTAAGACTTTCTCTCGCCATCCATTCACCAACAGGAAGCCTCTTGTCGTCCAGCAAGACATATAAGACCTGCGATTCTTCTCCTCCTTCTCCCACTGAGCCATTTCCTCTATTGTCAAAGACACACACACTGTAATGGGTAATAGATACAGGACTAATGCCTGGGCTAAGGAATAAAGATAGATGGATAGGGAGGCAGGGAGGGAGGAGAAGGGAGAGAGGAGTGAGTTATGAAGCAGTACCCAGGGGGTTAATTCCTCACAGGCAGTTTTCATACGCTACACACACATGCAGGGACACACACAGAGAGTAAAGGTGATGTCTGACCCGTGCCAAGCCGGTAGCACGCTAGTTAAAAGTGAATAAGTTTATGGCCGGTGTAAGCCCTCATACATCAAGGAGCAGTTTGTTTAGCCAGCAGTGTGACAGGGTACAGTAACATGGGCAGGGCCGCACAGTGGATACAGCCGTGATGAATGGGGGTTTGCAGGAGGGATAGTGTCTCAGCATCTCTCAGTGTGTGTGTCTGTGTGTTTGTTTGTGTGTGTGTGTGTGTGTGAAAGGGACATCAAAGCATGTTTTTAGCTCTTTAGATTAATGGCGATTCCAGTATTGGATCTAAGTGATGTTTTTCCTATGTGAAGAATCTCTTTTTAAAGGTGTAAATATTGCAAACACCCTCCTTGACTTATCGTGCAGCACCTGGTGTGAAATGATATTTCTCTGCAGTATTGATAAAAGCTTATGGGTCACTGTATAATCTGTTAAATTGTTTTTTTTTTGTCCTGCTTCAATTCCAAGTCTTTTTTTTTTATCCCAAGCAAAATTACTTTGATTTAAGAAAAAAATCTAAAAAGTTAACTTGTAAAGCGGTTGATTCCATATGACAAATTTATTGGATTTACCAGTAATTTCCTTATAGGCTGTTTTCTGCCTCTGTGCACCGTGTTATTGCTTTACAATTTCATGTTTTGTACTTGGCTCACAATCCCTCCATCAATATCCAAGTGCAGCAAAGAGCGCCCTAAATCTATGAGCAACCATTACGGACGGAAAAAAACAAAACAATTACATGTTACAAAATGAAGCTGTTAGAAAAAAACAAGTCCACATTAGAGGACAAAATGTGGTTTTACTGTACATAGATTCATACATTTATAAAACGTAATGCATTGCCATAGATTGAACCACTAAACTCAAGTCAATAAAATTGTAAAAACTTGCAGAACCTCCAGGGGGACGTTCCATGATGAATGTCCATTTACAAATAATGGGGAGTTTTCATATGATTCAAGTCTAGAAAGAAAAATCCAAAATGAAATGATAATGATGATGATTATGTTCGGCTTGCAGAGCATGAGGTGATTCCTTTATAAATTTAACAAATAAAAGACCTATGTCTGTCCACAAGGGGAATAAAAGTCCAGACATTTTAGAGTTTGCTGCCATTCCTCTTCAAATCTTCAATTTTTTTGGAAGTGAATCACTAAATCACCGGAGCACCCATTTCCAATGTTTTTTATGTACTCAAGCCATTTTACTGCTCAAGACTTTTACTTAATAATTCCATTATCCGTCTACTAACTCCTTAACTCCTCCTCCTCCTCTTCCTCACCCCATCCTCGTCCCGAGCTCTGTCCCGTACCACTCCAGCTGTGGATCTGACTGTACCACGGTGCTGAGCAACAATAGTCCTCTCAGTCTGTATCAGTGTATGTGTGTCTATAAGGCTGCGAACAATAGGTTCATTATCAGTTGATGACAATAAGGACAACAGCTCTGTTCACATTTGTCCACTGCTGCGTGTTGCGTTCTCATCGCAGCCAGTCAGTGAGACTGTCTGTTTGACAGAGAGCAGGAGAGGAAGACAGGACAGACCCTGAGACAGTGGAGGCGATAAAGAGACAGTCATGGAGACAGACAGGTGGATACAGGCAGAAGAGAAAGAGTGAGCGCCGCCATCTCTCCACCCATAACTCACTTTTCTCCCTCTTGGCGAGGGAAAACAATAAGATATAACAATTGGCAAATGGCTGAGGCAGGCGGAGCATTACAAATGAAATGTAATGTTGTTACAGTTTGGAAATAATGAATTATGAGGATAAGCGGGGATCTGTAAAATCGCTGTAGCGATTTACCGGGGGTTTCATTTTTCAACTGTATTGAATTATGGGGAATTGGCCTCATTCAACTGCAAAAAAATACAAAATGGGAAATAGGAGGATGATTCACCGTTACATTTAGTGTGTGTGTGTGTGTGTGTGTGTGTGTGCATGTGCAACATGTCAGTGTTTATGTATTTGTTTATGTAAGTGCGCCAATGTGCTTGCGGATTTGAATGCATGGGATGTGGTTGTATTTCTGCGTGTGTGTGTGTGTGTGTGTGTGTGTGTGTGTGTGTGTGTGTGTGTGTGTGTGTGTGTGTGTGTGTGTGTGTGTGTGTGTGTGTGTGTGTGTGTTCATCCCCCCAGACCTGTTGAGGGCTTTTTCTCGCTCACCCCATCGCACATGTGATAAATGTCCCTTATCGCCTCTGTCATTGTAATAGCCCCACAACAGGCCCAGAGAGAGATAGAGAGAGATGCTGAGAGGGGTGAAAGAAGGATGGAAAGAGGGGTGATAGAAGGGGGAGTATGAGGGGATCGGGTCATGGGGATGTTGAGAGAGTCGGAGCGACCAAAAAAAAAAGAAGATGGTGAAAGAGAGAGAAGAGAGAGGGAGGGATGGCGGAGTGGAATGGGATAGCTGGAGTTATCAGCCGGTCTTGTAGGGGAAGAATACGCATCAAGCTGCCAATCATCCGGCCTGAAAATTGCTCTGAGATTTGAGTCCCCAGACGGTGTGTGTGTATATGTGTGTGTGTCCAGAGAGAGAGAGGGTATCCAAAGCCCCTGTCTTCACTGTGCAATTAATGCCCCCCATCCCTTCATCCGACCATCTCGCCCTCTTTTTTTCCCTTGCCACTTTTACTGCTCAAACGCGAAAAAACACATCTCTTCTCTCCCTGTCACTAAAACCCATACTCAAGTTGTTTGAAACACTGTTGTCGTCAGTGGCACCGGCTATTAGTTGGGGGGGCGAGAGACGGAGAGAAGGGGAGGAAGTGAGAAGGAGGGATGATCGAGAAGATGGGAAAGATCGGAGGAGAAAGGCAAAGGAGAGAAGAGAATGAAGGTTAATATGTGAGCAGAAACCATTTCGGTCTCTTTAATTTTCTATTGATCCGAGCTGCTCCTTCAAACTGGTGTGTGTTTGTGTGTGTGTGTGTGTGTTTGGTGGGGGGGTGAAAGCCTCCAAGCTGTTGCCATACTAAATCTGAGGGTATAGTAAACAAAAGTCAGACAGCGTCATCACTGTCAAATTAAAACAATTTATCTCCAAATTTGTTTATATTAGACTCAGGGTCTGTTGTTGGGTTGACAGAATTATCGTACTTCTTAAACTTAAACCAATTTAATTGTGTTGCACACTGTCGAAAGTGCCGCAGAACAGACATAATCAAAAAAATATAAGATCCTGTAAATAGATTAAAATATGTTTCTTTTCTTGAGATTAGTTTCTAAAAGTTAGAAAAGAAAGACAACATTTAATTGAATACAATTAAATGTGATCATTCAACTTGAATCCACCCTGTCTCTGCATAGGAGAAAACTGTATTATATTTATTTTACAGTAAGGAGAAAATAAAAGTGGAAATGCTTTAGTAAAAAATGAAACATTTTTAACTGGCTCAAAAGAAGACCTGAAAGTGTAAAATAAAAGGTGAGGTGTAAATGACGCTTTATGGAACATTACTTCTTCAGAGAAAACCACCAAAGGCCCCAGCAGAGCAAAGTGTAGTGAAACATCCCCCTCTGTTGGGCACTTTGATATCACCAGGCAAAGTGAGAGGGGGAGGCGGAAGAGGAGAGGCGGGAGAGATGATGGGCAGAGTCCTGTAGAGCAGAGAGATAGCACAGTGATAAAGATCACAATGATGTCCAATTGCAGCTATGACCGATTGTCACACACACACACAAGTACACACACACTCACACACACACAGAATAACCTCAGGTGTGACCTGTGCAGTACCCCACTCCAGCTGATAGACATCTTTGCTCTGCTCCTATCGAGTGTTACCACCCACATAGATATATGTATCTGTACATATTTCCCCCATTTCTGGATTGTATGATGGTACAGGGAAAGAGTGACAGACAGAGAGAAGGACAGACAGGTGTATGTATAGAGTGCTCATGTATTTTAGGCTGAATCTAAGTACTAAGACACTGGGATTTACTTGGAACAATGGGATTTTTTCCATAATTTTCTGAAGTGGTAATGTGGGTAGCAATCCTTCCTAATGTTTTCATGTTAAAATCTCATTTTAGATCGTGTGAATGACATAATGTGAGTGCTGTGTAAATTATTCCCTGCGACTTCATAAAATCCTGTGAAAGTCGGGTTTTCCCAGTTTGGAGCTGGGGAACGCTTTGGTTCTTGGAACTCAGGGTGACCCGCAGCACTCACTGTCATAAGAACATGGCAGGAACCCAAACCACACCACAGGGTCCCCAAGGCGTAGGCCTGACCAGCAACTTAGGAAAGTTTTCATTATCTGGGTTGCAGTCATTTTTTTCCAATGGGGCCTGTGGTATGTTTTCTGTTCCAGCCGGGCCGACTCACACCCAAGGAAAACACACAATTCCCATCAGTAAACTTTTAACTTATATGTTTATCCTCCGTGCAAATAATTACACGGTATTTGCAGCAAAGCTTTTACAATCTGACCAAACGCTGTACAAAAAAACTTTCCATCTAAATTGTGCCAACAGAGATTATCCAAGATGCAGGAAGTTTGGTTTGTGTCCGTTTGATTTCTATTCCGGTGACGCTCCAGCGAGAGGGGTAATATAGCAGACAGCTCGACAGACAGTGAGATAGATGGAAGGCCAGACTGCTCCCCTTGTATGAAGGATTATCCCCTATCCTCTGTTTGTGACAAGAGCTGATAAGGGCCCGAGAGGAGAGGCTGAGAGGGCCAGTGACACACACACACACACACACACACACACATATGCACATATAATCCACAGTGAGAAAGATATCAATCCATCATTTAGAGCCGGGGATTCAGCAAGAGGAAATAGGTTCTTCTCAATTGCTGACAAGCCAACACACACACACACACACACACACACACACACACCTACAATATCATCTGCTGTACAAAAGGCTCCTGAGCTTTCAGGAGCTGAATGGGCCCGTTTGAATTACGGTTCAGTTTCATCCATTTATCTGATTTACATGTGGCTATTGTTGTCACCACAGATGTGTATCTGTGTGTTTATGGCAGCGATTGTGTCTGAATCAGAATCAGCGTCACAGACAGAAAACCATAAATCAGAATGTTCCAAAGTTGGTTAGCACAAGCTATAAATCCAAGGTTCCCCCCCCCCCCCCATAGGCAACGTCAAAATGAAAAACAAGTCACAGTAGACAGACACATGCAACACAGTCTGCAAAATAATTACATTTAGCTTTTACTCACAAAAATGTGGCTGATAAGAATGTAAATATCATTTAATTGAAGTTATACGCTTTGAATACATCTCAATTCCTTGTACTTTTTCACTGCACATTTATTAGCAGGATTTAAAGGAAACACACAAAAGTTTTTGTTGCACTCTGATACCAAAGCAGTCATGTCTCACCTTTTTAGAGAAATCCAAAAATTTGTTGAAGGTGGATGGACAGTGGCAGAACTTGTGAACGTTGCACCCTCAAGGTCAAGCCATCGTTTTGTTACGGAGGAAAAATCCCCACTCTACTCCTTGACATGAACACATCTCTTGGGATCTGTGTGTGGGTGCGTGAGTGTTAACCTGGATTTGATGTGTGTGTCAGTGTGTGTGAAGCAGGGAAATCATAAACCACGTAGAAAGGCTTTGTGTTAACTTCTGATCGTCCCTCATCTGCTCCGCGTGTCTCCCCACCGCCCCACCGCCTGATTTCTGAATGTGTGAGGGGAACACTGTGAGTGCTGCCTATTGATTACAGTTTGCAACAACAGGTCAAAAGGGTTAACATGTGTAAGAGGAACCTTATTGCAAGATGTAGGGGGGGGGTGCTGCTGCAGTGAGAAGTGGTTGCGGAGGTGCCTAAGGGTCTACAAGGGGCTTGAAGTTGATATAATACACTCGCTCCCCAGCTTGGCAAAGAGCTCGGCTCGATTTCCTGAAATATTGAGCACGATGTCTTGAGATACAAACATTCGATACGGTGGAAAAAAGTGCCTCATGCTCTTAAAGTGAATGGACAGTGCTCCAGTGGTGGATTATGATATTTTGGCCAATTTGAATCAAGCAATGTTTAATCAGTGTAGGAGCTTAACAACAAATGGCCAACAAATAATAGCCCCATTGTATTTTTCAATCTTCGAAGCGACTCCAGCGTTTCTCTGATCAGACATATTCAGGATATAGTCCAATTCAAAATTGAAGTGCCAAAAAAAGAAATTCCTTGTCTCACCTCCAATCTCTTAATAGAGAAGACCAAGGGAAAACTGATGAATAAAAGAAGGTAAAACAGAGAAGGTGAAAGACATCTTGAGAGTAAGGACAGAAATAATTTAGTCTAAGTTGCACAAAATGACAAAACGTGTGGGAGAGCCGGTGAGGGAGGGAGAGTGCAGCGCCGAGCGGCCGGGTTAGGAGGCAGGGCCATTTGGCGAAGGCGACGGTGCTAGACTTGATGGACGAGACAAACTACAGGCTCTTCTCCCTTGTAACTTTAAAATCATTAAGCCTTTTACACGGACATGCAGATTTTTATAGCCACCTCAAACAATCTGCCTCCGCTCGTGTCTTCGAAGCAGCAGGACGGGAGAAGACACAGAGGGAGAACATGATATCACTAAAACGTTGGTGGTGCGTGTTATACGAAAGAGAAAAATCTGAATTATTTATAAACGATTGATTTATAAAACTTTTGTATTTGAGGGACAGAGTCTACAGCTTTGTTTCATATAACTATCTGGATTTATACCATGTTTTTGTTTCGTCCTTTCTCTCAAGAATGATTTTTTAATATATTATCCATTTCTTTGAAGTGTGATCAGATTGAAGGGTAGTAACCGAAACAGGGTTTTATGCTGATCCTTCAACCTTTGTAAGACAGTTACTAATGCTTTATCTTATATTTTCTCACTGGCTTGCCGTGTTTTTACTTCATGTAGGTCTCGTTTTTTTCCAGTTTCTCTGTCACAGAGCACATTAACTGCATCCAAAGCCAGATTACAGTAACACTCGGAATGGGTGTGACCTATAACTTCCTTTTCCTAACGTGCTTTCCACAAATAAATCCAGTGGTTGTCAGGTTCACTGTTTGTATTTTATTGCAGAATAAACATAATAAGACAAAACAAGATTTTACAGTTAGATTTTTATCTCTGTCTTGCATTTATGTTGCTCTTTACATGATTAAACAAATGTCAAAATATTTTATTCTACCCTTAACTTAGCTTGGGCCAAACCTGTAGTTATGGTATTATTGTTTTGTAAGAAAGCTTCGAAACATTTGCTTAACATTTTTCAGATTATGTTTTATGTTTCTTTTGATGCTGGTTCATTTTTTAATTATCCTTCAGATTCGGTTAGATTTTGAGTTCTGAAAACTTGTAAATATTCAGTTTTTTAAAAAATTAGGTTGATAAACACCAAAATCAGAGAGAAACAGTTTGAAAATCTCATGGCGCAGGATGAAAATATTCAGACCTTGATGTGCAAGAGCTTACAGATTTCACATCTCGTCCTCATGAGGCTGCCGTCACAAAGCAGGCAGAGAATAAGTTCAGGTACGCAGCAGGTAATCCTGCACGGAGAGGACGCCATGACATTGATCTAAGATTTTAATCTGCTGCTCCTCTTTGCCGGGCACGCTGTGCAATAAGAAACACAGCCGTGTAAGACCACACAGATACATGGCGAGGATATGAGTTGTGTTAATAAAACCTTGTTAGCTGAGGTTTCAGCAAGTGAAGGGAATGCACACGGTGACATAACATAATCACATCACTTTTTTATTTCTTGAGTGTGGTTAAACAGTGTCTCCTAAGAAAAGGCTGAGGATGTTAATGATAAACCAGCAGCAACAACTGGGTGGGTGTTACTGCGACGCGCTCTAAATATTATCAATAACAAGTTGTGTGTGTGTGTGCGTTAAGTGTGCACATGCCTGGATCCATCCATCCATCTATCAATCCATCCATCCCTCACTCTGCCTCCACAGGCTGCCTCCTCCGCTGTTAGGATTCAATTAACACGGTGCAGGCAGCCACGGCACCCTCATTAAAGCTAATTAGTTAAAACATCAGCCAATCTAGCGTTAATTGGCTTTGGTAATTAATTCAGCCGCTAGACCATATGAAGGCAGTGGGAGGGAGATAATGAGAGGAAGGGAGGAAGGGAGGGAGGAAAAAGGGGATAGAAGAGATAAAAGGAGGCGGAAAATGGAAGACGAAAGGAAAAGTAAATGAGGGAGATCATTGAGAATCAGATTTGATTGTCAAGTATCTTTCACACATTTGCTGTGGTATGTTCGTGGCGAGCATAGAAATAAACATAAAAAAAAATAATGAACAGTATGTAAAAGTCTGCAGACGTAGACGTAGAAGAGAGGGAGTAAAACCTTATTTCTGTAATTGAGCAGAGGAAGGGCTGTCACATTCATGTTGTATGTTAGAACCGATATCTGACATCAAGTGAATAATGAATTAAATATATACAAGGGAAGATTTTGTAATATATTTATAGACACGGTAATACAGTAGTGATGGTACACCAAAAAACAATAGTTGTATTAACATGCAATTTAATTTTCAAATGTGTTATGATACTATTCTTCCAATTGTTACTTAGCACACACAAGCAATAGTTGTGTGTGCATGTGTGTGTGTAATGATTAGGGCTGACTCAGGGCGTGCGTGTCTCAGACTTGCTGATGGTCCCACTTCGCCCACTGACACGGCATGTTCCTGTAGTGTTGAGGTCCTTTGGGATGGAAACGAGTGCCGACAGGCCTCACGCCCCCACACCTCTCCGCTACGTATCCCTCCTCCTCCTCCTCCTCCTCCTCCTCCTGCTTGTCCTGCACACAGCTGAGGCAGGAGAAATGGAGTAGAGTCATTCAGCAGAGAGACAACAAATTACAGGGCATAGGTCAATGAGAGCAAAAATGGGTTAGGGTTAGGGTTAGTATAGTTATAGTTAATTACCCCAAATGCAGAAGTAGTGAATATTTCAAACATTTAATATTCAAAAAGTACAATGTAGAGGTTACCCGAATCATTAAATATGAATAACGAATAAACGGATCATTTATTATTGATTATGACATATTTCAATGTGTGTGAATGTGGAAAGAGAACACATTTTTTAAATAAAAAAATAAATAAAAAGGGAGAAGAAATCCTTAGGATTTGATTTTCTAATGAGAGATGTTTGTAAATGTTGGGCCCTTAAGTTATTATAACTGAGTCAATTTGTAGGAAGCTTTGTGTGTGTTTGTGTGTGTGTGTGAGATGTGGCTAGTTGTGGATGCGTGTACATCTGCTCAGTGGGTCAGTGCTTGGTTAATGCACCATTAATTTACTTCTTTCTATGTCTCTCTCTCTCACTCTCTCTCACACTCTCTCTCTCTCAAACACACACACATACACACACTGACCATGTGATTGATTGAATAAACAGCTGTCAGTAGTCGTGATAACCTCACCAGCATCACACACCACTGTCTTTCAGACACACACACTCGAGAGGGTCCCAGGAGTAAAAACCAACTCACACACTCTCAGGGGGATCATCAGATGACCATTCATCAGCCAACAGGCAGCTGATGATTTATTATTCCCTTTTCCTCAATCCTCTAAATTACATGTGCATTTCTTTCAGTTTCAGTTTGTGTTTCAGAGCAGAGTAGCCTTGCAAACTCTCTGCGCTTGTAACAAATCTTCTCCCGGTGACAGAGTGAAAGAATATTCCACCTTTAGTAACAGCCCCAGTTTCCCCATGCTGCCACATGTCCTGTCTGTGAGGGATAAATGTTTCTCCTCATTTACATTCACTCTAGTTCTCACTGTGCAGCATGCATATGTTCACACAGAAACGTTCTGTCCCTCGACTTAAACAGACAGCAAACACATACACAGGTCTGTACACACACACACACACACACACACACACACACACACACACACACACACACACACCTTTCCCCTCTCTATCCGTCTATCTGGCTATCTCTTCATCCCTCCTCTCCGCCGCGCCGACATTTCATTTGCTTTTCTAAAAGTGACAACCCCAGGGAGCGAGGGGGAGGGAGGGCGGGATAGTGAAAGAGCCTGGTGATGAGTTTTGAGCAGGGTGTGGAGGAGTGCTATTTAAAAGTGCCATGCATCACTGTCAGGGGGTGAGACCAGGCAAACACACACACACACACACACACACACACACACACACACACACACACACACACACACGGGCAGGCAGACACAGGAAACGCACACATAAACGGAGCAGAGCGACGCAGACTCGGTGGCAAACTGAAGTTGACCCCCGTTCCATTTCATCAAATGTCCTCTGAATGAGCCACACAGCCTCATCTATTTTGCAAACACACACACACGCACACACACACACACACACCCACACACACACACACACACACACACACACACACAGAGAGACACACACCTGGAGAGCTGGTGATCAGCCTAGTGTCTGGCCTGCTTAAATCACAGCTCACTTAAGAAAAAAACCATATCCCCTCAGCAGGAGCCACACACACACAAACACACACACACACACAAGCACACAAACACACAGACACACACACACACACCTTGCTGGTCCCATTTGTGTTAATACGGCCCCTGGTTTTGGGCTTTAGGGCTCATACTTGCCATTATGGAGATGATGGCTTTACGGGGCCCCTCTCACCTCACCTTGCCGTGGTCGGGGGGGGGAGAGAGAGGAGAGAGTCGAAATGAAGGCTGACACCTCAGTGGGATTTATTTGATTGTGGATGCGAGAAGATGTCATTCTGGAGAAGGGGGAGAATAAGTAGGGGGGAGATGTGTGGGGAGGAGGGACCGTAGGCTAAGTAAAGAAGATGAAGAAGAGGAGGAGAAGATGGCGGGGTGAAGGGAAGAAGGAAAGAGAAAGAGAGAGAATAGGAAATAAAAAAAACAGGAGGAGATTGGAGGGCGAGCAGAAGTGGCCCTCCTTCCCCTTTTTTTTTCCACGAATCAAATCAAATTCCCCTTATCGCACATTATTTGAAGAGGTTATCGGGCGCGGTAATGCGGTTACACGCCGGGCCGCGGCTGAGAGATTTCCTTGTTTACCGATGTTGGCGGGTGTTATAGCTAACCGGCCGGGCGAGCCGCGAGGGGAGGGAGGGCGGCGAAGGGAGGGAGGAGGAGGGGGAGACGAGGAGAGAGGGGTAGCGGGCATAAACACTTGATGCATGTCAGAAAACTCATTTAGGGGAACAACAAGGAGGGGTTTCTTACACACACACACACACACACACACACACACACACACACACACACACACAGACACACACACAAGGAGAAGACAGTTGTTCAAGGACAGAAAAATAGCCTCTACATGTAGACACTTTGTAATTCCATTTGGGAAATGTGCTTGTGTGTCTGGAGAGTGTGGATGTTGCAGTGTGTGTGTGTTTGTGTGTGTGTGTGTGTGTGTGTGTGTGTGTGTGTGTGTGTGTGTGTGTGTGTGCGTACACATGTGTCGCCCACAGACAAATTGTATTTGTGCCAACCAATAAATCCGGCCCTTCTCTTTTCTGAGTCTTATTGTCGTGTTTAAATCCAGTTTACATGCTCAGCGCTCATTAGCTGATTGTGTGTATCATTTACAACAACATTTTAAAGATAGAAAATACCGGTACTTGCTGCAATCAAAACCTTTTTTACCATATAGCCATCTGCATCTTTGAAAGAGAAAAATGCAAATCATAAACTTCAGTAAATGGCTGATTGCTTTCACTTTAATATTTGTTCGATTTACAGCCGGCACAACAACACATTTTTCGGTTTCAGTAACAGTCCCATATACACCGATCCCCTGTTTCCTGAGAGGCAGGATGATGGGCAAGATAAAAGCAAAGGGATGACATGCAGTACAGGTCATTAAACGGGATTTGGGCCCACAGTGGTGTGAGTACAAGGTTTGCCTCTTAGGCCATTGAGCCATGAGGACACCCCAAATGGTTTTTTATCTCTGGTCCCATTGAGAGCCAGTATTGAGCTGACAATCCCAGTCCTCTCTGGAGGTGGCCTTTTACCTCAGCTCATTGTAGTCTGTGACTGGGAGCCCGCGCTATCTGGCATCTATTGATTCCCACTTCATCTGGACCACAGCAACGCCTGGAGAGGGGGAGAGAGAGACACTGAGGGACACAGAGGGACAGGGGAGGAGAGAGAGAGGGAGAGGGTGCAGCAGAGGAGAAAAAGTAAAATAATTAAACAAATGAAAGATGGAGGATGGAGGATGCTGCACGTGTTAAAACAGATAAAACTGGCTGTATGATGATGGGCACGTTTCCGCTGTTGGCTAAAGAGATAAATCCTGTAAATGCCAAATGCAGTTTAGGTGCACAAAGAAGGACAGAGGGAAGCATCGGCTGTGGGGAAGAAGAAAGTCAGGACAAAGCAGTGAAGAAACTCAGCACAGAGTTTAAGAGAAGGGAAGCAGGAAGGGAAGGAAGAATGGAAGGATGCAAGGATACGGGTGAATGTAGGGAGGGAGGATTCCTCGTCTTTGCTCTCCGCTCTTCCGTATGATCTAGCTCTGTCCTCCTCACCATCTGCTGTCAGTAATTGCCTGTTAGTGTGTGTGGTGTGTGAAAATAAACCTGCCATTATATACAATGTCTTAAAAAATACTTTTTGATGTTAAATATGAATTAGCTTATGTTTTGATTTTTATTAAAATTCTAAAAGCTGTTTTTGGTCAACTGCTTTATATATAAAGCACATTTAACATGAATTCTCTGTTTGGAGATTACCTCTGAGCCCATTGCTTCTGTGCTACAAAGCACATTTTACCAGTTAAGGACTATCTTATCCTAAATTAATTTTACATATATTTTTCATATTGATTAGTGATTAGTATTGACACTATTCTTTTTCCGGTATTATTATTCCTAACTGACCCTAAAAACACCATGTCCCTTTATGTTATTTAATATTCTGTGCTTTTCTTCCAATGACTTTAACAAAACCCATTATTGAGTGCCTTCCAAAAGATGTAAATGATTCAGACATAGATCTAAGATTCAAAAAATTCCCACCTCCCAATAACTAACTTCTTGGTGGCTCCCATTCCCCTTTTTTGATTTGAGGTTGTTTGCAGTGAGTCTATTAGATGATTTCTAACATATATGTCACCTGTTGCTGGGAATTTTCAATCACCTACTGTATGGTTGAAATCAGTGTCACTCTGGATTCAGTGCTCCAGCAGCCAAGAAATATATAAACCAGAAAGAAGATGCAAGAAGTCAGTGGATATGCTTTCTGTCGACCGGGTGACATATTGTTTTGTGACATGGACAAAAACCAGTGAGCGCCATTAACTGGATTAAGTGACAGAGATGAAAAGGAGGGAAGTGAGGTGAAATGAGAAGGGAGGGACAGAGAGATGGGCTGAATAAAGAGAGGGATACGGTCTGAGAAGAGAGGCAAAGAGGTGAAACCAGGAAAACCGAAGGTAGAGGGAGTAGGAAGGAAAGAAGGAGAGAAGAGAAAGAGAGATGAGACTATCCATCTTGGCACATTAGGGGGGATCAGGCCGACACTCCATCATGGCTGTCAGAGGGATGCACACCTCCTCTCTCGTCTCCTCCATCCATCCATCCCTCGTTCGCTCCAGCATGCACCTGGCATTTGCTGAGGAATCTCAGCACTAAAAAGTCCTGTCAGGGCCTATTTCCTTGTTATTGTCCAGGCCTTCTTCCTTTCCTCCATCCCCCCCCCCCCCCACACACCTGCTCTGACTCCGGTGACTTCCCTCCGCTCCCCGAGATTAAACGCACCCTTGTTGTGCCGCAGGGTGTTTGAGCTGTGAGGTCCAGAGCAGGACACGTGGAGGAGCGTGCACGAGTGTGTGTGTGTGTGTGTGTCGCCCAGACATTAATCATCTTTAAGGCTCTGACAAGCCCGGTGTGCGACATCACATCAACACTGCCCACCCCCTAGCACCTCTTCACCCCCCTTTCTCCTCTTCTTCTCCTCCTCCTCCTCCCCTGGATTTATCTGTTCGTCCACCTCTCCCCCATCACTCACTTCCCTCAGGGAGCGCTTGACAAAGAGCGGGAAAAAACAGAGGGAGAGGGGTAAAGAAAGGGAGAAATGTAATATGGGTGTAAAGAAGAAAAGACAAGTGCAAGAGAAGGAAAATGATAAACTAGACCAAAATGAAAAGGAATATTTTGGAATTAGGTGGACTTCTGATTTATTAGCAGCTGATTTGGAATACATACTTATTTGTTTCACATGCTGGACAAATACTGAACCGTTCTCTTCTTTTCCATTCTCTTCTCTTCTCTTCTCTTCTCTTCTCTTCTCTTCTCTTCTCTTCTCTTCTCTTCTCTTCTCTTCTCTTCTCTTCTCTTCTCTTCTCTTCTCTTCTCTTCTCTGCTCTTCTCTTCTCTTCTCTTCTCTTCTCTTCTCTTCTCTTCTCTTTTACTCTATTTTATTCAATCCCTTGAATGTTGATTTTCCGCCTTTTCAAACATCAGACCCAGTATGATTTGTGTGTCTAAGGACGTTGTTTGTAGTTAACAGTTTGTTTTGGGTCCTATTGTAACGAAAAGGAATTCAAATCAATTCACAGTTTACAAAACTCCTCCACTTAAGTATTTCCTCAAGTAGATTGTTGCCATTCTTTTGTTACACATGGATTTACATTGCTTTGACCTCGAATCTATTGAAAGTAGCAAATAAAAGTCACGTCCATCGAGAAAATTTCACATTTCAAAAGAAAATCACTTTACATTTACATGCAAAAAAAGAAAACTCACAGTGTGCAAGCATTTACTTAAAAATCTGATATTACAAAGCATAAAAATAAAAAAACGCCATAGGCCTGTTTGTATATGTGTGTGTGTGTGTGCGTGTGTGTGTGTGTGTGTGTGTGTGTGTGTGTGTGTGACCGTGTCCTCCAGGTGTGTGTTTGCCTGCGGAATTGAAAGAGCCCCATCAGCCGCGGACAGGGATTGGATCTTTCTTTGTTTGCTGTGGCGGATGGTGACGGCTTCAGCATGACTCAAATTATCTTGTCAAAGCAATAAAGGGGAGAAGGGAGGAGAAGAGAGCAGAGGAGACAGAGAAAAAGACAGAGATGGAGAAACAAGGAGAGAAATGGATATTTACCAAAGGCAGAGTGGTGGAGGAGACAATAAGGCAGAGAAGAGGTGGAGGAGAGGAAGAAAAAAGGACGAGAAATATAGACAAAAATAGAGAGATGAGGTAATGGGATAACTGATTAGGGGGGGAGAAAGAAAGAAAAGGAGTGAAGAGGAGGTAGAAAAGAAATTAAACAAATAAATGGGTGGTATAGGGAGCAGAAAATTAGAAGTGGATGAGGCTGGAGAGAAAAGCGTGTGAGAAAGAGAGGTGTGGAGAAAAAAAAAAAAAGAGGAGGCAGAGAAAGAGATAGAGAGTAATCGATTACCTATTTTTCAAAGTCACTTAACATGTCCAGTGCTGTGGGCTCTGTTAAGTAGCAGGAGGCCAGTATGCACACACACGCTCTGAGACAGGGAGGGAGGGGTGTGTGTGTGTGTGTGTGTGTGTGTGTGTATGAGAGAGAAAGAGAAAACCACCAGACGAGACAGATAGGGAGTCCCCGTACCTGGTCCTGTTGCCGTGGTGACATGCAGTCTAAACAGGATATCCTGGCTGAGGCGGGTCCTATTGTTCACGGCCTAAAAAAAGCTCATTTGATTGGCTAAATACAGGAATTTCAGGACGTGTCCTCCAAAATAAAGCACCGAGACACTTTCAATGGATTGTATATTTAGCCAACTCAGACGGCGAAAATAGGACGTACAGCATTATACACACACTTGACACACACAAACACACTCTGGGGCTGTTCTGCTGAATGCACACATCGAACCAGCAACACAATGACACACACACACACAGGTGGACCTCATCCTGTGGCCTGCTGATCAAGGACAATGAAGTGAGGTCGTGTTGGCAGCCTCTATACAGCATTAGCTCATCTGGCTGACAAGTCTGAATGTGCTTTGACATGGGAGGAACTACTGAATGGAGACTGTACGGCTCGACTCCCCTTTGTTTGCAGGATTGCACAGTGGCATTCGCGTGGCATTGGGGTTTCATGAAAGACATCAACTCAAACTTTGATTTGTAAAACTTTCTAGACAGTGTAATGAAGCGTCTGTACAGCAGAATCCTGATGACTGCAGTAATCCAATAGACTTTATATAAAGATGGATGACATGACAGCTCTCCAAAAGTGAAGGGATGGACCTCTGGTGGCTGGCTGTAGTAAAGGTCATAAACCTCCCCTCCTCCATGTTAATGAATGGGGTATGGACCAAACCCAAATAGGGTTTCTGTCATTTTTCTTTTCTTTTTACTGTATCTGTTGTTCACTTCCTTCAGTTCCCAGCAGAGAAAAAGCAAGCACCAGCATTAGGGGTCACCTCAGATCACAATCCAAAATATGATGTATCTAAAAGGTAGAAATGTTCTTGTTTTGTCCTGTACACACCCTGATGTCTCTCTCCGTTTCATGTTCTTCTCCAGGTAAAAAGAAGATGTCCATGTACGACAGCCAGGCTCCGATCTGTCCCATCTGCCAGGTGCTGCTCAGGCCCGGAGAGCTGCAGGAGCACATGGAGACGGAGATAGACAGGCTAGCTGCCGTATGCCTCAGGTAGGCCTCAGACACGCTGTCCGGCTGTCTTTCACACAAACTCACACACCGGTCAATCAATTCAGAGTTGAAATCGCAGCTCACGAGAGACCCCAAAAAAACGGAACAAGCTAACAGATAGAACCTGCAAGTAGATTTGCAGTGACTGGACAAATCGGGACATGCCACCGCTGCAAAATGATTGCTGCCAAAGCTTCACTGCACATTAGACCCGGTTGCCTTGCACCGTGCCACAGTGACACGCACAGCCAGAACACCAGGGATAAAGTGGACCGGAACAATCCGGATTCATGATCCGACACAATCAATTAATACTAAGTAAAGGTTATTGTTTGTTGATTGTCACAGATGTGATTGTCACACACACAGGCATCAGACAGGAGAGAAGTTCTTCCCTCAGATTATCATACAACAGGATGTTCTACACTGTTAATCATTTTTCAAATTTTCGAAAATATATATCGAGGCATTTCTTTCACGCCTGAAAGTCCCATAAATTAATAGAACATATGTCATCATTAATTTGCTGGACTCGAGTGACATTATCTGGATACTAATGGAGCGGAAAAGGTAAACTTTTAGGACTCATAAAGATGAATTTTTGTCAGACATAGAGTGAATGCTGAGCTTCCATGTCAGGGGTCAGTGACCCCTCATTTTTTCCATGCAGAGATTTTGGCGCCATAAATCTGCATAAAAGGCAGATGCATGCCATCAGCGCGGCGCTAAGTGTTTCCTACAGGGATTAGGATTCAAACCTGTGACCTGCAGTTCACCGCCGCCCCCTTCTTCTCCTCATGACAGTTGCACGAGCTCTTTTACGGTGGATAAATCAAGTGCAAGCCCTTTTAACGATGGGACACAACCATTAGGATCCATATTTTACCTTGACCGCACGTCTGGCTGTGTGTACGTGTGTGTGTGTGAGTGTGTGTTTGTGTACATATGCGTGTGGCCTGTGGTTTGCCGTGTGACCCATGTCCACCTTAGCAGCCAAGGTTTATGATGGTCCCCATTAACCCGGAGGAACAGGGCAACAGATAGCGTCACCCCACGTAAAAATCACACTTCATTTACCCCAGTTTACCCCCACCATAGCTCCTCCTGTCTATACACCAGTCCTTTTCATTCCTCCTCTTCCCTGTTGTCATCCCCCTATTCTCTCTTTCTGCCTTCTTGTTTCTCCATCCCTCCGTCTTCCTCTGTTGTCTCTAATCGTCCCTGTTCACGTTTATCTTTTCTTTTTCTGCCTCCATGCTGGGGACAGCCAGAGGCATGATGTGTTCACTTGTCCGTCCATTGGTCCCATTCCTGTGAACACGATGTCTGTGTGCATCGGGGGAATTTCTTAAAACTTGGTACAAATATTCACGTGATCAAAGGTCAAGATTTCTAACAAAGTGAGGGAATAATGAGAAGAATTAAGCTGAACAAGAAGGAAAGATGCAGGGATGATGGGAATAAAATGAGTGTCAACAAAAATGGAAAGAACTAAATTGAAATGAACTGACAAGAATTACCCCCAAAAAGTCTCATCACATCTCGTAGCTTTCAGCCAGGTGTCATGGCCTTCATCCGTAGATAGAGTTTGCTTAGTTGTCACTGCAATGGTTCAGGTGTTTCCAAAACTGTGTACAACCACCTTCATCGGTGATGAAGACCATGGCATGTGGCTGAAAGTATGCGAAAACCCAAGTAAACTGATCTTTAGACTAGAATTTCCAGCTTGAATATAATAGAATAGAAGGAAGAGCAGGGGCCAGTCATTAATCACTGTGTGATATGGTGAGGTGTGTAATTTGTATATGGCTTTAATAATTAATAAAGGTTAGTAATCTGCCCTTCCTCCTGTAGTACTGAGATACTCAATAAGCCTGTGGAAGCTCAAGACCCACAGACATATACACACACACACGCACACACACACACATACACACACACACACACACACACACACACACACACACACACACACACACACACACACACACAATTATTTAAGGAAACGGCGTCATCCCCAGTGAGATGAGATGGTGGCCAAAGTCACGGTTGGCTGATTTTGCTACTCGCCATTAACCCATCCTTCACATACCCACACACACAAGGGGAAAAAAGAAATAAGAGGGCAAGAGAGGAAAGAGGGACACATCGGATACAAGTTAATGATATTTTGAGAGAAATGTTCCTCACAAACGTACAAATATCTTAGTTTGTGCATGTTGCATGTTGGACAGAATGTGAGCAGGAGATAAAATGAAGGCAGAGAGCGTGTGTGTCTGTTATATCACAAAAGTAACCTTGTTCTGTATCACACACACACACACACACACACTCTGTCGCTCCCTCTCTCCGGCCCTCTGCATGGTAGCAGCCATCATTGAAAGTGACAGTGGGAATTTCATCCAATTTGTAGTAAATCTGCCTTTAATGACGGCCAGCACTTGCTGAATGAAAGAGCTGTGGGTATGGAGACGAAGGTGTGCGTGTTTCAGTGTCCTGGTGTGAAAAATGTGTGTCTGCCCGCATTCCCTCTGTGTGTGTGTGTGTGTTTGTTTTCTATTTCTCCTCCCCGCTTTTCTGTGTGTGTGTCTGTATGTGCATGTATGCATGTGTGTGTGTGTTTCATTACAACTGCCAACCTGTCTTCTCTTGTGACTCCGAGATCTGTCGCTTGTTCATGGGCCACAGCTTCTCATGTACGGACACGGACACACACACATACCCACGCACACACACACACACTCGAGTTGACTTGAGCAAATGGAAATCTATCATGCCCTGTACATGTCAGGTGGCTCACGGGGGCAAAGTAATCTACATACCCCATCACCCCTCCTCTTCATATCCCCACTCCTTCTCTTCTTCCTCTTCTTCCTCCTCCTCCTCCTCCTCCTCCTCCTCCTCCTCCTCCTCCTCCTCCTCCTCCTCCTCCTCCTCCTCCTCCTCCTCCATAATCAATTTGCCTCCACAGAGGGGCCCCCACCTCTCAACACAAAAAGGCAAAAAGCAATCAGTATCTTGAGGTTAGCACCAACCCTGCTCTCCTCCTTCCATCTATTCCACACAACTAGCACTGAGGAAAATCTCGGTCCCTCTTGCTGATGCAGATTTAACCAGGTTTGAGGACGGTGCCGCAGTTCTGCTGAGTGCTATTGCTTCCAAATTCCTGATCGACCCGATGCAAACTAATGCCGTACTGATCAATGACACAGGAGACTCTCTCTTGATTATTTTTTTTCCTAGTGGTTATAATCCTTTTATAATGATGAACTATATTAAGTGGCTGCAGGCTTTAGCTGTTGTCAGTTTCGATGTGTTTCAGGATTTTACTACGGCAGTATATAACTGGAGACACAAATCACAACAACAGACAATGAGCAGTGATTATAGGTTAATGAAAAAGATCCTTCACCTTTACAAAAAACAATATGTAAAACATCTCATATAAAACCTATGATGTAATTTGTATTTTGAGTAGTGATAACTATAGTGACGATTATTAGGATATGGCTGTACAAGAGTTTTGAATCGAGTCTTTCTATAGAAAATAAAACTATGACACTGCTTTCTACTCCAACCACTGAGGTGGAAAAACAAGCAAGTTCTTTTTCTTTACACAACCTGATACAACAGCCAAGTACTGCACCGGCTCCTCTTCAGTAATTTAAAATGATTAATCAAAAAGGCCTCTTCATGTGTCCTTTTCTATTTTAGAATACTTTAAAGGGATAATAAGCCAGTGTTATATGCACAGTTAAGTTTACCCATCAAGAGAAGTAGCATGTGAGACCAGTTGTACTTGCACTGTGTTTTCCTCAGTTAACTGGTAGTGACCAACAAGTAACAACAGATACTGTTCAGTTGCATTATGGGAAATTTAGTTAAAAGTAAGTAAAGGTTCAGATATCGCAACCACTGCTTTTTTTCCTTAATCTATCTATTAAAAGTCGACAACTTTACCAGGAAGTGTAATATTTATCCCTCATGTGTCCCATTGAATAGTGCAGGAAAATGAATTAAGTTGAATCAAGACAAATATCATCTTTTACTAGTGTTTTTATTACACATTTAAATATATAAATATATAAAAACCTGGGACAATCTCTATGCACAATGCTTTGGTGATTAACTTTATTAACTTCAGAGGTTATTGTTGTTTACCGCTGCATTTATATGATGTGTGCAATTAAACTGTATTCATATCATCACCCAGGATTTATTACACAGGCAAAATAACAGGTTAAATTTAAGACATGATTATTATTATAATCAGTTAGGATCTCCGAACTCTTTATTAGTTTCAGGCAGTCAACCCACAGTTCATCTCTTCCTCCTTTTCCTCTTTTTATTTTTAACAAAGTGGTACATGTGACCCACTATCTGATCCTTGGGCCTGTACTGTAAGACTACTTCCTGTTACAGATCTAACAGGTTCAGCCAGTTGAAGGAAGGTTCTGTGTGACGCCGTGGGACAATAAGATTTGGTCTGAAGCACCTGTCTCCCCCCTGTCCACACACATGCCTCATTACCACAACACATTTTAAAACTGCTTCATGTCCCATCTCTTCATCCCTCGTTTCCCTTCTCTTCCTCCCGTCTGTCTGTGTATTTGCTTCGCTTTGCCATGCCGCTCATTTCCTATACTTTCCTCCTGGCTTTGAAATCGCAGGCAGACGGAATTTCCAGCCCCGTAACCCCCCATCCAAAATTCATAGAACCGGGCAAACAGACGTGCGTGAAGCTGCAGCGGGAGGAAGACGCACCGACTCTCCCATCGCTCCCTCTCTTTCCTTCTCCTGTTTTCTGTCGTCTTTCATCTTTCCCTTTCGCTCGATCCCTCTCCTCGTGTCGCCTGCTCTGCCTCTCTCACCACATCTCTCTCACCTCACATTTCATCTGCTTCCACCTCTTTTCTCTCCCCCCCCCCCCACCCTTTCACTCTCCTTTCATCTCTCTATCACTCCCCTCTGTCATTGTGGCAATTTTCTCCCATCGTGGCAGCAGGCATGCGACTGCTGTCCTGTCTCGCTCTCTCTTCCTCTCTCTCCCTCTCCCCCCTTCTCTTGTCGCTGTTTGACACTGTCAACAAGCAGGTAGAGGTGGCTGTTATTGTTGATGCCTCTGCACAGGTTCCAGGTAATGAATAAAGGGGAGATGGAGGGAGAAGGAGGGAGAGATGACAGAGACAGAGATAGAAAAGGAGTAAGAGAGGTGTGTGTGTGTGTGTGTGTGTGTGTGTGTGTGTGTGTGTGTGTGTGTGTGTGTGTGTGTGTGTGTGTGCGTGTGTGTGTGTGTTTCCCTTGCATTACACGGCAGCTTGACTGTGTCACCCATGTTTATTCTCTTTGTTGTTGGAGGTGAGGCCCGCTGTTCAGCTTTCACACAAACAACACACGGACACACAGTAACACACACAGTACCTGCAGATGCACAATGAATATGCACATCCACAGACAAACACGGGGCTCAGAAACAGTATGCAAATGACACATTTCCCCTTGAACAAAGGTTTTGGATACATGCAGACACAGGTATATATATTTTACATGTATATACTGTACAGTTTGACAACACATATCATCTTCACAACTGATTAATCACAGAGCAAAATAAAGAATCTGTTGCATCAGGGCAGCAATGAAGACTGATGAAAACTCATTCTGATTATAACTTAACATTTATTTGTTGAATCGTTTGTTTGTAAGCAAGATTACACAAAAACTATTCAACTGATTTCCTTAAACTTCACCCACCACAAAAGTTAATCTGAAGAACCTATTGAATTTTAGAGCAGATCTGGGACAAGGAGCAAATTCAGGAATATTTTTTCGGTCTGCATCTTTTAAACCTGGTTCCATGAGGTGCAGTTTGGCCTTGTTATGTTTAAGTTAAGATATTTTGCATTTAAAAAGTTTGAATCATGTATTATATTATCTTTTAGTACATGCTAAATCCTGGGAAATCCTACAAAACATCATGTTTGTACTATATATACAAACTCTGCTCTTTTCATGAATATACATATATGCAGTCAAAAAGGATTCAGGTGACAGGTTAACCCCACTCAGCATTAGGATTGTGTTTGGTTAACAGTTGGCCAAACATATAATAGGCTACTATGTTTTCATAAGAGCAGGGTTGTGGTCTAGTTTATTCAGTAAACTTCATCCACATTCACTGAGCCATGCCCACTTTTGAATGCTCCAATCAAATTTGGAGGATTTAATCAAATCCCCTTCGTAATCATACCCAGACCACATATTCCATTTCACTCAGAAATATGTCATCCTGGGAGCCAGAGGCAGTCTGTCTGCTGCTTCAATGGGCCTTTAAAGGGCCACTCAAACAATTCAATATTTGCACTTCTATCAAATTGACAGTTTAGAGAATGAATAGTTACAGTTGAAGCCCTGCTGCTGTGCCGAATGTGATGATCCTGCATTTCCCATCATGAAATATCACCATTTCTCTGGACTGTAGTAAATGCCCAAATATTCAAGATCCACAGCCACATGTGCAGTGTCTCCTTTGGCTCTGGTAGTGAGCAATTGGCAAAATATACCATTAAGCTGTATTAAGTTGCATTATGGGAAATGTTTCTCCAGTCATTGAGGGATTTATGTTATAAAGACAATATGACTTTGGTGATATCATCAGGATTATTTTCTCAGACTAGCTCCTTTCAGAAGAACAGGAGACATTACACAACTCACTCCCCTTAAATGTATATGTTTTTAATCCTTGGTTAATTAAGGTGTAAATTCATGTTTTGCAAAATAAAAGGTAAACTAATGTAGATAAGTATATATGTAAGAATTACCCTATATAGATATTACATGTAAATTAACTTATATATTAGCCAACAGAATGTGTTTATAAAGATATTCTCAAAATACTTAATCCATCCATCCCCAAATCTCAGCATATATTCCTTCCTAACTCTGTGCATCTTTTTTACTGCACTTATATTTTTCTTGTCCTGCTCTTGTGCCTTTTTGCGCACCACTTTTTAAATTCTCCTCTCAGATAAGTGACATATAAATAAGGCTTCTTAATTTTATTATCCACCCGTTCAGCCGTTGAAAAGGAAATCCCTTGTCTGCCAAGCCATGCTGTCAGATTAGAGGTCGCGCTGAAGTTGTGTGTGTCCAAGGAGGTCTGGAGTGCTAACAGGGTCTCAAAGCAAACATGACAACCTTGTCCCGCTTTGTCAACGTCAAGCCTGTCGCAACACTTCAAGAGGCTCGGAGAAAAATGTATCTCTGTGTTAGGGCGGCAGACAGTGAGAGAGGCAGAGGTGGACGGGGAGGAAGAGGGACAGAGAGAAGAGAGGGAAAAGAGATAGAGGAATGGGGGACAACGCATGAGTTGAGAAAATGAAAATGAAAAGAATCAGACAGTAACATTGTCAGAGAAAGAGATCATAGGTAAAGTAATGTGTTAATCCAATGTGTGTGATTTTGCATTATTTGTTTGCACTCTAAGATGTTACACAAACACACACACACACTCTTCACAGGTTTTAAAATACCATTAAACCAAGTAGAAGAGGTTGGTTAGTCGGCTGATTGGAACCTATTTCTCCAGATAATTTGCTTAAGTCTCTGTAGTTAAAGATCTTGAAAAAACTGTCCAAAAAAAACACATACCTTCATAAATTGTATTCAAACTAAGATGCAAGACATGTCAAATATGTAACATAAACTGAACACTAAATTAATGCTCCGTCTTTTTCTTTACAGCGGTAAGAACCCTTCACCCAAGGATGGAGCAGCCACTCCGGGAACACCCAAGGTGAGATCAGCCATCAGTGTTTGTTTTCATTCCAGCAGAAATCATCAATTTCTTTCATCTCTCTGTCTCTTTTCATCTCAACCTATATTAGAAACCCAAGTACACATTCAAGTTTGATCTGTAAAAGGAAGAAAATGACCATTTACTGCCAATCAGATGTGCCACATATTAAAACTGCTTTTATCAGCAAAATTAAATTGGTGCTCAATGAAAAAGGGACGTTTTATCTAATCTATTAGACTATCCATTGTTTGACTGATGCTCTGGTGCTGATACTCTGTTCCTCTCTATTGCACTATGGGTAACTCAGCTGAACTACAGGACTCTGCCTTACAGCTTACACACACACACACACACACACACACACACACACACACACACACACACACACACACACACACACACACACACACACACACACACACACACACACACACTGGAGTACCAGTCTCATGTGATCCACCAGGCAGCCGGGTCTAGAGGCACTGTAGTGTGATTGTTCCAATTAGAGACACAGAGGGAGAGATGCAGAGAGACAGAGACGGAAGGAAAAAGAAGAAAAAGACAGAGACCGTCAGGCTGGAGATAGAAAGGAAGACAGATTCATGATTCCATCAAGTAGCATTCCCCTTTAGTGTCTGCCTCCACTAACTCATCTGAACACATCACTAGCTGCCAGACCGAGACCCTTTTTTAAAAAGAAGATAAGACCTCTCCATATCTGTAACTTCTTCTCTTCATAGTAGATGTAACAGAAAAGTCACTCTCTCACTGCAGAGAACATTGAATAAGCTGCTGAGGGTGTGGACACTTGATAAAAGAAAAAAGAATAAGATAGAGAGACAGTTTTATGATAATCACTTCTGTCCCTACAGACTTTTTCACTTAATTTCAAATCTTACCATTGTTTTCCTTCCCCTTTTTAAAAAATCTTTTTCTGACAAACATTAAACACTTGTTCATAAACATCATAGCTTCCTTTTTCCTGTAGCTTTTCTGTGTGCGAGAGAAATGTTTTCCTCTCCTTTCATCCCATTCCAAAGAATAGTGGGTGTAGTTTGCTGCACAGAAACCCTGTAAAACATTCAGAGGCATATTTGTGGAACAGGACATTATACTAGGCTATATAAATAACATTTATTGTGAAAGCACAATAGAATGACTTCAGGCTATAACACATATTGTTAAAATATGATTTCAGTATTTGTGAAATGTCCTTTCTTCCACTCCTACAACAACAGTAAGTTCCTTACATATAGATATAATTTCATCTGCGTTATAATAGATTTAAACACTCCCGTCACTGGATTATTATCACTTATTTATGCTGCATATCCTCCTTCACAAAGATAAGAACTATATGATGCTTGTGGTTAAACAGCAAGTACATTGTTGGCTTTGCAATAGAGTCAAAATCCAGTTCAGCATTGCATCACGTCACTCCAAAGTGAGTGAGCAGCATTTTGGTTTACACGTCTAACGGATACGAGTGAGTCCTGCGTATATGTCAGGTGCTTTGTTATTTTCAAGTTAGTTTTTACTTTCCTGCTTGCTAACCTTGTGAAAGTCAGATGCCCTGCAGCTGAAGAAATACATATAACGTGCACATGAATGCGACATGAGATGTGTAGAATCATGCAGGGGCTCCATTTTCATTCCCACACACCTACGGGTGCTGACCCAGGCTTAGAGCATGTGCTCGCCGCGCCGTGGGTGGCCTTGCACTTGAGAGAGGCAGACGGAGCCGGGGCGGGGGGGTGAACAATCGTCCGTCTTCTCCGGCCGTGACTGTGCATCGCGCTGCTGTTGTTAAGTTTTCAGCAGCGGGGCGCGGAGAATGAAGAGGGTCAGTCTGAAGCACCTGGGCCTGTTGTTGCCGTCTCCTCCCCCAGCGTGCACCGCCCAGCCCTGTAAGGCCGGAGATTAACCCCAACACACCTACTTACCGGGTGTTAGGCCCACTTGCGAGGTGAAGGTGATTTGGGTTAGAGGAGAAACATGAGACATTTGTGGCGCCACAAACGCACACACACACACTCATGTCAGGGATATGTGACATGCATGTGAAACTATTAGAGAGTTTGCCTTTTTCTCCTTGCTTCACTTTATATTTTCACTATTGACAATACAAGTTAAATGTTTCCAGTGCAAATTCAGCTAACAAGCTTAGTGTTACAATGTTGATGATCAAATGTAGAGATGAGGAGCGAAGCCAGCAAATCACCTGAATGCATCTTGAAATGCAACTTTTCCCTGCCCTGTCTTTTGGCACGATGCTTTAATTGGTTGGTTTAAAAGACCAAAATTTCAATGGACGACCTTCATTTATAACGTAGAATACTGTTAAATGTCATATTCTAATGATAAAACTAGAGCATATTCCCAGATGCCCTCAGGTAAATGATTCCTGACCTTTTTAAACCTGTGTAAAAGAGGAAGGGGAAGACCACACACACACACACACACACACTCGCACACATACACACACACACACTCGCACACAGGCATAAAAGCACCATGTATAATGTCCAATTTACTGTGGCAGCACTGGAGGTTGGTCATTTCTCACATATTATTATTAGATTACTGCTGTCGAGCACTTAAGCCTCTGCTCTGCCCCTTTCCACTTGATTAATAGGAGACGACTGTAAATACAAATATTTCATAGCTGCCTTGTAAAAAAAATGCAGCGGCACACATGGAACCATAAGGGCACACACTCACACACACAGACGCACACATACACACTCTGTCAGGGCTAAGCCTTGTAAAAAAAATGATACTGCCTCTCATTTCTTCCCCTGTTCTCTTTTTTTCCTCCCGCTCGCTTCTCGTTCACTTGAGGAGATCCCTGGATTGTCTTTGTCACAGAGTGGGTTAGAAGCTGATGTGGTTTTATATTGTGTTGGAGGGACAGGGACACAGAGAGTGTGCCGGCCGGGGGACAGATTTATGGACAGGCAGTGTCCCGTAATGTCAGACAGTTGCGCTCCTGCTTTTTTTCAGATGTTTACCTTGCTCACCTCTTCCCTCCTCATCTCCTGCTTCCGCTCTTTTTTTCAATCTCTCGTTCTTCCCCCTAACTCCTCTTAATGTCCCATAAACATTAGGTCTAATCAGTGGAAGGGATTTTATAGACAAAGTCAGGCAGGTTACAGTCATCATCAATGACATGTCGCTTTCGGCATCTGTGGCAATATAACTCTCGAAGAAGTCCAAGGGTAAAGATTCCTCGTCCTTCTTTTCATTTTCGATGTTAAGGTTTTGTTGTAATGGAAACATTTTAATGGTTTAAGACGTTTCATTTCTGACGTTCATTTTATTCAAACAACAATGTATAGACATCTTTCCTTCGCTTTTGTTGCAGTTCTTTCCAACATTTTACAAGGTAATAATAGATTTAGCTTCAAATTGAGTCTTTACACAGCGAATGACTTTTCAAATGCTTTTCAGCTTGTGTCACAACTCTAAAGTTGCAGCACACCGTCTTTCCAAACTCATTTCATCAGAGTTTGTAATTCCTTTTTGCCACTTATATATTTCACCTCATATGTAAACTTCTCTCAGCTCTTCCGTTTTAGCTGCTTTGCAACGTCTCTCATCCTTTGCACATTTAACCCAGAGCTTTAAGACTTCAGCAGCCACCACACAAAAGTCCTCCTCACTGCATTTAGCCTTGAATACTCAGAGCACTGAGTTTGTCTGATCTTTTGAGTTATCATAAAAAGTCGAGGGACCTTGTGGCCGTGTTCAAATGATCGTAGTGGGACGCCAATCTGAGGTGTGGCCCACAGAGAATGGGGAAGTTGTGTCTGTTTTTTTCTAAATTTCTTCTTCTGTCTTTGAGATCGGAATCTAAAATTCTTATTCTCTACCTTGTCCATTTTTCATTGATGTGTAGGTGCAACCATTTTTCTCCAGAGTTAATGATATAACAACATCATCCACATATATAAGACAATATTATTTATTTCTCTCTCTCTCTCCCCCTATAGTCAATGCTGTTGTCGGTCCACATCAAGCGTGAGGGAGAGTCTCCTGTGGTCTCGCCTATGTCCTCTGAAGACGCCCACCACTCCGACAGATACCAGGTCACGCTCACAGACCGACACACACACACACACACACACACACAATCACACACACACACACACATACACACAAAAGCGTTTGATCAGTCCAGAAACAATACTTAAACATTGTTGTATTTCACGTATGGAAAGCTTTTTTCATAAGCTTACTGTGTAGATACAGTGAGTATAACTAACTCTATACCACAAATATGTAAGGAATGGCAATGGATGACCAGAAGAAACTACAATCATTCATGGCAATCTTGGATCTTGTCGGTTTGTAGCCCAGCATAACCAAGAATACTGAAAACCATAATTTGATGGTAAATATAAACATAGGATTTCTATACATTTCTATTCTATTCAAAGTTACGTTGAATATATGCAGGTATATTTTATATCAAAATCCTGATTACCTGGTATTATTATTATTTTGGCCTGCTAAAAGTCTTATATTCTACTTTCATTCAATTTCATTTGAAAGCAAATTTAAAATGTAAGTAAAAGGCCCTTTAGCAGCTCTGTGTTTTCTAGCTGCATTAAGAGCAAATCATGAGACTTCCATCAAACTGTGAAATTATCTAATAACGACAGATGTTTACGAGCGTAGCAGAGGAAGATGGTGGTTTTTGGTTTTTACGCCCTTTCAGCAATTCAGCTGACCAGCAGTCCAATCTCCTTAAATCTCAGCCGTCTTTAAATTCCCCCTACGACTGCTTTTATCTCTTATATTCATCAAAGTTTGTTCGGGTAATTCTTCTGGCCGTGATGTATCTCCGGGTTAAGTGGGTTCCCCCCCCGCGCACCATAAAATAAGAACTATTAAGTCCGTGCGGACGTTACATCCATACGTTCGGGATGACACAGCTCATAAAGACCTTATAGCTGTTAAGTAGATTTTCTCATTAAGTGAAACTGCTGAAATCACCTTATATTATACAAATGATTAAGTCAATGGTGACTCTTTCTACCACCCTGAAGACGAAGCATAATGGTCGACTTTGCCAGCTCCTCTCTACCTGTCAGCCCGTCTCTGGTCCTCACCTCTCCACCTCTTCCCTTTCTCAAAAAGCCTGACCTGTCTGCAGCGTGTCTCAGTGAGTGCAGCGTAATGATACGGTAGTCGGGGCGATGCGCGGAGAGCGAGCCGGGGACTGAAGTGGTAGGTAGGGAAGGTGTGAGGAGATGGATGGGGGGCTGGGGCAGGAGGAGGAGGTGAAGCGCTGCCTGCTCACCGCTGCCGTGTCAAAGAGAGGGCGACCATAACCGCAGCAGGAGGATGTTGGAGTCAGCACATACACAGAAGCTAAAGACACACAGGCCGCTGGGTCTGACTCCCTGCAGACCTGAAGCGTACATTCTGCACTTTAGAATCAAATCTGACCTCAACTCATTTATTTCATAATGCTACATTTAATGGTGCAGCCATTAGTTTTAATGATGCAAGGAATTTACCCCAGGCCTCCTGAACCACCCCAGACCCAAAATGTTACAGTTTCCCTTTCAAAATTCATAATTGAACTGTTTGTCACAGAAACCACTGGTGGACCCTCTACACTTATTTAACCGCTGTGTTTGATAGGGCCTGTACATGTTTTACATAACACATAAAATCCACTGTTGTAAAATTAGACCTTTAGTTCCATGTCTTTTTGGCTTATGACCCCTTATAATAAACAGTATGTAGTTTGGGGCCTCTCGTCACATTTGAGAGCCAGAAATGTCCCCAGAGTCCAGAATATGAAAACACATTTTTGTAGCATAACTTTGCTTCTTTGGTACTTTTTCCAAGATGGGATTTTTATGGAGCATTTTTATACTGTTGTCAATTAAAATTGAACTACCCTTTTCTGTACTTAAGTAATAAATCAAAATGTTGCGTCCACCACTTGCAGAATTAAGATACATGTTTGATTAGTAACAGCTACAAAACAAAAAAAGTCTAAATATCTCTGTGTAGACACCACCAAAACATTTCTCTTAAAGAGGAAAAAGTGGATAAAACAAAGCACAAAATTGTCATTATCTTCTTCGTCTTCTTTTATTAGTTTGTATGAACAGCAGTATTTAGAGTGGCAGCACAAAAGTACAAATGTGTATAATAGTTGTTTTTAAAACTTTGTTACAGACAGAGATTAGAACAACATCAATACACAAAAGTGAGTTCAAAATAAATGTGTATAATAAAGAAAGAGTTTGTTTGTATTGAGTTATTGCTGGAGGTGAATAGTGGCAAATGAAACCTGCTGCCTTCCCCCAGCTTTTTGTTTAAATTCCCCAGTGTATCTGTGTGCAAACATTGCAGATATGTTCTCAACATGAAAAATATCCAGCTAAATTTACAAATAATATGTAGTTAATTAAATATTGACTTTAAAAATGTAGAGATTGCGTCAAAAAATACAGATACATGAATAAAAAGGAGGGAGAAGAAAAAAGAAAAGTGAGGAGACAGCTGCTTCTCCCTCACTGAAAAGTTCCTGCCTCCCCCCAGCGGCCGACTCGCGAAACAACACGTTGTCTGCCCCCACTTCCGTCTCCAGCGCGTCACGTGACCACAACAAGCCAACATGGCGTCGGTGGAGAGAAGTTGCAGCCGATACGGGCGCCACTTTCAATCCTCTCCCATCCGCGGGCAATAACAGCCGGAGGGTCGAGTCCGCGGTGATGCTGAGGGTCGCTGCGGGCTTCGTGGCGCTTTGCTGCTCCGAGTTGTAGCGAGTGAGGGAAGCAGCTGTGGCGGGAAGCCGAGTGACATGGAGGAGGAGGAGAACAGCAGACATGTAGGTTCCCATCGGGTTCCCAGAGCCTCAGCATCCACAACAATCCCAGTGGGACCAGTCCTCTTCATCCCTGTGCACTCGCTGTGATGCTTGTTTGGTTTCTAACGGATCTCTCCTCCCTCTCTGTTCTCTCCCTCTCTGCTCACAGACGTTTCTACGAGTTCGTGCAAACAGGCAAACCAGATTGAATGGTAGGTACACACACAACCCCCCCCCCCCCTGCTGTGTGAAGCTTCATGTGGATCACTAACTTCATAACTTTGTATGACTGATTTAATTTAAGTACATGAGTTAAACAATCTACAAGTCCCCATTAATATGTTGATTATTATAACTTCATGTGAATTTGCAGTAGTTAAGATTAAAGCAATAGTTAATGTGAATTATCAGCACCAGGACAAATAACTGGGAAACATAATGATGTCACTGGTGTCAAGGCCGAAGAGACACTTATAACATATGATGGTATTAAATTACCTGTAATTAAGTGTGTGATATTCATCACCAGGGGCTTGTTGATCCATCATGCCCCCCCCCCTCACTGATGATGTGACATGACACCTCCTGTGGTTCCTTCTAGGGCAGCACCATATATCAAAAATCTATCATCACGTTATCGATGTGAGCGATAGACGAATCACAAAGATGACAAAAACAATAAATGGTGTTTCATGCGTCATGCATTTCAATACATTTGGCCAATCAGATGGAGGTTTGCTGCCTTTAGATAATCAATCACAGATATTCAGATCATTGACAGGTTTTTCTGTCAGTGAATCATTGTCAGAGAGAATTTGATAATACGGAGCAGCTCAGTCAAATCTCGCTCCTCCTCCTCCTCCTCCTCCTCCTCCTCCTCCTCCTCCTCCTCCGACTAAACTCTACTGTGGAAACTTAGTGATCACGTTTGTCCCGAGTTAAATTCATCACTATGAGCGCTTGATTGTATAAAAGAGTTGCATAGCTTATTTATGATCCCAGAACCTGAGAGGAAAGGAACAAAACACACACACACACACAGAGAGACGGTTCTGTGTGTGTCTCTCTCTCTCTCTCTCTCTCTCCCTCTCTGCTGACGACTCGCCACAGTTTTAAAAGTTGATTTGTTTGTCGCCACAATATCAACACTGATCATCACATAATGATCGATACTTTTATTAATGAGTTAAATCTTTATTCAGAGCAGCACATTCATCAGCCACTCGCTCGCTCTTTTCCTCTCGCTTACTTCTACTTAGTAAATGTATGTGGAGATGGAAGACAGCACGAATGATAGAAACAAGAGAGGAGCAGTACATTACAGAGAGAGCCGCTAAACCTGTTAAAAAACAACAACAAAACATGTATGAAGAAATCCCCCAGATATTTATGCTTATTACATGTATTTTACACAAGCTTTCAGTGTGTGGCCCCATTATTGATTATACCTGATGCAGTATCTTATGAACTTTCTGTCTTCCCTCTTTTTTTTTCTCAGAAGTATCTTATCCCCCCCTCTCCTGTATGACCATTACAATGTAGTTACTTCAATGTTGGTATCAAATATCTGATAACCACAGTTTGAGGCTATTTTCCAAATCTGACATTTATATAATGATCTGTTGTATGAGAGAAAAACAAATTGTAAACCTTTTATGAGTCGTAACTAATGAAAATATAACAAAATGGAAAGCACTTTTAATACAGTATACATCAATACAAGTGATGTTACTAACTTTGTAATATTGCCTCACTTATGGAAATGGAGCATGGACGTTTGTCATTTCCAGCTGCCATGTTCATTTGGATCATAAAAAAAGAAGCACAATATGGGAAAGGGTCTAAAAGACAGATTTCTTTATGCATCCTTGCAGTAAAATCACTCTTTGAGCCTCATACACTGAGAGAATGTGGTTAAATCGAACTGCTGATCTGTGTGTACTTATTTTTTGTAAATAAATATTTCTAGCTCTAAGACTCAAATAAAATGTTAACATATGACAAATGTAGCTCTGAGATATTGGTTACAAAAGTCTAATGGGAGGGACTTTGGGTTTTTATTGAGCATCATTAGGGGCTAAAACTTGTGCTGGTGCTCTTTTGAGTCCACAAACACACACCAAGCTCCACTGTCCAGGCCATTGCGCACATCACAGCCACTACAACACTAAGCCCAGGGCAGACACCAGGGAGCCATGCACAGCTCCAGTTTGTACTCTTACAGTGTTCAGACCGTAAAAAAGTCATGTTTTACAGTTCTTACTGGCTCCCTTTCCCTTTCCGCAAAGTTCTGGGACTATCGCACAGAAGCTAGCCAATTCAATGAGTGGGGCCCGGAACAAACGTGATCACTACAAGTTGTTTCCACTGACGTAGAATTGTGTCAGGTGGTGGAGGGTGCTGTTGTGCATGTTGTTTCTGTCCTTTCTTACTGCAACACTTGAATAGAACAGTCATCTGTAAAATCGGGACTTTCCCTACTGTGACAAGTCAAAATGTCTGCTGTTCAAAAACACCATATCATGCACAGAATTGTCACCAGCAGAATATCTATCCGTATAAGCAGTTTTAACTAGATGTGCCCGCCCCCCCCTTGATGGCTGTAAATCATCTCACATTTCAGTATTTTTGTTTTCTTGATAATTAGCTACAAAGGAACAGTGTTGTGTAATTTTCCCATCAACACAAGGGCCACCTGTACTCTGCTGGCTTTTGTCTTCAAATCTAAAAAGTGTTTAAATGTGTTCATTGTCATTTCTTGTGATTTTTGAGTCATGCTTAATAGAAGTGAATTTTGAACTTTGTTGTCAGGTTGAACAAGGGGTTAGGGTTTGGGCATCCACAATTTGTGTTCCATGATAGTTTAACAAAAATATTAGCTCATTGTGTTGTTTCAGTTTTGATGCGACACAAACGCAACTCCCTTTTAGTCCGAGCACATGACGAGAGCTGAAGAAGTCTTTAAACTGCGCCCTCCATTACCTTCCCTCTCCCCTCATGTGGAACCAGGAATCCTTCTCATGCGGGGTATAGCAGCTGAGGGGGGCAGAGATCTCTGCCGGACCTAATTAGCAGCCCTCTCCCTGCCGTATTTAACAGTGCTCCCCTCGATTAGCGTCAGGGGAGAGCGCCGGCCTCACTCCCTCCATCGTCTCTGCCTGCAGTAATCCTCCTCCTCCTCGTCTCCCTCCATCCCTCCGCCACAGTCCCTCTTGGCCTCTTCTGCTTTCCCAGCCAGCTAAAAATTAATGTCCCCTCGCACCATTTGCAGTTAAGAAAAAACGACAGAGACTTGGGGCGCAATGACGGCTGTTCTGCTCTGTTAAATTTCTAATTAAATGTGTGGGTGTGTGTGTGTGTATGGGGGGGGTCGGAGCTGTGACATGACAGAGGGGGCGGGGGAGATGAACAATCTGTGTCATAGAGTGTGAGACGAGGAGTGAGATTGTCATTTCTTTCTTGAGTCAGCGCTCATATGCTTGTAGGCTTGTTTAGGACTAAGAGGAGAGGGCAGGCCCATTTAACAATTATATTATATTCAATCAATGAACACTTTAATCTGACATCAAAATCCCTCCAGCCTTTTTCAGATGATCTCCTGTGCCTTGTAACCAATATTATTATCATGTGAGGAAAACTTGAGTTATCCTAAACATTTAAAACTGACCCGTCTCTCTGTCTCTTCTCTTTTCCAGCTCGTATAGGCAAGATGAAGAGGAGGAAGCCTGAGGAGGGGGGGCAGGTATGTCCGCTGTGCAGCGCCCCGTTGGCTGGGAGTGAGGAGGAGATGAGTAGACATGTGGAACAGTGCCTGATCCAGGTAGTGACATCCGGGCCTTTGAACCCCCGCCTACCGACAGTCGGACAACCCTTCTTTTCTTGTAGATCCTGACCAGTCACCTCTTTACTTCCTGTAGACGATCCACTCTCTACCGTTGTGGAGATTCCAACCAATAGCGACAGTAGTTCATCTAGATACTGACCCCCTCTGAACTCTCTCAGCAGCAGTACTGCACTCACGTCATATGGGAAAAACTGTCTGAAAGATTGAAACAGACAACTGACATAAACGATTGAATCAGTCCATTATGGTGGACCTTTGTTCCACTTCAAAATTCAGATGGCATTTTTTTTTTAATGTAGCTTTTTTTACTGATCACATATTAAATAAGTGATTAGTTGAATTCAAATTGGGAACAAACTTAATATTCTAGTTCCCTACATAAAATTGAGTCCCAGGCTCAATAAGAGAAAGGATCAATCAGTGACCTCTTTGTCTTCTTTACTTTTACATTGTTTGCATTTACTGCAGTTACACTCACTTAATTTGTAAAGCTTCAAATTGGCTTTAAAAGTTATGTCGAGTAAGAAGCTTGTAGCTGCTGTTTATCCCATATGACATGGCTGCATCATATTCATCGGCATGTTGCTCCTGTGTGAGCATAACAATCACCTCTCTATTGTCTGTAGTGTACGACCAGTCAGACTTTGCTTGCAGTAGACGTAGACCAAACAAACTACTTCTGATAACTAGCTGCAGAGGCTGAGAAGATTCTTTTCTTAGTGTTTCTCTAGGTCAGACAATTCACTCTTCTCCACCTGTTTCACCTGTACCTCACCGACTGCTCTCCATTACTCCAGCTGTAGAGACTTTCCTTTCTCTTTCAAATACTCAATGTTGTTGTTACTGTATTGTACCCTGCCCAGGAGCTGTGTTAAATTCCCACACTGATCAGTAATATGCCACACTGCCAAGCCTGACATGTATCTTCTAACTGACTGGCTGAAGTCATTTGTTGGGGTTACTTTCACTTCACATTTGAAATTTCGTCTTCTCCCATATCTTCCTTAGCTGCAGTGTCTTTAGGAACAATGAAAAAATGCTATAAGCAACACGATTAAGGACTGAATTGATAAAACAATTAAACTTTCTAAAATAGTATTTAGCTAAATATTTCGATCCTCCATAAACTTGTTGAAGTGCTTTATTCTAAAGAAGTTTCAGAATGGATCACATTATTCACAGTGGGGGGGACTCTTGGCTCAATTAATATTGGATATTTTCAATATGTTTTGGGCAAAGCCGTTTCAGATAGTTGCATTTTAGTATTACTATTTTTATTTTATTTTGCCCTTCAGTTTTTGAGTAAAAGAAATATGAACAATTCTTGCACTTTATCATCAACAGTAGATCCTGATCGCAGCTCCACGTGGTTTGGTACAATACAGACAGTGTAACAAGCAGTGACTTTTCTTCTTGTTTGCTGTAATTAATGTATCCTTGTGTTTGTGTGTCAGCGTGAGGGTGCCTTGTGCGACGATGACTCTGCAGACATGGATGGAGACAATGGGCGGGGCTTTGAGGAGTATGAATGGGCAGGGCAGAAGAGGATCAGAGCTACGGCTTTGCTGGAAGGAGGCTTCAGAGGTATGTACACAATCGCACACTATGCTGGTTGTAAATCGGAGGTAGGATGTCTTTGTTTGTCCCACCTTCTTCGGAAGCAGCAGTGTTGTCAGTGTCAGTTGACAGTTGTCCAGTCGTCTGCTTGTTAGCATCCTAACCTGATTGACGTGTCACCTCCCAGTGGTCGAGTCCAGTCACAGTAGTTTGTAGTGTGTAGACAGTCGGCCCACTTCCCTGTTTGTTCCCTCCTTCCTCTTCCTCTGTCTGCCTGTCTCTGTTTTAGTTTCTCTGCTCATCTATCATTCCCTCTGTTCCTGTCCAGTGCGAGCAGTGTTAGTTCTGTGAGACCAGTGTTGACCAGGGAGCCGTAATGGTGCCTGCGGTCTGGTGGCAGTGTGGGTTGGCCCGGGGTCAGCCCAGCTCAGCTTGGCTCGGCCCATGCAACCCTCTTAGCAAGGAGAAGGAAAACACATTTAGCTGGGCAATTGACCCACTGGCCACCAGTCTGTGTGTGAGTGTGTGTGCGTGCTTGCGTATGAGTGCGTGTGTGCAAGTCTGAGTCCAGGAATGCAATTATAGAAGTGGATGGGAGAGCTGGTCACTGGGGAGAACAGTGGTTGCTCTGTGACACCACCCCCCCACGGTGCTTCCCTCATGCCTCCATGTCTCACTGCCTTTTATTGGCGTCTCCTCTCAAACTTGTAATTTCAGTATGTGAGACTAATATCGGTCTCAAATTCTTTTCATGGAAATAACTGATATTCCTGCTGCTGTTTTTAGAAATTGCTCTCTGATATTTGGACCCAGAACAAAATTGTATATTCAATGGTTTAGATATTCATTTAAAGTGTCTTAAATCCTTCAAATTAGTTTACATCGAAGCTAAAACATATACATAAACTTAACATTAGATCTGCAAAAAATTTGTCAATTGGTTGCAACTTCTTTACTATGAAGATCTGCTTTATATAGAATAATAATCTGAGTATATTTACTTTTTGAAGCTTGTCCCTTTAAGCTCTGGGAAACTGAGCGCTTACAAAACACAGTTTGCAACACTGAATATTGTACGTGAACACACCCTGCACAGACACGGATGGAGCACTGATGCTGCTAATGTGCTGCTCACGCTGCATCTCATGTGTAGACAGGGTGTTAGAAGATTAACTGCTGTCAAACTTGTAGATTAATTTTTAATAGACTCTCAAATTGCTTAATTGATCATAACTTAATTAGTTCAGTAACATATGCAAGGATGCGTTTGGATTTTAATCCATAACTGTCGAATGAAAATAAGTAAGAGTATGAATCAGAGCTTTTAGTATTTCAATACTTCAACAGTCACATTTCAGTCCATAGCAAACAAGTACGACTTGGAGATGTCCAGATACTGTTATCAGCATCGGGAATCCCTCGTTTACCGACGAAAATGCCGGGTTGGGCATCTGCCAATTTATTCACCGATCCAATACCATGTCTTGAAAGTATATGTGTGTATGCAATTTTACCAGAAAATACCTGAAGAGTGTTATTAAAACATCCCTACTACACTGTTATGCAGTATAATAGTAAAGTAATGCAATGACTATCTTTCTTGTGTAAAACTTCCAAATCTCCAACGTCTTGTTAGAAGAACCATTTAATTTCCTCAAAACTAAACCGAAAATTTATTTTCTAACGTTTCTAATTTTTGGAATTCACAGTATTCTACATTTTGAACTGCGGTGTGTATGCACAATGGTGTCCCACTGCAGCCACAATTGTGTTAGTGTGTAAACTGGAGGGAAAACAAGATAGAAGAAAGTCATCAAGCAGTGCACAGATGGAGGTAAAGAGTTGTTGTCATCTCTAAGAGGATCTTTCACACTCTTTTAGCTGTGCCTTGGCTTTCATCTGTCCTTCTTCCCTGTGCACCTCCTCCTCTTCCATGTTCGATCCGTTGTTAAACACACATGCTGAGCTTCACCTGCCTGCCTCTCTCCCTCTCTTTGCAAGCCAGAGAGAGAGAGGAGACAAGACAGATCAATGTTGAAATCTCAACTAAACCGCTCCAAAGAGGAGCTTGTGGGGCGGGAGGCGGCCTCTCCACCCGTCCATCCATCTCCCCGGCGCTCCTTCCATCCGTCCATCTCTTTCACGTCGTTAAGCGAGCAGACACAGGACCCTTCTGCCGTGCTCTAATAGGGCACCTTGTGATGTGACACAGATAACTGAGGAGGCCTGGGGAGAGTGACTTGAAACGCACACTTACACACACACACTCGGCTCAGAAGGTGGATTTTGTCTTGAAAGCTCCTCAATGGTTCTAACACACGTCGCTGAATCCTGCAGGCTCTCGGCAGGCTAGACGGATATAGAGATGTTGCAGGGGGGGTCTCCTCAGCTGGCGGTGAAGAGAGGGCCTCTCTCTCTCTGTGAAGTGCAACCATCCTTCCCTCTCTTTGAGACTGCGAGGAAGAAAGGCAGAGGGAAGGAGGCCCTTTAAAGGAAGAAGGGGAGGGTGGGAGGAAGGGGGAAAATCGAACAAGCTCAGGTTTATGATTCAACTCTGTGTGAGGGAAGACTTCTGTGTCTCGCACCAGCTTAGCCAGGTTGAAAGGAGCCACATAGCACAGACAGTGCTGCCTTCATCTGTCCAGTGGACTATCTGGGTCTCTGATGAGTGGGAAAGTAACTTGATTTTACTTTGTAACTTTGCAAGACACATTCAAAATGATTTAACACATAGAAAAATGTGGTTTATTATGCAAGGTTTTTTGTGTCATTTGTTATGTGCTATTTCGCACATTTCTGATGCTAGTGACAGGAGCCTGAAGTTTGTCACTGATGCAAAACAACACTTACATAAACTTAACAGAAGAAGTCTAATTACTCAAAAGCAAAATGTTGTCTTAACGAGCAGCGACAGAAAAACTGAGCCTTCACAAAACAGTCTAAAATGGGCTTAACCCTAAGAGAGAGACTGGGGCCTCTTTCATTCCCACTCTGCGCCCTGATCATCTGTTCAGGTATGAATTCCCACGCATGAGTTAATAATGCTTTACAGAGCGAAGCCAACCCTGGATCCTTCAGCCAGCTATAAGAAGTAGTCAGAATGCTTCTCAAGGTTGTCATGGCTGACTTGTAGAGACTCCAGTTGTCAAACATTTTGTACAAGTAATCAATAATTGAGCTTTTAGTTTTCTATCATCAGCATGTCTTGAATGTGCTCGGGTATATTTCAATATATTACATTTTTTGACTATATTTTAACTCTCTGTAATAATTCCTGTTCCAGCATCACCAAGCTTGAAAACACAAACTGCAATTGGAACAGAACAGTTTATCTGTTAGTGTAGCCCCAGAGACACAGATGGAAAGGCAGCCAAACAGATCCTGAGGTTTGATATAAGGCCGTCCTGAGAGACGGAAGAGAAGAAGAAGGAGAGGGGGATTACTGCAAGTTCAGATGGCCCAGAGGGAATGAAAAAGAGGAGAAATCTCTTCTTTGTAAATGCACTTCAAAGATGGCGGTCTCATCTCTTTGTGTCTGTGTCCCTTTCCCCATCTGCCTCTGACCTGTAAATGGCAGAAAGATAGTGCGATGACCTTTGACACCCCCTCCTCTCTGCTTCTTAGGGGGTCCTGATAATTGCTATGGTAACAGTACGTTGCCGAGGTCGGTCGATGGACTGATCTGAGCTCAGTCAGCCAGATGAGTCTTCTGATCGCCTCTGTCTCTTTACATCTGTACTTGTAGTGTTGTTGTGGGGACACATATTTAAAGACAATAAAATGTGATAGTTAGCAGTTTGGCGGACCTGGTTATGATAATGACAGACAGACTGAGGTGTGTGTGTGTGTGTGTCGATCCTGTCCTATCTAGCCGAAAAGAGGGGAAACAGTTCATCGAGCAGGAAAAGGAAAATAGAGAGAAAAATGGTGTGATAAAGGCTGGTGTAAAAGAAAGAAACTGTTTCAAGCAAGGGATGTGCCAAAAAGAGGGGAGACAATAAAAAGTGGAAATGTGAAGGAATAAAGGGTATGATACAAAACAGGAGGGAGAGTGAGGTGAAGAAAGGAGGAAGAGAGGTGAAGAAAAAAGGGAAAGGGGGGTTGTTGGTGCATAATGTGAGTGAAAGGCAGTTAGAGTGGGGCTGACCTTCCCCTAGCCAGATTAGATTGGCCTGCCAAGACTGCTTAGAGGGACAGGTAAAAGCACTGACAACACACACACAGAGCAAACAGGCCATGCACATGTATAATCACAGTGAGCACTCTACAGAGATATATACAGACATCAGGACATATGAAATCATTTTTGAAGTATAAGCTGTTTGCTACATCCAGAGCTTTAACTAAGATTATCATTAATTACTCCACTAATTATATATTTTTTTAGTTATTGATATTTTTAAACAGTGTTTCCTCGAGGATTTATCTAAACAGCAGTGTTGATGTCCTTATATAATAATCAATATTGGTAGAGGATGAGCAATCCACCAACATTGATATGATATGATATTTTATCACATGTTAGACCCAAAACCAAAGCTTGTGTTTGTTTGGGGGTGTTGACTCCCCATTGTATCAAACCAGCCCCAGGCTGCTGCAAACACAAGTTGTGGTGGTTATGTGTCATTGCGAGTATTTGGAGCTCAATGCCTGTTGAGGAAAAACTGATACAAGATGATATTACATTTTGAAAAAGGCGAAAAATTGCACTTTGTGTATTTTTATTGATTTGTATTTGACCAAAAGCCAAAGACAGACTGTTTTCAATCAAATCTGATTGTTACAAATATGTTTATTGGGAAACCAATCACATAACAGAGAAATTAACAGTCGACAGTTATGTTTCCTTTGTTTTTTACAGAAGGTGAAAAAGTAATCCCTGACAAAAAAGACTAATGCAATCAAATCTGATTAATCAAAGCATGACAAATTTGGGATATTTGGAACGGATAGGTTTCTCTCAAAAAAGCTGTAGGTTATTCGATTTATTACTGAGGTCTAATGTAGGTGCATTCATATGATTGGTAACCAATACAAGAACTAAAAGTGGTTCTTAAAAAATTTGCATCAAAACAATGTTTAAACGTTCCAAATAGGGAAGTGAACATGGTCTTTGCTGGTAAACAGCTGGGGAAAAACACCTCCACAAGTCCAGATGTTTCACCGTGTCAGCACTTTACTTGCATAATGTAACATATGCCTTCTGCCAATCTCTGAAAACCTACAGCTTCAGTAGCTGAACAGAGTCGGCAGGCAGCTAGATTTACACTGTGCGGCCATTGTTCCCATATGTTCCCTGCTGCCACCGAGACCAAATAAAAGTTAAAAGGTCCTTTTTATTTGATCACTAAAAACCATGGGCTTGTCGTAAAATGTCTCAGCATTGGTGGCGCATTTTATCACAGCAGCTTTCAGTCGTTCCGTGCTCCCATTCCTTCTTCTCCCTGCTCGTGTTTTATTCTTTCCCAGAGTTAGACTGGAATGATTAACAGAGTAAGGTAGGACGAGAAGCCGCAGAAGATGTTTAAATCCCAGGAGAGACTAGTTCTAGCAGCTGATTTGCACTTTGACTAAGACACTACAGAGACACAGCAGTGCACCGAGACCAACTGTTACAGGAAGTATCAGGACGCACTCACACTGGGACGGAGGGTTAAATAAGATGGCTGTCAACTCTGTCGAGCTTGTATCTGGACGCACGCACACACACACACACACACACACACGCACACACACACACGCATATCACAGTCGTCCAGCTGAAAGCCTGTAGAAATTGGGATAGGTGTAAATAAGATGGCTGTCAGGCCTGTCAGTGGCAGACACACTCAGACACCTTCACTGTCACATCTTAAGTAACACACACATACACACACACACTACCAAGTGCTTTAACCATCAGGGTGTAAGTGACACACACCTACACACCTACCTTGGCCTGGTAGACAGACATGGTGTAAGTGACAGGTAGACAGACTCTCACACTCAAGCTCGCACACACACCTTCAATGGTTTGGTGAGACGGGGCCTAAGTGACAGAGGGACAGACAGTCTCAAACAAACACTGAGGAGATGCCTCAAAGTGACGGACACACACACACACACACACACACACACACACACACACAGAGCCGGCGCTGTGGCTAAATGGAGCTGAACTCAGTGGTCAGGCATCGGTGAGGGTTTGTCTCGGCGTTCATCACTAGATTTATCTCTCTTCCTCTCTCTCTCTCTCTCTCTCCCCTGTCTGTCTGTCTCTCTCTCTGTTTCTCCCTCACCCCTCTCTCATAGATTGATGGGCACGGTGACAGTCTTCATCACTTCTCCCCGTGTCTGAAAGTTTTCTCTTTCTCTCACCAGATTTGTCAGTTTCTGGATTTTTAATTTGTTGTATTTAATTACATTTCCACCAAAAGCTTACGACAACGAAAATTTACCAAAGTTGCTATCCAGTTGTAGTAGATCATTTGTAGTGTCATTTTTATCACCTGTTGAGTAAAATCGTACTCTATTGGTTTTGAAAAACATATTAAAGTATGTGAATACTTTGAATGTGTGTCTATATTAAAGCCTTGGTCAGAGGCCAAGCTGCTGTTCAGTGTATATCTGACTGTCTAGTGTACACTAGGGCTGCCGCGATTCGTCGACGTCATCGATTACGTCCACGCTCAAAATGCGTCGACGCCAATAAAATGCGTCGACGCATTTTTTTTTTTTAAACCGCTGGGCACATGCCGCGGCTGGTGGAGCAGTCACCCCAGCGCCCTCCCCTCCAGGCAGCCGGAGGCTCGGTGTGCGGCCCGCCTCAAGTTTGTTTTGGGGGGGGGGGTCCTCGTCCACGGCGTCGCTGGTGCGGGGGCTTCCTTTCTCTCGGACCGCGGGCCGGTGTCCGTCGCAGGTGCGGAAGGCGACGGGCCCTGGACACGTGTCGGGTCCTACTCGCGTCACCTCAGCTACCGCGCCCGCGGGGGGAAGCCTCCGTTCGCGCGGGGGGGGGGGGGGGGGGCGCTAGACTGAGTCCAGAACATGTGGACATTCTTACATTACAACACACATGTTTAACTAACGTTTGAGTCGAATCTTGAGCTGGACACCATTGTTTCTTATACTTTAAACATGTTGCACTTTGTTTAATATGCAGACCTAACTTTTTTATTTTGATAAGGGGTTAAATAGAAACTTTGATATCTTTTTGAGTTGCACTGCTGACTCAACTTATAAGCCCTCTTTTTGATTTATTTTTATCACGTTGGAGTTGCTAGTTTAAACCTACAGTTTTGCACTTTAATATTTGAGCCTTTGTTTACATTTTGTTTTGTGCTGCATTATACGATGACATACAGTTTGTTGTCAAAATAAAATTAACTGAAATGGTCAATTTGATTTTTTTGGAGGAAAATTAATCGTTTCGATTAATCGAATAATCGATAAAATAGTCGACCGATTAATCGATAGAAAAATAGTCGTTAGTGGCAGCCCTAGTGTACACCATAGTCTGGCTTCACCCAATTTACTGAATCCTAGTCTTACTTTGTACTTCTTAAATGAAAGCAACGCTGACATTTTTTTTGTATCTTTTCCTCAGGAACAGGCTTTGCCACGTGTAACATTAAGGAAAGCACGGCGGACAGTGACGTCGACCTGGACGTGGACGGAGACGACACCTTGGAGTACGGCAAAGCTCAGTACACCGAGGCCGATATCATCCCCTGCTCTGGAGCCGGAGAGGACCAAGGAGAGGCCAGAGAGAGGGAGGCGCTACGAGGAGCTGTGCTCAAGTATGAAGACCGAATTACTATTAGACAAGCATAATACTAACCAAGCGTCCGTTAATTGAAAATCTGCAACTAAATCGATATTGCTAAGTCTGACAAGTTTTTAGAATTATTAGTAGTATTAGTAAAATTATTATTTTTGTTTAGGTAATTCATCTTTCAGTGTATAAAATGTCAAAAAAGAATGTCCATTTTATTCTCTGGGTCTAAAGTGACGTTTTTCACATGTCCTCTGTCGAGCCAACAGACCAAATCCATAAAAAACAAAAATTAAGAGTGCAACCATGGAAAAGGGAAAATAGTCATACCTGAGAGTACAGTAAATTTAGTATATTATTACTATATTTAGTATAGCATAGTCACAAAGTGGTTAAAGAAAGTACAATTGTTAAAATATGGCAATAACAAGTGAATGAAAACATTTGTAGTTTCTCTGTCCATAAGTTTACTGACTACGCATTCCAGTTGTATTTGTGTTGTGTTTTATTTATTTGTATGGCCTTGCTCTTACCGACGTGTCTCTGTTGCAGTGGTGGGATGCCTTCTAATAGAGTAACGACTGAGTTCTCCAAATGGGCCAGTGATGGTAAGCTTAGTCAACATCATTTAATCTAACCAACCCTTAATATGATAAATCAAATGCATTACTTTGACATTATTATTTTCTAAACTTTTACCAAAACCAGTAAGATTTGCTCCCTTTGTTTTGTGTTTGAAATCCATGGTCCCATTGTTGTTGTTTTTTCTGTACAGTTTATGTGTAACCCTCTCCTCCCTTTAAAAATAATAATGAATACGACTTTTAATATCAGAAGCCTTTATTAAAAGTCTTATTTAGAATATCATAGTGTTCACATATTTGCTAATCACGTTGCCTCTGTGTATTTTCTATAGAAATGCCTTCAACGAGCAATGGAGAGAGCAGCAAGATAGACCCCAGCACTCCTTCTTCCTCCTCCTCTTCCTCCTGTGCCCCACGCACCTGTAAAAACAGTGAGATCGAAAAGTAGGTTCCCAAAAAACACACATACACACAGTCACTGTTCAACTCCCTAGTGAGTTTTCTTACTTGTGGGAGAGTTGACTTGCAGACAGTCATAAATGAAACATTTTGTGTCGGTGTGTGTTTGGGGGGGACGTGGGTCTCTCCAAGTATTAATTATCTCTGTGGTCGTGTTTTCTTAGAGATTCTCAGAATCATTAATGCAGACACAAACAGATACTCTGCAAACACTCATGTCAGAAGATTGATTGAACATGACATGTGGTGTTTATACAGATTCAGTTTTTTGTTTGATTACGGCCTGAAGTTTGGAAGTCAGGTTTTGGGGGAAAGCTTCTTATTGACAAAGTCTCTAATGTTACATAAAATCATGATATCAAATTTCACATTTATTAGCTGAAAAAACACACACAATCCTATCCATTAGAACACATTGCATGTGGAAGGCCAGTGCTCTGTAATTTCCCTCATTTCCATCTCCTGATCCATATTCTGCAACAGGTAGACAATCTCTCACACACACACACACACACACAATCAATCCCCTGCATTGGTAATTGAGGTCAGCTCATTCTGAGAGCGAGGGAGAAACATCAGTGGGCAAGCAAGCAAAAATAAATTGTTTGATTGGTTGCTTTTGCATGTCTGGCATACTGTCCTATCCTTTGCTCGATGCTATTGAAGTGACTTGCACAGATACACTGAGGGGCAGCTGGGGTCAGGATTCTATCGTCTACTTGTTGCTTTCAGTCTCAACTCCTGTGTTAAAATGATTTTATTTGCCCCCCTGAATTTCCTCTTTAAAATATTTTACCCTTTCCCTCCTCAGTCATTTCCTAAGGCAATCAAAAGCATTGGACTCCTGAGCTGCAGGCCACACTACCTGCTGACTAGTTGAACAAGGACAAAAATGGCTTATCGGTGGTTTAAAGCACACGTACTGTTTGTAATTGTAACCTGCTCAGGTGTAGCTTTCCAGAACACATCTCCTTTCAGCACGAGATAAATGGTTCATTTAAGTGAATCAATCAGCCCCCAGTGGGCGTGTTTCACATATTAAATATCAGCAGAGGAGATAGTGGTGAATAAGCAGAGCAGCTTGAAGTGTATTGATCAGACACGGACCTGCAAGGCAAGAGCTGTGTGTGTGCGCGTGTGTGTGTGTGCACGCTGAGTGAGAGGATGCATTCGATCATTTGCAGTGTGATCCTCCTTGTTTTATTTTGCATGGGTGCATCAGTGTGCGTTTGCTGGAGAGCAAGAGAAGTAGAGTGGTCTGTGTGAGAGCCAGTGGTCAGGCAGGTGCTTACTGGTACTAGACTAAATCACTGACAGCTAGTTTGTCACTTAAAAAAAGAGAAGTGTCCTCATGCTTCACAATTAGAGACGCAGCCACATATTTAAACTGATTGTTAGCCAAGCTTTCTGAATGATGATGTCATCCATCTTTAAATACAGACCTTATTAATTAGATGTTGTATCAGCTAGATGGAACCGACCGTTATTGAATAGAGTTTCTTTGTCGATTTAAATTTCTGTTATGAGTCACATTTATTCAGTAAAAACAGGCCCTCAGTTGTGTTTTAGTTCCATAGCAATTTGGATGCAGATTTAAAATTTGGTTAATGAAAGAGAGAACTAGCATTGGTTCTTTGAATCCTCCAATATCCTGAGAGAAAATTTCAAAATGGGTATCAGAAGAAAAAGGTTTGCTCGGTTCTTCCACTACAGAAAGTAACTTGATTTTTGAATCCCATTTAAAATGTCAAATTTAAGATCCACCTGTGTAACAATAAGAACATTTATATAACACTGGGCCATGGCAGGAGGTGATGAAGGTCCAAATGCCTAACTATCAAGTCATCGTTTGGTAAATGTTTCATATGTTGGGACACACTTACTGTTAAGACTCAAGATGTCCAATAACCTAGGGACCACCAGAGAGAGGCCCCCTTTCCTTTCAGCACAGACCACCAACTGTTGACCAAAAGGTAAACAATATTTTCAGGGTTCCCTTCACTATTTAATACTGACTCCTCTAAAACCTGACTCCACTTCATGTCAGAGGTGGATGCCATCTTGGAACCGACTGATCAAATATCAGTGCTCTCAAACCACTCACTTGAGTTAGAGACATCTGTCCTTATGGAATGTTCCTGCCACAGGCCATAACTAACATCAAACTAATGTGGATAAGGGACTCATTTCTGGAAATAAGATCAATCTCTGAAGATCCCAATTAAATCTCTTGTACATCCTGTTGCTAAATGTCACGTTAAAAAAGTGCTATGAATATATTTCTCCTCAGAAAATCCGATCTCAGTACTTTGTCTGTGGCCTGGGTGCAGATGTTGGAACACAATGTTGTAGGTGAGGTCTTAGTGGCCACCCGGAGCAGAACAGGCCTTAATCTAAGTATCCATTTAAAAACGAGCCAACTAGATGCTGAATGATTGCATTGGAACAAGCAGTCAGCTGGCTGGAACAATTTCCTGCCTTACTCCTCTCCGCTCGCTATAAATGCCTGTATTTGTGGAGCTCCTGTGCCCCTCCGTCCCCAAATGAAAATGAGATTTGTCTCCTTTCGTTACATTGATACATAGTGTGTGTGTGTGTGTGTGTGCCTGTGTGTGTGTGGCTTTGCGCAGGGCAGCGTTAGTGAAATCTCTCTGTCTCTCTCTCTGCCTCTGATCCCAGATGGGTAATGATCTGGTCGCCTCCCGGGGTGTCCTCGTTCCCCTGCTCATTCCCCTTCAAGATAAATGAGCACACACACACACGCACAGACACACACACACGCTTACATATACACGCACAATGCCTGAGACGCTCTTTCCCCTCCAAGATAAATGGCCCTTCCAATGCCGCCAATGCGATTGCTGCCAAATTTGGTGCTCCAGCTGCAACAATGCGGAGAGATTTCCATGTGGTTTCTGCAAATAATTGAATCTGTCCTCAATTTGGAAGTGATGAAGCTAGATTTCTTATCCCCCGCCACACACACACACACACACACACACACACACACACACACACACACACACACTGCCCAGTCTCTGTCCCTTTCTTTTCCCTTTCTCCTTCTTCTCTTTACAGTTCTGTCTCTGAGCTGGATCTCTCTTTCATTCTCCCTTCTTTCTCTTTCCCGTTTCTCTTCTCTTCCACTTTTCCCCCAAAAAGTCCTTTCCCTTTTGCCATCTAAGACCTACACACACACACATGCACACATCGGTCTGAGGCAGGGGAAATCAATAGTGACTTAAATGTTTTATCATGGTGTGTCAGTGTAGTTAAGGCCGTGGTTAACAGGGTGCAGCAGAGAATGATGCTCTGAAGAGATATACCGCTGCTATTTTCACAGCACACACATTCGAGAATTTTTTTTTTCCTACCTGCCATATCAAATGTTTGCTGGTATATGGTGCCATAATTAAAAAAAAAAAAATGAATTGTAATGTTTTTCATTTGTTTGTTCCTGTGTTGAGTGGGAGTCTGAGTGAAGCTGGGATGTAGGGAGACAGTAGATTAAGACACGGGGCTGATTGAGATGGATGGTAGGGGACCTCAGCTACAAACGCACACACACACTAATGAAATGAGAAATAGCCCCACACATGTTGGGGACAGAACACTAAATAAAGGGGAGGCAGAGTGATCTATCTGTCTGTGTCTGGCTTTCCAGCTTCCTTTTCGCGGTGGGATGACTTCAGATCAAAACGTCCTGCAATTTCACTTTTCGTTCTCCCACAAACATGTACATAGCCTTTGAAAAAGCTCTGTGGGGCAGCAACTTTAGCTGCTTTCAGACGTGCACTGAACTCTGCAATTCCTCCGTATTCTCTCCCGAGGAGGTGCATGTGTAAGCGGAAATGTCAGAGTGAGACGCTCCGCAGTTTCTGTGGACTTTCTCCGCCCGACCTCCGAGTATGAAGTCCGTGGAAATCCAGGAGAATTCAATGTGTGAACACAGCAGGGGCTCCGATTTGATAAGCTAATCACACCTCCTGGGACCCATGTTCATTGAAACATACAGTCACGCTGGCAATTAGCCAATTAGCTATTTCAGTCTAGTTCTGACCCAGTAATATCTCGCACTTATTTTGCACGTTTTCTGGATCCCAGAGTGAGATACATTTCTGAAAAGGTTGCAAACCCCTGAGCCAGCCTAAATCAGAGATGCACACAAATAGCATAAAGGCCTTAAACTCAAGGATCTTTACTTGCGGTTCTTGCTGGTTTGGAGGCTGTTTATCTCTCTGTGTGTCACATTTAGCCCCAGAGAGTTGTCTTACTTTCCTTAGCCCTGCAAATTCATCCCGCTCTGCTTCTTACCTCCATTAAATCTTTGTTCCTCCTTCCCCTCCCCCTTCCCCTGTTGAGATAAATTACCACGTCGTTTTATTCCATTGGGCATTTATACAACTTTTTAAATGTGGTCTTCTATAAATTAGTCATACTCAATGAATATTTAACATAGAGATAGAAGGGATAGCGGAGGAGAGGAGTGTAGTGAGCCAAGCAAATTTATATTGATCTTTTTTTAAGAGTCATTTAGAGTAAAACTTTTTTTCTGTCTCCGTTCTTGCGGACAAGGAAGGAGAACCCATCGGAGGAGTTTTGTTGATTAAGCGACAGAGGGATTTATTGGAGCTGATAAAAGAACAAGAATGCATTCTTTGAGGGACAACCCCCAACCAGTCCCATCCAGGCCAGAGTCCACTGCTGCTTTATAAGCAACCAGGCTAATCAAGGCTAAATGGCTTTTTACAAGCTCAGGACTTATAAGAGGAGAGGGTAAAGCAGTTTATAGGGCATAGAGTGGCAAGTCAGGCTAGCAGTCCCAAATAGTATTTTATAGACACAGGATGGTGAGGGGGTTACAGGAGGAGCTAGAGATGGTCAATGTTTCTCTGAGACCTTGTGGAAGTAGCAGAACCTCCTGCTATATGTGGTGGGAGGGAGACCTGGTGCTGAGAGATGGAGTTCTTCAAGTTCCTTTGACAATCATTCAACCTGCCGAAGAAGCTGCTCTTTTGGTCCATGTATATAAAGATGGACGGCTTATCTGCTATTTCTCCCACTATCCAGATAGAAGTCAAAATATCCTGGATATGAACGCTGCCAATCTTGCGGAAATCACGTGATTTGGAGCCAGAGCTCAATGTGACGATCATTTGACCAATGTCCAATCCTAAAAGATGGAGAAGCTAGAACCAGAAAACGTCCGGTGTCTAATAATTGCAGCTCTTGTCAGCTGCTTATTAAATATCAGGACACTTAGGTCCTGGACCCTAAAATGTCCATTTTAAATAATTGATATTTCACAGCTAAACTGGTCGGGGTCCAGTTCAGAAGGCTGAATGAGGAACTTAAAATGTAAAGTTAGGGTTTCTGCCAGAAAGAAACAAAACGCAACAAAAATGTTCTGCTCAGCTGCATAATTCATGTCAGGTTGTTTGAAGACATCTGACGGCCGTGCAAACCTGTAATGTCTCATTTTAATTTCATCTTTATTCAGTACGACTGTTAATCATTTTAATGAGCTTGTTTAACAACAATGATCTAAGAAATACGCCTCGAAAATTTAGCAAAATATGAAGAGACAAAAACCTGCTTCTAAGGAGGAAATTGAGAGTCAAACCTTGTTTAATTTCCAGCTGTGGCCCTAGCTGTTTGAGGATGCAGCAAATGAAGCCATATCCATAGGACACACACGCACACACAGCCACTTATAATTCCCTTTTGCACTCATCCTCCCTTCCCGTTCTGTGCTTGTCCTTCCCCATCCAGATCAATACCATAGATCAGCCAGCTATCAGGCTGCAAAATGACCACATCACCATAAACACACACACACACACACACTCCTTTTAACACGCATACACACACACACACACAGCCACACTGCGTGAATCTTTCTAGAGAGCGAGTGGATGGCTATAATAAACACCGGCTGGCTCGTGCGGCCTCGTCTCCCCTCGCCAAATCATCATCATCAGCGCTGCGGTCTGTGCGTCGGCTGTATTGATTTACTTATGGCTGCTTCATATGCTATTGGACAGTGTTAAATGCTGTCGGACAGTGTTAAATGCACATTTTCTGCGATCATGCCACACATTAATCAGAGGCTGCTTGGATGCAGAAAGACAAGCGAGGAGAGCGGATGGAATGGAAAGAAGGAGTTAGAGAAGAGGGAGATGAAAAGATGGGATGTGAGGAGGAGAGGAAATAAAGAGGAAAGGATATACATTTTGAGGGATAGATAATCAGGGTTGATTTGAAAACATAACAGAGAGATGCAGAGGATGGAAGTGGAACGTGAGATCACAGAAAAAGACGAAAGGGCATTTAAGTTTAACGTCAGAACCAGGCGACAAATAGGGGAAGAAAAAAGGCGGAGTTCAAGGGTGGTGGGAGGGGGTGGAGTTGTAAATCTGTGGTAACATGGGGCCTTTGGGGATACAGCTGTGTTAAATAGGAGGAGGTCATACTATATTGTATATTGGAAACGGCGAGTAAAAGAAAGGATGGGAGACTTTAAAGGTAGCCTGTGAGGCTGTCTAGAGAGAGGAGGTAGAGACAGAGGAGTTCAGTATAGACGTGTCGCACTACACAGTAGACGCACAATCCAAACCCAACAGTCATCCTGTATTTTTGTGTCCGAACCCGCTCTGGTCGCAATGTTTTCTGTGATAACAGGAACATGCAGCATAATAAGAAGTTATTATTACGCAGGCGATATCGACACTCCTATGAACTGCTTGATAACACATGTCCTGGGAATGTGAATGGAATACTCTGTTAACAACTCAAGCTCAACCACTTTAAAGTCAATGACATGAGTTTGCTTCGTTGTAGTTTTTTGTAAAACAATGAGAGCGAGTGTAGATGCAGCCTGACTTGACCTTGTCTGGAGTTGCTGTTGTGGCATATGAAACAGTCTTTTAGTCTCGCACCTAAATTATCCTTTCTCTGTTTCTCTCGTCTCTTCCTCTTCTCCAGGGTAACGGAGGAGCAGTCCACGGCCACCACCATGGAGGCTCTGAAGGCTCGAATCCGAGAGCTGGAGAAGCAAATCCTGAGAGGAGACCGATACAAGTGTCTCATCTGCATGGTGAGCATCAGCACCTTCACATGAACCTCCTCCGTCTCTGCACATCAAACCTTCACAGAGGTGTTGTGCTTCTTGTCAGATGGCACAACATCTAGCATTTCGTAAAAACTTCCTGCTGTATTATAAATAAGTAGGTTGATAGTTTTGCCGGTCAGTGCGATTCGTAGCTGTTGTCACATTATCCCAGAGGAAAGCTTCCAAGGAGGATGTCTCTGTCCCCCTATTCTCCAATATAGCCAATTTCAACAGATGCTGTGTCCCAATTCAGTGGCTGACTCCTCCCCAAATATCAACCACTTATGTTCACATTCACTGTGTGTCTGTGAACCGAATATTAATATTCAGGTTTACTCATGTGTTATTTTTTTTGTGCCTTTTTTGAGGAATATTCACATGTGTAGATTGGCAACCCAACACCATTATGCCATGGGATGTCAGAAACTCTATGTATCTCACTGCAAGTTATGCGGGAGTTTAAAGGAATTTTCAGGCAGTCCTTGTGTCCATGTGGACACATTGTACTTTACATGTAGTTTATAAAAGTTCACCGATTTCAATTACACTTAACTTTATTTTTATAGCACACAATCACAATATACATGATCTCAAGGCACTTAACATAGTAAGGTCAAAACCAACGTGTCCATTAGGCAAAGAATATCTAATTTGGGGAGGAGATGCAGATCCACTCTCCCTCTGTGGGACACATCACTCTTCATTCTTCTTGTGCTGGCTGCAAGTTCTACAGAACTTTGCCCACTTTACTCACTTACTGTTCATCAAGCGAAAATCCATTGAGTTTTTGTTTTTTCGACTTTGACCAGATTTCAAATCTTGGTTGGTTGGTGTATCCTGTTGTCTGCTGGATACGTCTGCATGTCATTCCTTTAGTTTCTTGATGTGTTAGTAGCTTTTTCACTGTGTGGTTGCTGCTGGTGTTGTGTTACCGTTGTGGTTTTGTGGTGCTCTTGCTCTTGCATGGCTTTGAAAGTTGACAGGGTTGTCTGCTGGCAGAATGGTTTCCAGTGCTGATCACTTCACTCCAACATCTGAAAAGCTTCAGATGTAGAATGTGAATCTACCTTTATTTAAATAACACATTATCTCCATATCCATGCAGTGCAAGTAAAAGGTCAATTCTGCACCAACTCTGACACACAGCAGCTGGAATCATAAAATGGAGGAAGAAGCACAGCATTGTAAAGTGAAACAATGCTCCCGTGCCTCACAGCTGGTATAAGTGATTGATTGGACTCGCAGATCAATGATATGAGGCGCATGTCGTTCCTTGACAATATCAGGCAGAACAAGCGACATCGTCAATATCTGTGTTCATCAGATGTGTGACTGGACCTGCACCACCCCCTCCACATTAGGGCTTGCATTCCCCACTTTGTGTCAGGTACCCATCCTGTCATCCTTCAATTTTGTGGACAGTGCAGCGTCGGCATCTTGTGCTTCTGTGTGTGTGTGTGTTTGTGTGTGTCTGAGGGAAGTGGGTAATTACCGACGCCTGCGCTTCCTAAAGGTCGCCGGGTGCCCGAGGTGACACAGAGGGCAAGGCACGGCGATCGATCACTCACTGCGCCACAGACACCAGGCTCCTCTCTGCTCATCTGTCACTGTCCCACGTCTCCCACTCACACACTCGGGCACACGGAGAAACGCACACAAGACGTCCCATCCGTCTCTGTCTGTCTTTTAACCTGTCGCCGCACTCCGTCCCTGTCACCGTGCGTCCGATCTTAAAGTCATCCGATTACTCTCGCCAGCAAGTGTCAGAGAAGCCAGAGGTTTCTCGCTGTACCCTAAACACTTTGACCAGATTACACTGAGCGCCGCCGTCAAGTCTTTAACACGACCTGCCAGGCGGTTGTTATGGATCATAACTTGCAGATGCTCAGGTAGTTGAATGTGAGTGGGAAACAAGGGCTCTCCTGCAGGAGCTGAGTTGTTTCAAGTTGTCTGTTGTCCTCTCCTGCCCGTGGAGCGAGCTCAGTGCTGCGCTTCAGTCCAGTCAGTAGATGTCTACCCCCATCTACTGGTCATTTATAGAAGGAGCCGTCAAATTTGTCTTGTTTAGACGTGAGAAAGTAGTCACTAAATTAGAGGCACTATTTATATAACAGATTTCACATGACAAGCATAGACTCAATGTGCCTCAAGATAAAAGAAAAGATACACAACAAATACATGACATGAGGAAATGTGTAAAATATAGGGATATTTATATATATATTTAAGTAAATTGTAAAATGATTAAAATATAATTAAATAAACAATTTAATCAAAACAGATCAAAACAAATATGATATGAAATATAATAGTGAAAATGGAGAACAGTATAATATAAATATTCAAAAGGAAAGCAGCTAATTTATAAAATTCAGCAATAAATAAAATTGGTGTACTCTTTAACCACACCCTACCTTAGTTTGCTTTTAAAATAAGAAATTATTTATTGCAGACCTTAACACTATCAACACATAATATGATTTGTTATTTCAGTGACTGTCCAGGCATCAAAAATGGTGAATGACATTGAACAATACTATTTAATGTTCAGCTTTCCCCATAGAATGAATTCAATCCATAGTGGAAAGCAGGAGAAGCACATGGACGCACACAAAGATTTCTGAGTGACAGACACACAGACTTAAGAGTGAAAGATTAGTTCTCATGTGAGAGAGAACTGCATTACATGTCACTTTCATTTACACACAAACTGAGGTCTGCCTGGATGGATTTATGGACGAAAGCGCGAGCGTACACACGCTGCCAGTTGCGCTGCACGCAGCAATACAATGCAGCAACGGAGGAAAACACCAAGTTAGAGATCTCTTTTGTTATGTGTAAAAAGACTTTTGGTTCATCATGAAACTATAGTTGGACAAATTAGAATAGGGCTTGCCACCGCAGTGTAGACAATAAATGGGAAAATATGACTTTAAAGTAAACCATGATTCAAGGTATACTTTATAGGAAAGTTTTTCTTAATCAAAGTTCAACTGAATTTGCGGGTTTAGTGTAGCAGTATAATACAACTTACTACACAAGCTTCACAGAAAGAAAAGGTGTCACAACATTTCTAATAAAGGCTGCAATGGCAATTCCTGATGTACTTAATTCTTGGTTAGGTCCAAAAGAAAAAACTAACTCTAAGTTAGGCAGGTTAGCGTTTGTCGCAGTTAGGACATATGTGACATATGCTCCACCTACAACATGTACTTTAACCTACGCCTGGAAATCTATCAAGTGTGAGGTGTGTTGATGTGACGTTGCTACAGCTCGCCAAAGTACACGTGTATACATACTTCTGTCATATGAACATAATGTGTAGGTACTGTACGTCCGTGGGCTGAATCCTTGCAGTGGTTGCCTGGCTGTCACTGGTGCACGCTCTTATATCTGTGAGTGGTTCCGCGTGTTTTGTCCACACGCGTGTCCGTGTTGCACTGCGGTGTGTATGCGCGCATCAGTTCAATCCCGGCACTGTGATCGATTTCGCCACCTTTCGCCCCCCCCTCTCCTCTTCCCACACCCACTCCCCCCCCCTCCGCAGAGGAAGCCTGCCATCCAGTTAGGTGCAGAGATCAAGAGCCTAGGGGCGTGGCCAGGGCCCCGGCCACTGGCCAGTGGGGTCAGAGAGCGGCAGCCTAAGTCCCTCCCCCTCGGCCTGTACTGCCTGTACAGGGGCCTTGTGATTGGGGGCTACGGCAGCGGCATAAAGAGGCTCCTCCCACAGCCCCTACGGAGGGTAAGGCACTCCCTCCCCCACTTCCCTCTTCCTCCTCCCCCTCCTCCATCTCTCCGTTCTTTTCGAGAGGAAAAGAGAGGAGCGCCCATCAGGATGGGTTCAATCATGGTTTTGTCCCTCATCTTCTCCTCTGCTTGCTCCCCTCTGTTTCTGCTTGTTGCCTGCCCCATGTCGTATCCGTGTGTTTGACATGCAGGTTACCGGTTCATTGCCCCCCCCCCCCCCCCCATGCTGCCTTGCTCAGTGGTTCTGTGGCTGCTGGCTGTGTCGTTTGCTGGTTAGTGGTTTGATGGTGTTGGTTGGTCAGGAAATGTGCAGTGTTGTTCTGGTTGTTGCTCACTGGAATGTGTGTGTGTGTGTGTTTGTGTGTGAGTGCCCAGTGGATTTGGTTTAATCCTTTCTTTCTTTTTTCTGTTTTGTAGGACTCCTACACGATGCCGCTCACCTCCATCCAGTGCTGGCACGTCCATTGTGAAGAATGCTGGCTCAGGACTCTGGTATGCACTAACTCTCTCTCACACGGCACACACACACACACACACACCCCTAACACACACACACACACACCGGGCAGCTCCTCACGACCTGTAGTTATTGCAGCCTCATTTCATAGTCAGTGAGCTTCTGTGTTCATGTCCCAAAGGGAGGAACTAAAATGGAAATATTCCCCAAATGACCTGTTCTCTCACTGTGTGGGTACGCACACACACACGCAGGCACACATGCACACACACGCACGCACTGATCCAGGCAATGCAAACACTTCCAGTTCTCTGCCGGGGAAGCTTAGATGGAATGGTCCCCAAAAGGCTTGTTGAAATAAAGTGGTCAACTCAAACCTCCAATGAGTTCTACACAGTGCCTCAGGTCTCTCTCTCACACACACACACACACACACACACACACACACACACACACACACACACACACACACACACACACACACACACACACATACACACACACACACACACACACACCACAGTGGTCTTGTTGGTTATTATTTAGTCTAATACATTCAGTAGTGTGTAATTAGCTGGTGCTAATGTGGTAAATGGAGCACAGAGGAAAAGCGGTGTTCCTGCTGGAGGAGGATAAACAGACTCCTCAGTGGATTTCTCTCATTTCTTTACAGTTTCCTCCTCTATTTCTCTCCACCTTCTTTAATTCTGACTCATATCCAGTCTTAACTCAGTGCATTTGCTTTATCTCTCGTTCACCATCTCTTTCCCCCTTCATGCCTCCTCCTTCTCACTTGCACACTTCGTTGACTTTTGACGCACACAGGGCAAAATTATTAACAAGCCTTTCCCTTCCATTAGCTCCATTCAATGTTATACTTTCAATTAACTTTACACTCAAAGCATAATTATCGGCCCAAATACAAAGACAAGCGAAAGGGTTTGCGGATGAAGGATTAAAATACGTTGCAATTAGTGAGCCTCCTTCATGACATTGATGCTCCCGAGGCGATGACTCTGGATCCTTCCAATCTCTTGATGATCTTCTAAAACAATTTATAACATCCAAAAGTTTCCAACATTTAAGTTCATGGGTGAATGCCCCAGAAGCTAATGAGGTTATTCCCATCAGCCCCCTTCATGCTTTGAGCTGCAGAGCATGACTGTATGACCCCTCTAGCGGTGAAGATCAAAGAACATCAAAATCTCTCTCCATTTTTCACCTGTTACAGCCTCAGGAAATGTTTCGGTCAGTTTTGATTGATATTTGTTAGAGCAATAAAAATAGGAAATATCACATCCCAAACATAAAAATATCTAAAATCTTCTTTCCAAGTTAGTTATCAGTTAGACTGTACTGTCAAAGTTGATCTTTATACCAATTCAGCTCATGCATTCAATATAACATCAATATTGGTTTATACAGAAATGTATTCGTTACAAATAAAATGTAAACGTGAAGCTTTCTTCCTTTCTTTTCTTCACTTTTTTTAAAGAGGGACGTTGAGAAAGAGTTCTTGATTGAGACCCATTGTTTCCATTTGCCAAGTACCTGTGTGTGTACTGTGTGTTCGCGCAGGCATGTGTGCGCACGTGTGCATGCTGCCGTCACTGGCCTAATATCGAGGACATAAAACTCTTAGCCTGGAGACAGCTATAAAAGTGGGAGAGCACAACCTGATCAAAGTAAATGCCTGGGAATCTAGTTAACGTCAGGCCAGCCCCTCACCGCTTTAATGAGCAAGGCAGCTGGAGCGCAGCGTGACAGGCACACACTTACCGACCGCAGCCAACGGGAGGACAGAGCTCTGACAGGCAGAGAAACAAACAAGAGGAGGGCCCCCTCTCACCGTGCAAGAACGAAGAACACTTCTTTTCAGCTGTGAATATGGCAGGTTTCTCTTTGTCAGGGACGGTTCAGAGGTGTTTTAAATTCCTCAGGACACATGAGAGAATTTCAAGTTTTTACTAATTAATCACTCAACCGTGTTTCCCATGTTCACTTGGTGCTCAGACCAGTTTAGATAGAAACCAGACTGTTCATCTGTTCATGGGGACATGCATATGTTAATTAAACGACACCGGGGAAACCCTCAGTACCACCACCACCACAAAAACAGTAAAAGACACATGTCGACAATGTGATTGCACAATCCAACGCTCAAAAACACATGGTCAGTGGCAGGCTCACAGCTGCTGTCAGCATCCGGTGAGTTACACTAATAAAATCCTGTAGCCGTGTGCAGCGCTATTTGCTGCATGTTTGCTCGCGATGTTGTCAATAAAGTTTTAGGGTTAGGGTTAGTTTGAGCTGCCGTTGTGCACATTCAAGTTCTCTCTCACGCGAGCTTGCATTTCGATCTTTGGTCTGTGTACCTGTCGCTCAAAATCTGTTGTGTATGAGAGCAACATTGGTGCACATGCACTCCTGCTCACACCATAGATTAAATAAATTCTGTGGGAAAGACAATTCCTAGATCTACCCGTTCAGTTGGCTCCACACCAAATCTTTCCTGATCTATACCAAGTTCCGTGATAATCTGCCCAGTAGTTTTTATGTAATACTTCTACACACAAACAAACAAAATAACCTACGTGGTGGACATAACTAATCGCTGGAGCTCTACCGAGGTTTGTCTACCTTATTTGTGAAGCAGAATGAAATGCACCAACTACGACCAACTCGTTGGTATAAGAAAAATTCACAAACCAAACCCATCCTATCATAGAAACCTGTTTGCATTTATTTTAAACCATGTGAAGGATCCCAGACTTTTCTCCACATCTTCTACCCTTTCTCCTCTTTCCTCCTTTCTTCACCTTCACACCTTTCCTTCTCTTGAACCCTTAAGAGACTGTTTGAGTTCTCTGGAGCCACAAATCCTCTCAGCACGAGGGTGTGACATCTGTCTGACTATTTCCTCACCTCAGTCCCCCTCTGTACGCGTTCACCCGTTGGACCCACTTTGTCTGTCTAACCAGTCCAAAGAGATTATTGAGGGACTACCAGGGAAAGAAGCCTGTAAATCTTTGGTGTCAGATGAACCTGAACATTTTTGACCAGCAGGGATTTGTGCGGTGCAGGTCCTCAAGTTATGCGATCTCTAAATTCTGTTGCACCTGTGTTAAATATCGCACACACAGCATTTCCTTTGGCAAAGACTCTTAGCATCATTCATGTGCATAATTATATCAATGCTACGTGTGCTATTTATTTCAATATCACAGTATATTTTGGCTTAAACTTGAGTGTCATATTTATATTTATTTAGCAGAGCTTCTAATTCCGCTCTATGCACGGCTTACAAAGACTATAAAAGATTTCTGATTTCTGACAACACACTCCTGACATTTCTCTCACCTTCTACACAGATTCCAGAAGAATTTGCAATGAAAAAGATTTTACAATCAGAAATACAAGATATACTTTGAGGTCGAGGGTCACTGTGACCTCACTAAGCCCATTTTTCGCTATAACTTAAAATTGAATTAGCTAACTAAGATAAACATTTTAACTAATAACTGTCTGTATGAAATGATGAAGTTATATTTTTTATCGAAAGGTTCAAAAGTCAGTTTTCGCTCTCAAATAAAAAAAGCTCCATAAGTCAGGAACAGAAGAGGAGGTTTTGAACTAATTTCTTTCAACTTAAACGAGGCATACGACTGCAAAGTGGTACTCGTAGTTTGACATTTATATACGTTCATTCATCTGTTACCAATGCAGAAACAGAACAGTGGAAGCTGTGAGCAATCAGCCTGCATCCAGGAGTTAGCAGCCGGCTAACTCCAGAGGGGTGGAGGACAGTGGTGGAGACCACCCAGTCCCAGTGTTGTTACACTGTCAGCCCTGTGCTGCATATTATCACCTGCTGCTTTACTGCTGATGGCAAACTATCAAAGCAGTGCAGAGGGAGGTTTAGAGGCAGCTTTAGATTCACATGTAAGGAGGAGGCACAGTAGTGGGGGGTTTCCTGGCCGAAAATACACAGGCATTGGTATAGAGGGCTTCAGATTTTTTCAGATCCATGAATTTTTTACTAAGATATTGGTCAAAATGTCAAAAAGTTAAAGGCCGTGATTAAAAAGATTCCTGGATCCACGCCCTGACCCTAAATTTGATGGGTTCTTCTTGACCAATACCACATTCTGTCATGTTTGGTGGTAATCCCTCCGGTAGTTTTTGTGTAATGCAGCCAACTAATAGACAACCAAACACAGATGACAACATGATCTTCTTAGCGGAGGAACCCTCTGAGTCATTTTCATAACAACCAAACTAACTGTTGTGTCTCTTTCCTTCCCAGGGGAACAAGAAGCTGTGCCCACAGTGCAACACCATCACCTCACCCGGAGACCTGCGGCGTGTCTACTTGTAAAGAGCCCCCTTGCCCCCCCTCCTGCGCCTCGTCATCCTTCCAATCCATTCTGCCATTTTGGATTTCATCACCCGCCCTGTTGAACGCCATTTATTTTTCTCACTCTCTCATGGCCTGGATCGTTGTTCAAAACCCCATCAGAGAGTGTCCAGAGACACAAGACTCTGCTGAATGGAAACTGGTTTGCATAAATGACTGAGCAGCACCCACTGACTCTCTGGCTGCATGGCCACGCATTAAAAAAATGAAAACCTAGACCTGGGATCTCTCTGACTTGTTTCCTCTGCCTGACGAACACGACTCCCCTCTAACTGTAACGTGGGGAATCGTCCACTGAAGGACTCTGAAGTCAGTGGAGACGCCCAGCACCCGGCGACGCCCTCCTGGGACATGGAGGCTTCACGCTGCTGGAGCTGGACCTTAAAGAACTTCTAACTGCAGAATATAAAGACTTCTTTGTCCCCCCCCTCCCTCTCTAGCTCTACTTCAACATTTCAGTAGCGCTGGACAAACATGCTCGACCCTGAAGTCTTGACAGGAATCTTCTTTTTGTTTATCGTTCTCTGTCCCAGAGAGAGAACTCTGGCTTCATGCCCCTGTTGCTTAAGAGAATTTAAAAAAAGGGCCACTAAACCTGAGCTTTGAACCAAACTGAGAAGAACCTGACAACCTTGAAAAAGAGATTGACACTTATCTCTCTTTCACCTCTTCTTCTCGCGGGCCCTTCCCTTCCCTCTTCCCTTTTTCGTGGTGTTCTAGTGAAGTAAACCAAAATTTCTCCCCCTCCAAGATGCAGTGCAAGCACATGTAATATAGTTCTATGTATGTTTACAATGTTGAGTGTAAATGACATAGAGTTCACACACACACACACAGATGCAAACACAGTCTCAAGATACACACTGACGTATATAATATCAAAGTCCTGTTTTTAGTTGGAAGGGTTGGGGACTGATGTTTGGGGGGGGAAAAAATGGCTCGACTAAAAGAAGCCTTCTGTATTTTTAAGAAAAAAAGACGATTTGAAGAGCCGTTTAAAGTTTTATTTCACTGTACAGGAAAAATAAAAAAAGTCAAGTAAATAATAAACTGCTTGAGACTAGATGGTGAAGATGTAGGTGGTGTAAGAGATTCCTCTTGCCCAAAGTTTCCTGCAAACAAGCAGAATGATGGAACTGCTGTTAAGTTGCAACAACGTCCAACTGAGCCTCTTCTTTTGTTTTCTTTTTACCTTCACTCCTGCTTCGGAGTATCAACAACATGCTCAGATCATAGTCTAGACACGTTTTTGTTTTACCTGTCTCAAAATAAAGCTTTTCCCCATTCTCATACTGCTATGCTGCAACAAAAAAAAAGGTCCCCAAAATGGCGTCCGTTATGGGCAGGTTCTTTTCGTAAGTTATAACAGCAGAAGGACGTCGATGGAAAAAGAAGGCTGAACTGGCAACCTCAACATTTCCTCCCTCCCTCTACGGCGGCCGAGGTGGTGGTGTGCTTTTGTGTTCGTAAAACTATGTATTCTGTGACGTCTGTATTGTTGTAAGAAATGCTGAGAGAAAACCCCGAGAAAAAAAAAGAAAAAATAAAAGTTTTCGAAATTCCACGAGTGGTCCTGTTAACACAACCTGGGTGGTTGGATAAGAGTGAAGAAAAATGTTGCTGTGTTCACTGGAAGAAAAAAAAAATGGGAGGAAGACGGCCTTAATGCTAAAGACACACATTCTGTTCATGTGCATTTTTAAATAGATGGTGTGTCATCTCAGTGTCGGTGTTCACTCTCATGAGACTTGATTTTCTGCATCTGAAGTGGATCATCTTCATCCTCTGTGAAATAATGTAAACGGGTTAAACATCCTTTGTTTGCCTTCATCAAGAAACGGGATCCTCCTGCGAATAATCCCAGGGGCGAGAAAAGCATGAGTAGATCAGCCGTGACAGCTGAGCTCACCTCTACTCGTGAACCTGTTTCCTCTTCGCTCTGTCCCCTCTGGGTTAGCTCACTGTGTAGTCACACATCCGGCTAATGGGTCAAAACATTGAGGAGGAGAATGGGGATGTGTTGCTCTGATCTTCCGTTGATTCGAACCTGCCCCAAAGATGACAAGTCGCACAAGAGGCTTGTGTCGGAACTAATTTGTGTCTTGTATATTCTTGGAAATGGTACATGTCTTTCCCGTTTGTAAACTACATTTGACATTAATTAAATGATTGTAAATCTCAATCGACCCTCCGCTGGCTTTTCTTCTTTCAATCTGCCCTCACTGCTGCCAATGCATGTGTGCCAAGGAAACAACTCCTTTTATTGTTTTCAGTCGTTGGGAGTGTTTTATTATTCTTCCATTGTTGGAAATTATAACCTTGATGCAACTCAGTAGGGTTTCTTGGATACAGGAGAAATATCACTACCTATTGAGTTACGATCTATATTGAGTGTGTTCACTGAGGCCTTCCTGCCTGATGTACTCCTGCCCCCCCCATCGAGACCACACACCATGTTCACCATGTGTCCAAATGTGAGGATTTTATTTAACAACTCTCACTTACATGAAAGTGGCTATTTTTATTGTGTGTGTGTGTTTTTTTATCATTCCGTGGAAACATTTCACTGCTTCAACTTTTGATCCAAAAATTTTAGCAATTTCAAAGCCTTTATCACAATTACATTAAAAATGGAATCTGTACTCTAACACAAGTTCAGCTTATCTGCTTGATGAGCTAGTTTCCATGCACTCTAATGCATGAAATGTAATGTTCAGGAGTTATATTGGTCTATATATATATATTGTTTAATCTTTTAAATAAGGTGAATTAGTCTTTTATATATTTTTTCCTCATACACCTCTGGAAACATCTGCTGGATTCCCTCAGCCTACACGATTGGAAACTACTGCACTCAGGTCCACAATTCAAACTACAACAGCAGCACAATCGTATCATGAACCGCTACTGACTTCAAATGTATCCTGTTGAGTTTCTTTATTTTTAGTTGATCTTCAATTTGTCTGGCTCATGCATGTCAGTGACCATAGCTGCTGCCAATTGTTTGACACCAGTCACCTATATATGCCTTTTACCTTCTGGAGTTAGAAAGATTGTGCTGTACATCAGGATGTTACACAGTGGGCCTAGAGAGTAAAGGTTTGCTAAAGCATAAACATTCTAAATTATTTGAATAGATTTAATGTCAAATGAAATGTCATTTTCCGTAGTTCAATATCTAACTAGGTTTATTTAGCCATAAATTGCCATAATGTAGTTTAAAAAAATATATTTGCATCCTTCACTGATACGACTGGTTAATATCATCATATAGCTCATACTGTGCTCACATGCAACTTTCTCCCAATTGAGAGGTGGGCAACTGAATCAGACAATTTTTCCCAGTGGTCACTAGAAAGGTCACAAGGCTGGAGGATTAGCCTAGACCCCAAAATATGAAACTCTATAAAATGTTTTCCGAAATTGCACAAATCCATTTGTTTACTGTATAAGATCATTATGATATAGATGGTAGATCTGTTAGCACTGCTGGGGAAGGATGGCTGAAACATTTGTTGGAGATGTTGCCACACTACAAAATCTGTTTTCTATAAGAGGAAAAACCACACGTAGAATGCATGTGTTAGGTCAATGTTTGAGTGAATGTTGTCAGATGCTCATAAAGTTTCATTGCAAGCGAGGAAACTACAGCAGGAGGTGCATGCGTTTTGCCTGCCAACTGAGTTTTAGTTTGGTCCATGTACCATCCACTAACATGGAGGAGCAAGATTTTTGACCAATATTGCAGCCACTAGGTGGTGATCAAGGCGCTTTGGCTTCAATTTTGGGGAGCTGCCATGTCATGTGTCTATAGAACCAACCCAACCGACTCAAAGACAATGAAAAGGTTTAATCTGCCGTGGATCGTCTACATTCTTTAAAACCTAAATCTTGTCAAACCTTAGACATAGTGTGAGAATTAACAGAACATGTCCACCCAAAATAAACACATCCTCATACATTACTTAGTTTTAGGGCAACTTTTCTAATAACCACCACACTGACACTAAGCACAGGTTATCTACGTGGATTTACTAGAATTACAATGTATGGATGTATTATTTGAAAGGAATTCATCATGTCGACTCTGGGGGCCTCCGGCCTCTAGGGGGCCTCAAATCCCACTCAGTTGTGGCAGTATACTTTTGTTTGTTTGTTGGTTTTTGTGTTTTTATTACAATTTTTAATGATTAAGTCGTGTTTGTGTTGAAATAAGAAATAAACTGTTACCACTTTCGCCCATTATAAACATATGATTGTTTACGTAGCCTGAGGATGCCGCAGCAGGTCACGTGGCGACTGAAGTTTAGAGACACACACCTGCAGAGAGAGAGAGAGATGGAGAGAGAGAGAGAGAGAGAGAGAGAGAGAAGAGAAAAAATGACGATTTCAGAGAAACTGAAATTTAGAAAAACAACATCTCTATCCACAGTCTTTTCTCTATGTCTGTTTGTTAGCATTAGCAAAGATATGCTAACGGCGAAACGTGAGTTGAGTTGAGCGTCATCATGAAGCAGAGAAACAGACCTGAGACCCTCACCTGTTGTTCTGAGCCACCCTCATCTTCATCATATTCACTGAGACCCTCACCTGTTGTACTGAGCCACCCTCATCTTCATCATATCCACTGAGACCCTCAACTGTTCTACTGATCCAGCCTCATCTTCATCATCTACACTGAGACCCTCACCTGTTCTACTGAGCCACCCTCATCTCTGTCATCTTCACTGAGACCCTCACCTGTTCTACTGAGCCACCCTCATCTTCATCATATTCACTGAGACCCTCACCTGTTGTACTGAGCCACCCTCATCTTCATCATATTCACTGAGACCCTCACCTGTTCTACTGAGCCACCCTCATCTTCATCATCTACACTGAGACCCTCACCTGTTCTACTGAGCCACCCTCATCTCTGTCATCTTCACTGAGACACCTTCATTATCTTCAGTGAGACATCTTCATCAGCTTCATCGAGCCACCATCCTCATCTTCACTGAGCCACCTTCATCATCTTCACTCCAGGTGGAGGACAGGTAAGTCTCCAGTTATCAGTCACCACCTTCACCTGTTTAACTCTCAGTTACCTTCAGATAACTGTTTCAACCAATTAGACCAGAAGCCAGCAGGAAGTGAGGCTGTTAAATTGTGTAAATAAAGTTGAATAATTTGAAGCAGAAATGTGAGGACAATAGGCTGGGATGAATTATCTGTAAAGACTTAGTCGATGTGGTCTGAGCTTGTGTCTTGGTCCATGTACTGTTTAGGTTTGTTTTGGAAAATACATCAAACATTAATTATGATCAACATCCATTACTCAGAGATCATCATAAACCAGTATGAACTCCATCTGTCTGTCAATATCCTAATTCAATCCATAGCTAGAGGTAGACTGTTTCATGGAGAGACGTTGTTTATTGACACCCTTTTCACTAAAAAAGCATTTTATCTAAATGAGCATGACGATTAACGTATTTTTTCTCTTTCTGCTGTTTATTGACGCTCCACATATCTGAACGTGTCACAGGACGCTTGTGCTCATTTTTACTGGCTGGGTTTTGTTGCTTTCATGTCGTATGAAGAATCTGAATCATAGACCTTTACCTGGTGCAGGTGAGCCTCAATGTGTGATACTCATCTACACACTGTTGGCCCATGATTCGATTGCTGCTGGTCCAGCAAAGTATTGTTACTATCAAGTGGTGTAAATCCCTTAATGAGAGAATATACAGAGAATATACAGTAAGGGATGAACGATGCTCGGAAAATTAAAATCATGATTTCCTTAAAATCAAAATTAAGACGGGGATTCTCCCTTGTAAAAGAAAAAACAAAAAGAAAACAAAAAAACACGGCTGTTATTGCTGTATGTGATGACAGGCGGAAGGGATTTTAACCTGACGTTTTCATGGCTCAGTCGTACAGCTTTTTCAAATTGTAGTTTGTTCACCTCTGAAACATGTGTGTGACTGTGCCCTTAGATACGAGATGCCAATAGCTGTGAATCAAGGTCACGATTTGCAGCTCAACTACAGGTGTGGATATTGTCCCTGTCAGTGTAAATCATGTAGAAACTACAGGTGTTTCCAGCAAGTAGAAACCTCCACTGATAACTGTGTATTCATAATCTGGGTCTGTGTGACACCAGTCCTCTATAGGCGTTTGCAGACATGTCCTGCGGACAGGGCTGGACTGGGAGAACAAAACGGCCCGGGCATTTTTTGGCTCAGACCGGCCCACATAATTAGCCGAGCACATCTGCCATTAAATTGACGTAACTTATGTCTTCTAAATGTCTTAAAGTAGCTCATATTAAAAGTACTTAAGTATCAAAAGTATCTGGTGTTGAAATGTACTTAAGTATCAAAAGTACAAGAACTAAAATAAAAAATGCAAAGCTCTTTTTATAGTAGGTCTATACAGACACAAAACAACCCAAAATGTTTCTCCTCAAGATTTATCTCAACTGACTGAAAAATTACAACAACAATATGCATATAATGTATAATTTTACCAATTTTGAACCCTAGATGCTGAGGTTCAAATAGTAATGGACCAGTGCATCTAGAGACAACAAATAATTAACTATAAACAAGTGCCTCTTGTGTCTGCCCAAGAACATTAATAAACCGCAGTATAACCACTAAAACATTCTGTAAATATCACTAAACATGGACCTCTCATCAGTAGCAAGAGTGATACACAATGCCCCTTATGATAACTCAGCAAAGGGAAACCAGATCTAGGCACACAAAATAAGACACTATCTCTTATCCTATTCTAGAGGAAGTAAAAGTCGTAACAAGATTTCTGAAGGTGAACCTGCGGAGGGATAGACCAACCCCCCCCGACGGCAAACACGCCACCGGGACCTGCACATCTCAGGAGGGAGGGGGCAGCGAGTGAGAGAGAGAGAGAGAGGTGCGCCGTGGGTGAAGGCGTGCGACGCCAACCTCCGCTGCTCAAGTAACGAGCCAGTTGGGTGAATGTATTGAAAATTGAAAATGCGCGCTCACATGTCTGCCTCCACTCGCTCATCATTGTCGAGTCCTCCTCGCTCGTCTCCCGGCGCACCTGCTGCTGCTGGGCTGGTGAACCCGGCACCACATAGGTCCGTCAGTTTGGCACATTTAGCAGCCTCCACCTCCAGAGACATCTGCTTTTTTTTCCCGATGCTTCTCAGCGCCACCCGGGCGTTTTTTTACTCTTATTATCCATTAAGTTAAGTTTCTGTCTCAGCAGCAGCCAGTCCCGCGACTCCCCCCCCCCCCGCCCCCGGTTTGTGTTGTGATTGACAGCACTGTCAGGGCTCTCTGAGCCTGTCAGCCCACGATTGATTGACAATGACAAACAATAGACCAATAATATGTGTCGATGCTGGCAACACACTGCTAGCCCTCTGTAGCCAATTGGCCGGCCCAATTGGAGGGAATTTAGAGAGGAAGAAGAGAAAAAAAACAACATAGCGGACCAGACCGGCCCACATTGGGTCAACGGCCCACCGGGATTATGCCCGGTATGCCAGATGGCCAGTCCACCCCTGCCTGCGGAGGATCTCCGGAGAGTTGGGTCCGGACATTCTGCAGTTTTCCTTCACGCACAGCAACAAATCCTCCACAAGATTCAGGAGAAGGGTGGAGCAGCAGGCGCAGGCAGGAAGTAACGTTTGGATTCTGCTGTGGAGATCAACTGATTTTGTTTACAGCACATCATCTGCTCCTAATCCCTGAAAGCTCTCTCTCCCTCTCTTTGCGATGTATTCTGACGATGTGTATGTCACTGATTTTACATCCTGAGATATTTTTTATTTTACCGTGGCATCGACTCAGGGCTGATCAGGACCTTCTCTAGACTTTATACTAGGAGGCAGGGCGGAGAAAGTCCACAGAAACTCTGGAGGCTTCTCTCATTTCACTGGTTGGTGATGCAGAAGGCAGCATTGCCATCTAGAGGACTTTCCTGTCAATGTGTTCTCCATAAAACTCCACAGAATCCCACTACTGCAATCAGGAAGCTATGAGTAAATCGCCAGATGCTGCTGGACTTGTATGTGTGTGTGTGTGTGTATGTGCGTAACCTTGTTAAACAGTGTAATAGAAACTGATCCTGCCAAACATCAGAGCTCTTTTCACTGTAACATTAATTAGCAAGAATTACAACAGTAAGATCTTTCTCACAGCCACTTGGCGCTCAGATCTGTGTCCAAGTCTTAAACGAAAGCAGTGTTTGGCTTTTTTTTCCCACTCAGACAAAAGTGGGGAATTATTTGACCAAGCTCTGTCAAGTAAGTGCTGTCCTGGACTACTGTTATATCACCAAAGTGTAACTCCTGTGGGAAATCTCTGGCTCTCTAGCTGTTAAAGGCTCTGCTCTATGCCGTTAACAGTATCACCATCCAACTTGTCGGTGGAGCACCAGTCCCAAGAATTTAACACCGTCCTGTGCAGACGGATCCTGGACTTACTGATCAGTCAATATAAGCAACATGACCTCTTCACCTTGGAAGCGGAGCGGGGGGGCACCTGGCAGGGGTGTGTGCTAAAACTGCTCCTCGCTTCTCTGTGAGCAGCAAGAGCAAGAACTTTCCTCATTTTATATTACTGTTGACACCATAATCCTTTGTCAGACCAGCAACAAAGACGATGAGGTGATCTACAGCACTGTCTTTGCGCTGCAGACAAAAGGAAGTCTACCACCCCCCCAACAAATAAACTACAAATTTCGAAAAAATGACGCTTCGACCATTGTGTAATGCTGAGGATTTTCTCACAAATGTCCTGAGTAATTCACCCTCCAAACCACAACAGCAGGTGGCACTGTGAGCGATTTACAGGCACCGGGAAGTTGAGAGCCAAGAGATTGGACACAACCGCCACCATCAGACCCGATCGAGACCTAGATGGAGGATATGAAATGTTTTATGATCCTGAGCACAAATAATACAATTCTAATGAATTATGAGTCAAATTTAGCTTAAGGTTATGCAAGTGACTACTTCCTGTAATTAAAATTAAACGTTTATAGAGTACAGACAACATTCATAATGTGAAAATAAATTTACATTACATTATCATCAAGTGTAAAAATGGTTAACAATAACGCACTAACCGCACTGTTGTTCAATATAGAAAAAATTCAACTTAGAAGTCCCACAGCTGTAACTTGAAGTGAATCAAAGTCTAGTATTATCTACTCAAACTGATACTACTTTTTCTTCCATAACTAGTACACAAGCTTCATTTTTTTTGCATTTAGAACATTTTAAACTGTTTGTGCAAGTATTATTATACAAAGTACTTTTTTTGTGTGTGGTTTTGGAGAGTGAGAAAAATTAAAGTCATTCCTGTCAGCTCAAATTTTTTTGGGAATCAAAACATTTGTTTTGGCATCAATTTAGCCTCATACAGGTAGTACATAAAAAGCTCACAAAGACTGGGTGATTATTTTATTTTTATTTTGTAATCAGACTTACAGGGTGTGAGTATTTAGAAAAATCCTGTTATCACTCTCACAAGGGTCATGGTTACAGTTATGTTTAGTTTTATGTACTGGTTTGGATGTGGTAGGCATTTGGCTGTGATGGGTAAGGTTAGAGGTTGTAGCAAGGGAGTGTCTCTTGGTGTGTGTGTCTATCAGAGAGGCGCCCCCAAGGCTGAATCAAAGTCATTAGGGTCATTGAGCTCATCAACAAGCTCCACACTAAACCATGACCTGAGTTCTGGTGGTTTCTGTTTCCTGTTTAAATTGTACTATAGGACAGAGTATTATTGAATGAATGAAATAAATAAAAAAAGTTAATTGCAAACAAAAATAGTCAAATACTCACGTGCTGTTTTGAGGTTCTTACACCTTACGATAATTACATGTGTGCTGATATGTATTTCTCTACATTTCAGAGAAATATTGTACTTTTTACTAAATTCCATTATTTCACTGCTGTGACTCCTTTATCAGATAAAGAATTTACATAGTAAGTTTATAATATCACACAGCTCCTCTAGTAACACATTGAATACAATTATCTACTTGTACCAAGTACTTTTTTATAGAGTAGGAGCAACAATTTCACCCAAGTGAAGAATGATATCATATTTAGAGATAGTTGAATCCACTTGTGTGTAATGTCAATAATACAATTGCCCTGACTTCCTGCAGTGAATCCAACGTTCCACACGGTGGCAGTGTTTGATAACAAAGGCCCCTCCGGTGTGTAATGCGAGACTTTGTAGATGCTTCTTACTCTCTCAGTCAACTTATATTTTTGTCTAAACATTTGAGGAAAACTTAGGTACAATAGCTAATATGTGTTGACATGTTTTTCATTCCATGAGCAACAGTGGTTTAAGGGACTGCCTCCTCTTTCCTTTATATTTTTGACATTTTATTAAACTTCTCTTTATTAATTTGCCCTGTTTAAATTATAGGATGTGCTAGATTACCAAAAGGACAATTGGAGATCAGCGATAAGCTAATTTCTTAGTTGCCCATCTGTTGCAGGTATATGAGATATAGAAAAGTGAAGTCCTCAAATACAAATGTCAGGTCACAAGTGAACAACCATCTACAAAAGTACACATTTTTGCATTGTTGAGCAAATTTTTCAAAAACAAACATAGAAAGAAATCAAGAATTTGAAGATATTATTTATCAAAGTGATGATGTATATACATATACAGTAGTTGTTTGAATGATAATAGGAAGACTGTAGTAGCCGATGAGAGAAAGGGAATATACAGATGAGAGAAAAGATGGTGAGCGAGGTCATCTCACCTGTTTCATCTGCTCCTTCAGTCGCCTTCACCACTCGAGCTTTCATCTTAGTCAGCCCCCCAGGGGAGAACACTGGCCCTCTGTGTGTGTGTGTTGGGGAAAGAGGGGGGTCTTGCTACAGGATCCCCACATCTTTAAAGGGGGATGATGACAACGGTAGATAATGGTGAAAAGGACTAACAGGGGTGTGTGGAACGTGTGTGTGTGTGTTGGTGTGGAGGGGGCTTTGTTTGTGAAATCTCTTAAAAGACCTGTGATATTCTACCTGCTTAACCAACCCCACATACACACACACACACACACACACACACACACACACAAACACACACACACACGTTTGCAGTGGCTACACTGCTCTCTTTCCCGAAGTTTATATCACTCTTTTTCAAATGTTATAAAAAGAATATCTTTTTATAAATCTGTAACCTCATTATTCCATCAGCTTTGAACTATTTGTGACCCCCATGTGTTAATATAGAGAAAATAGCGTGAACAGTTTAAGAAAGTTTTTTGGTCTAGTAGTGGATCTCTTCACATATATATATTTTTGTATGAATAGCTGCTGATAGCAGCAGTTTTTAACGTTTTACAGAAACATGATGATTGGCTATCAGTGGTCATTCCAATATCTGATGGGTTATAGCATGAATGGCCACCGACTGAGGTAGAAGTAAGAAAAGGAGAAAAATATAGATAAAATACAGTAAGCATGAAAATAAAATTCACGGAAATTAGTCTAAACTAAGCTGCACTTCTTATAACAATAACCTTAGTTACGACAGATGGTGACACTACAAGGACGGTGACAGTCACCAAAATCAGTCAGTTTCTCCTCTTGAGATCATGAATATGTATGTAAATTGTGTCCTTTTATTGGTTATATAGTTAGGGAGTGTAGTTACCAAGGACACAGACAGTTTGGCAGGACTCAATCAATAGGTTTTTTTTTCTTTTCTCTAAAACACATTAACACATTAACATGAGATTACTTACCTCCTCCTATGTAAGTGTAAAATCAAACTGTAAATGACTCCTGTCTGTCATTATTGACACGATGACGAGTCATGATGCTGAGAGCATGCGGCTGATCTGGTGTGTAAGCAGAACAAGTAGAGTGAAGCATAACCTGTGTTCGCTGGCTAATCCTGAGTTAGTATCCCCATGTTAATCTGATCTGTGAAAAGAAGACAAACTGTTGACATTAGGTGTGGTGACCGATAAGAACACATCGCACTATGTCAGCCAGTCGCACTCCACACCGCTCCATCCAAAGCTTCATCATGGATCATGTGAGAAAGTCTGCTTTGTGGTATAAGTCACACAGCCTTCATCAAAAATCCTATTCATGCATAATAAAACAAATACACGACCACGATCCAGGCAAGTTTACGCTTGATTTTCATGTCTCATTTGTTAAAATGACCCAAAGGATTTGAGTGCACACATTAGGTAACATCAGGCCTGACTGTGACATAGTGATAGGTCTTGTTTGCATGGCGCCTAATCAACAAAGAGCATAAGTAGAGATCAACCAGGTGACAGACCACGCACACATACGGGAGCTCACCACCACGCAGGGAGAGAAGATGTAATTGTAGCTTTGTTTGAAATTGTTTGTATAAGTGTTGTTGGAGGCTGAAGATTGGAAGCAGTGTTTCCTATTCACAAGAAGTTAGTAAAAGCAGAAACTATATAAAAAAATATGTCTATAACAGACTTGTGTTATTTGTGATTCTGTTCTTCTTTATGAAAACAAACCAGTCTGACAAGTTCAAAAGAAATTACCTAATTCATTCATATTTGTATTTGTATCACTGAGATTATAATTCAGAAGGAAAAAATTCTAAATCTGAATGTTCGTATGCGGCTCACACATCTTGAGAGGCGTTCGTCTTGTCGGCTTCAAATAATAGTTGATGGCCTGAGGAAGTGCAAAGTCGAATTTGGTGCAATGTGGACATACAGTATGACTATATTCAACATGAATAAAGTTTGAATAAGCAGACAAGTGGCGCTCTGTAGAAGCAGGGCCAGTGACTCATCAATTTAAATGACCTCAATTACGCCCACACATTTATTTAGCTTTCTTGAGTACTCTAAAAGACACTGGGATAGGCATTAGTCATCAGGTGAAGACACACGGGTGCTGGTCATGGCATTATCAGACCTGTGAAGAATATTTTGAATCAACAAAAGATATGAGAACTATGCCACATATATCAAAATATGATAATAACTCTTATTCTAAGTATTGAGACTGGATGACAGACTGAGAGCAGACTGGAGAACGACAGCCTTAAAGCTGGCCTTCGAAACAAGAACAAATTCTATCAACAGTCAGATCTTTGACGTGATATCATCCCTCTGAAGAATAAGGATGTTGCTGACCAGGATATCCTTTACTATGCAGCTGGTGTTTGTGAATGAAGCATTGTTATTCATTTTACTGTTCCTATCTAAACACTGATGCACTAAACAAACTCATGATAGACCGCCGTTTACACAGGCTCCCGCTGAGCCCCTTCCTAGCTCCCCTGAGGATTATCCCTTCGTAATCAGACGGTAACGCTCACTGTGTAAGTGACAGAAGCCGGTCGGGTCCCAATCCCATAACTGAGATGTCAGTTTGTCAAAGGGGAAGAGTCCAGCGTGGTTGTTATTGTTGTTAAGGTTTTTACAAGCTAATGGGTAAACTTCATGCTCTTACTCGAGCAAACAGTGAAACAATGCCGGGTTAGCGAAAGATTAACACAAAGCGGGATCATAGTCCTGCTGTTTTAGCATTTGCACACATGCCTGCACACACGCCCGCTGATACACAGAGAGCCCACTGATTGTTTAAGAACTTCATACAGGGTCCTTTCAAATAGTTTTTCAGAAAGCATTTGATTACAGATCAATGTCAAAAATAAATAGATTGCTGAATTCTCTTCGTAAATATAAAATATAATGTTGTACCAGCTAATGTGCAGCTGCTTAAGTTATATAAATGTTGCTGAAACATACAGATTCTTATCATCAGGCTTTTATTTTTGAATCATTTGCATAATTGCAATGGTAGGGTCCTAAAGGTCTCTCTCTCTCTCTCTCACACACGCACGCACGCACACGCACACACACACACACACACACACACACACACACACACACTGTTTGTGCACTGTGATGCACCTCAAACTCATGCTAACCAACAGGTTTTTGTACACCGCAATTGTTCATGTGTGTACAGAGCAACTGAAGCCGCTACCTTTGCATGTGTAATTGTTTTTTATATGTGTATGAAAATGTTATCACAATTTTGGAACGTTAACGGCTGTGTGCTGGAGTTGTAATAATGTTTCTTTTGAACATAGCAATTGGAGAGAGAGAGAGAGAAATAGTGTGTGTGTGTGTGAGAGAGAGAGAAGGGGGGGGGGGGGGTTAAGTTGAGATGAGGGATGAATGAAAAGGCCAGAGGAGAGCCGTCTGTCTGTATGGGTTTTGTAGCTGAATAGATGAGAGCCAGTGTTGCCTCAGGCTCTCCCTGACAGGCTGGCTCTTAGTACCTACCTGCACATCACTCACCTGTTCAAATACATGCACATACGAACAGGGTGGGGGGCCTGTTGGCAGTTTTCGGAGTTACAGATCGCTGCAGATTGTGGGGGTTATAGAACGTTCTCATTTGAATGCTTACGTTCTAACCACAAGCCCTGGAGTTCCCACTGTTTCTCCGGTTTACTCACTCAGACTAATCCTAATCATACTGTTTCTGCTGTTTTTGTTTTTTTTCGCCTTTATTAATAGGACAAATTTAAAAGGCCATGCAGCAAAGGGCCGGGTTGGACTGGACCCTCAAGCCTCAGTACGTAGGGACACCGACAGTCATCTCACTTCCCTGAATGTGCTTGCTTTTTTTTCATGTAGGTCCATGACTTTCTCCCTGGGAAATCTGTTACAAATGTAGAAAAACATTAGAGAAAGTGACACAAAATCCCTGTATGTTCCCTGTGATCTGGATCTACACCACATTTCACAGAATCTAGATTATCTGTATATTTCACAGGCCTTCATTAAAGCCTAGAGAGATTGGACCAGTTTGACATTTCTGTTGACTCCTTTCTGATACTGCAGGGATAACAACAGTATTCCTGATATGATGCAGGATGTAACAAGACTCTTTCCTCAAGAATAAAAGTCCTGGATTCACTTTTGCCCTGAGGAATCAGGAGAAAACAATCTGGCAATTAATACAATAATAAAACAGATCTTCTTTCACTGTCTTTGCTTTGCAAATAATACTCTTTTCTGCTTTCTTCAACATTGGGAGGGGGTATTTTACAATGGTTACATTGATTTCTCACATAATAATTCATCAATCTTAATGAAAAGGAATCTGATCTGTGAAGGAGACTGATATTTATGAGTGTTTTCAATTTGGTGCAGATCCAATTAAGAAGAAGTGTATTTAAGTGTGGTTTCAAAAGGGGGGGATGTTTGGCCTTGGCAGAGCTAAGTGCTCTACTGAGTGCCATTCTAGTTTTATCAGTCCTTTTATAAACAGCAAGCTCAGCATCATTGCCGTTCATATAATTCCAACCTGGAAATATCAACAGGTGCTTTTCCAACAGCTGCTCCAAAACTAGAAAGCCTTATTTTACATTAATCTCACGTGAACACACCAAAATACAACCTCCCATCCTCTCTCCCCTCTCACTCTTGCATTTCTCCTCCTCTCTTTTCCTCTCCCATCAGCTCTCTCCCTGCCCCAGTGAGGAGACAGAGGGATTTTGATGTTGCCCCAAACAATGGGCAATTTGGTGATTTCCTGTGCGCCAGTGTCATATGATTTTGTCCTGAGGCTGTGCTGTTCGAGAGCCTTTTGTCTGGCTGGCCTGAGCCATGGAAGTCAGACTTCCCTCTTTCTCTCTATCCCTTTTCATGTGGCCTGTGTGAATGAGCCCAGTCCACGGCTATTGTAGGGTGATTTAGTGATTTATCCACGGGATCCAATGACTGAGGGTTTGACGTGCAGTGTTAACTGTGTATTTGATACTACCAGCCAGGTCTTTCACAGGGATAGTCTCTCCACATAGAAAAAGACTTGTGCATTGTGGGAAACAATAGCTTTTGTCGCTTGGGATAATAGATAGGGTTTTAAAAAGGGTATTCATGTTCCTGTGGTGATTAGATGGTTGTAATGTTTAAGTTGCATTAAAAATGATGATGATCCTCTCTTTGACTCTAATGACGTTCTCACTGTCAGGTGTTTTCTTTCTTCTACTCAAAGTTTACCTTAAAAGAGCTGTTAGATTTCATTCAGTCAGAATCAATCATATCATCTTTAAAAGTATTTTACAGTTCGTGCAATACGATTTGCCGGCTGTATTGGTGAGATGGCTGTGTGGAGCTGACATGTCGAGGAGCTAAGTAGAACTGAGTTGGTGTAAATAACAAGCGGAAATGTGTGTAACTGTGCGAGTGACGTGCCAGCTAATACACTGGATTGACATGGATAGTTGAAAACGATGTTAATTAGCAAATGTCAAGTAGAGATTCTTTCTGCCCTAACACGCTCCTGTCCCGAGGATATACAAGAAGCACCGGTACTGTACGAATGTGAGAACTCAAAGTTCAAATTCCATCTCATGCACTCATGTGGTGTGATCGCGTGCAAAGGAGCAAGGGAAACTGGACGAGGTGGTACACCAGATGCCAGATGAACCAGATGAATCCGTCTTGAGATTCCCCTCCTTATTTATGTTTTTAGCAAGTACTGTCTTCAGATCTATTTGTAAGATGATGACAAATGTCTGCACATCAAGACCCTTCATCTCATCTTTACATTTAGTGATTCAGAGTCTGGGCATGCTCGGTGAAATGAGGTCGAACACTAGACGTTGCTCCTTTTGTCTGTGGTGCCTTCTCCGCTGTCTCAATTGGGTGGAAAGCCAAGCCCGCAGATTTGTTGTCGTTGAACATTCAGGCATTGTATGATATAAAGTCGACAAACAGCCTCAGCTGTGTTTGTTGCTTTGCCGTCTACGGTGAAGAACACAAAACTCTTCACAAGCCACTTCGCAGATGCTCCGGTGTCATGGTTGTTCACTCTTGTTTGGCTTGCTAATGTCCTCCAGTTTCATCTGACTTACTTGCGCTGATAGGTCAAGAGGGCATGCAACAAGTCAAGCTGATAATGAGTGTCCTCTGCTGAAACATGAGGCTTCTAGACTAGACTCTAAATAGGTAATATCAGTTCGTATGTGAACCTTCTCTAATGAATGTTCACATTTTAACAGTGACAGCCAGTCAGTTATTATGAAGGTGGATAGGTAGTCTGCTGCAAGAGATCAGCAAGATAGATGTTGAAACTGATAAAGTTGTTTCTGATAAAGGGCTACATGCTAGAATTCAGGTCTCTAATAAAATGTAACTGATTTGTATTGTAGAATAATGCTGTAGTACACCTGGGTCGAGATGTATTGTTAGCCACAGGAACTAAAGCAGCAACCAAAACTTTTTACTTGAGTGAACAACCTTGTCTTGAGTGTTAAGTGTTGGAATGATTACCCCGTCCCTTACATATCTGCACACTGCTCACTTCTCAAAGTGCCCTGTAGGATGATGTTGCATTGTTTTGTGGCAAAAATTGTTTAAAGTTCAATTTCTATTTCTGATAACCCTCTCTTTTTCCTGCTGGTGCCCTGCTGGGTTAATGTCTTATGGGTTCAATTTTCCTCTTACTCTGTCTTGCTGGAGATTTTTAAAGTGCCTTTACATTTTTTTATCTAACAGAATGGGAACATGCTGGAATTGTGTTGGTGAGTTTGCAAGATATTTTTTGCAAAAGATTTAATAAACCTGGGACAAGTGAAAAAGTGACAAGAAATACAAGTGTGTGGTGGTGCCAGCGAGAAGACCACGGAAAACAGACAGTTCAGACAAAATCGACTCGATCATGCAAATCGCTGCTGCTAAAACAGTTACACTAGTAGTTATATTTAGCAATATATTGCTAACTACACATGGTTTGCCTATACTAACAAGAAAGTGTTATAAAGGTCTCCTATAGTTACCTTTGCTGTCAGCCAGGAGAACTATTTAATCGCTTCTTAGCTGGAAATCCAAACTTTGTTAAGACCTCAATAACACAGATATAGTCAGAAATTCAACTCACTGAAATGTATGTCTGTGCCACGGTGAACATGGTTTACTTTGAGAATCCCTGAGGCTAGTTGCACCTCCTCTTCTTCCTTTTTCCATAGCTCCATCCTGCCATCCAGTCTGCCGTGCAAGGAAGTTTTTAATGCGCAATGGTATGTAATCCAATGTCCGTGTAAGCTTTGGTTGCTTTTCAAATTCAATTCTGTCATGCTGAGAACCTCCAGGTGATTTTATCACTCGTTCACTGAGCACACACTCAGTGTATGCTCAGTTTGGCAAATTTTACTTTCAATGCACATTGAATAAAAACTGCATACCGGTAAATGTGCTAGTTTTTTTGCTAGTGCCCACTGCCAACTGTGGCTAAGATAAAAGAATTATGTATTTCAGTTGTTAATAGGGATGCATGATACATTTTTTGTACGCATCGGTCTACTTGGTTTAGGATTAGAGAGTAAATGTTACAAATAGGTTGGAAGTGGATTTCTGACTTGGTTCAGAGCAGCTGCAAAGTGTATTTACTGTTTCTGCATAGCCCCCCGGGTGCTGTGAGCTAACTAGGATCTTTATACATTTACAGTTATGTATATTAAAAGAAGAGACGAGTGCAAAGGACAGATGGACCAGATCCAGGCTGCATTTGTTTCTGTGGATCACATGTAATTTAGTATCATTACAGCCCAGAGTTTTGATAGATTATGGCTTGATTGCATTTCCTTTCTTTCCTGGAAGTTTACACCTGATCAGTGTATTTTAGTGTGGTGTATTTGAGCAACCTACTAGTTGACTAGATTTGACTTGAGTTTCTTTTTTAACATCATCTGAATCTGAAATTGTTTTGGGGATTGGACACTTCATACATTCAGAAAGAAGTGGTTACGGTTAGTGGAATATTTCAGGGGAACAAATTCAGTGATATTCAATTCTTATCTAAACCATCAGTAGTGCTTAGATTTTAAAATATAGTTTACAGTTGCTCACATTTAAGTCATAATATTTCAAATTATTATGGCAATTATTTGCTTTAAGGCTTGACTAGGATGTTGGCAACCTGAAAAGTAAGAGTCAACTACGATATTTATGCAGGCAATAACCAGAGTATACTTGCAGTCTAAATGAAAACTTTACACAAGATATTAGATTCTCTTGGCTTTCGATAATTTGACCAGTCAGTGACACGCAGCACTGGAAGCTTTTTGGACATTTTTGGAGGAGGAAACTCAGGACCAGGAACCACAACTTGAAGGAGGTCCCATTGATTAAAAGTTCCTGCAAAAAATGTCCTTGTTTCCTGGAAAGTGTCCGACCAAAGGCAACCCTGATGTACTGTGTATCACAAAGTCAAACAAAGGAGAAGAGAGGGTTATTACTGGATGTGTCACCAAGGATTTGGTGCTTAGCATTAAACACAGCATGACCTTGGGTTTGTGTGTGTAATCAACCAATAAAAGGTCGTAATGAAACCAAAGGTGCAGTGGTTCTACCAGGGACTGAATTAAAAAGCTAATCTGAACATAGTTAGTTCCTTCTAGGATTCGTGCTGTGACATATATCCTCTGTGTTTGCTGAGATCCGTCTGTCACCTCCTATGACCTCCAGCGAAGACAGACCTGCTGGCTTTGATCACACACACGTTCTTCCATACATCGGCAGACAACAGGCTACCATAATGCTTGTCCTTCTTCAAGATAAGCTTCATCGTGTTTTGTTCATGACAAAAGTTGTGTGTGTGTGTGTGTGTGTGTGTGTGTGTGTGTGTGTGTGTTTGTGTGTGTGTCTGTGTAATTTGATCCTCTTACAGAAGATAGTTGTGAGTGAAATGTTATGATCAAACATGCAGATACTGAAAACCGAGACGAAGTGTGACGTATGAAAAAAGAGTGAGAGAAAGAGTGAAACACACACATAATAATACAAATAAAACATAATACCCCAGTTTGCGCCTCTCACAGCTAGCCTCTGGTAGGGTTAGCAACATCAGCAAGACTAGAAAAAGTTTTTTTATTCTGCAGTGGCAGTGAACACAGCACATACGTCCACCATGTAACGTTCTGTTTTCAAACATAACATGATATTTGGGCTGATGAACAAACCAGTGATGTTAAAATATCTTGTAAATTAAAAAGCTCCAGTAAAATCATGGGATCCATCTGGTTCTCTCTGTTAGAGAGGTTCGCTGATATGTCACCTCCTCCGAACAAGTCTCTCGCAGGCTAAATATCTAGAAGAATATGCAACAACTACTGCAAACTAGGGCGCAGGATGGAGTCATCATGGTGATGAAACATGGAACTGGTGAGGTGCCCCCTGATTGCATGCAGCTTTTATGCAAAGTACTATAGGAATGACTTTAGCACTCGCCTTAAATGGAAGGATAAAGGAAGGATAAAACCATTTCTGGTTTGATAAGTCAATCAGGCTTCCAAGTTCCAAGTTGGCCAGGTCTTATTAAAGAACAGATTCATAACTCATGGATATGACTTATTATGTTGTTCTCATGACTAATTGACCCCCCCCCCCCAAGTGTATCTACAGGGGCCCAAGTTGTGCCATGCCTCAAAGCAGTTCCAATCTGCATTTAGACAACTACTGCTATTACTACAACTAATCAATAGATACCAGGATAGGTTCAATATCATGTCATTCAATTGCATTATGTGATCACAAACATGCCCAGTCAGACATGGTTGTATGTCTCCGGAATGACAGTAAAGTTCAAGGCTGGAATAAAAACGTTCTTCAATGAATACAATCGCCAACGGAGCCATTATTGAAAAGACACAACTCTACCCTTCTGAAAAAATCAGAAAAGTAAGTCTGCAGCACGCATCGTTCTTGATATATTCAGTCTTTCGTGTACTACGTTATATGATGTCGTAGATGAACATTGTCGACTTGTGAGGGTTAATCATGCCGAAAGTTTTGAAATGGATCCAGTCATTTAAGAGTCAGCTTTTACAACAGGTTTATACTCATTTATGAGGTGGATTTGATCCGACTGGGGTGAATGCAAGTGAAGCATCAGGATGTGAGCTCATGTTTTTATTGCACCATGTTTGTTAATGACTCTGCCTGTTTGTTGCTGTGTCTTGAAAGTTCCCCCTCAGGTAGCACACAGTAGATGGTATCATATTTATCAGTGAGTTCTGTATGTTTATATCACATTTTCACCCAGCAAAAGTTCTTTTTTTCTCCGATATATTGTGGTTGACTTTTCAGTCACCTATCACATCAAGCGATTACAACATTGACACAAAAGTCACTCCCACATCATTGATGTGATCATTGCAGAGCTCCATGAAAGCACATCCTGTGTTGACTGACAGCAGACAACTAGCGTTTCTTTATGAGCACGTTGCCTTTGCTCATGACATTTTCTTTCCTTTATGTTTGTATCAACTTGTTTCATCTGATGTCTTCGTCACCTTTTCACTTTCAAACACATCTACCACACCGGTGATAAACAACACTTGGTAAAACATAATAACAGAAAATTTGCTATTCAGAGTTGGGGAGCGTTTCACACACAGATGAAGGCTGTTCCCTCACAAAAACGTCTGTTATAATTGAGTCACTAAGTGCAGATAGTAATCTAAACTGGACAAGGGTTAACATCCTGGAGCAGCTACAGTTATGTACTAATTTGAAACCAGCTTATCGTGAGTAGATGTGTGTGTGTGTGCATTAAATATAGCAGTAGAAATAAAGGGCTAAGTGCACATGCAGATATGGATGAATATTAAGCAATTATGGTGAAAAAATATTTTACATTAGTATATCAGGTTTGGGTTCAGAGACCTAGTCACCATCAACTTATGCATGTCAAAGGAATGATGTGCATTTTTTACATTCTCCACCTGAGGGCAGTGTGTTGTGGTTATTATCATGGTGGGAGGTTAGCTGGCAGGTCTGCATGGTTCTAGTAAGGAGGTTGATCAAAGGCAGTACAGTGTCCAAAGACGATAAAATACTAATTTAACTAATGTATTTTTACATAAAAATCAATATCAAATATTGATTGGTTTATCTTGTTTAACTTGAAAAAAGACAGAGGGTGACGTCAAGGTTCAAAGGAAATGATGCTCATAAAAAAAATGATCTCTTTTAATGTAATTTTAGGAAAGACTTAGTGTGAGAGGGGGTAGATTTTACACAACTATATAAATATACATCACCAAGCAGATGTGTTAGCCAGTAAAGTGAAGATGTTTTTTAGTTTTTTTTAATCATGTAGTCTGCAGTTTCAATGTAATATTATGAACACTTAACTTTATTATAAAGACCTTTAAATAAAGTAGCACTTTACATTAAACTATTACAGTTTTGGGTTTTAGAACTGGAGGAATAACATCAGATGTAATAGAGTAGTCGATGTTAGTTACAATCTGACTGTTTGGTTACATGAAAACCGGAATATAAATGGAATATTTTTATGTTAATCTAATGTCTTACTCTGAATCAGGTCAATAATTGGAATATTGTTGTTCACTGACGTTTACTCCATAGTCATCAAATGCAAAATTAGAGAAACTTATTTGGGACACGTGGCAGAACATGAGATTGGCAGCTGACAGATAAACAGAAATGCTGTTGCGAAATCATTTTAACAAGGAACAGTAAAGTCATGATTCCAACATGAAAGGCAACTTGAGTTCAATGGGTTTGCCAGTAATACTTGAAACCACGGCACAATTAGAGCCTCTAAGTTACATCCGTCTTCACTCCGCTGTTTCCTTCTTCCCTTAATTTTATCATGTATGTGTACGGCAATTGATAATTTCCAGGATGTACGTGTATGCTTTTAATGCACCTGCGTGTGAATGTGTGAGCATGTTTTCTATCTGTATCCGTGTGTGTGTGTGTTTGTCTTCTTTGTGTTTGAAAGAGTGAGCTGAGGTTAACTCATCACGTCTCCTCTTCCTTATCAGTCAATTATGTTTATGAGTTGTCTGTATGGACATAATTACTGGGGCCAGACAAAAACGCACACACACACACACACACACACACACAAACACACAAACACACACACACACACACACACACACACACACACACACACAACATATTCTGTACCAGGCACAACAATAATCACTAAGGGGGGTTTATGGGATTTATACAAATATTTTTATTGAAGGTGTTTATGAGTTTTGTGATTCGCCTTTTTGATGAAGCCCGTGAGGCGGAAACGACAGCAGTGGGAGCGAAACCATCTGACAGGACATGAATCACTGGAACGCTTGGAAGCTTTGACTAAAACAACACATGCCATGAAGATGCGAATCAAAGTGCAAGACAAACAAATTGGCTGTTGAAGTTATCATCGGTATTCATGCTGTTTGATGTGGAGAGCTATGTCAAGCATGCATAGACTGTATATTTTTCTCACTCAAGCTCGAAACTTCAAAAACCAGCAGAAAAATGAATGAGTGAGCAAGCGTGAGGAGAGGAGACGGGGTGGAGAGAATGAGGTCGAATGAGCGCGTTAGAAAAAAGGAAGAAAAAGCAATAACAGAATTCCAGATGCTGGGTTTCCTAGATGGTTGATAGTGCTGCTGTGGTGCCACTGCTGCAATAGCATCTAAATAGAAAATCTCCCTGAGTAAATGAGTATCCCATCTGGGAGCTTTGAAGTTCCTCAGCAGCGAGACCCAACGCTTCCGCTTTGCATTACAGAGCCAGTTTGCGGTGGGTTTCCCAGGGGAATTAACAATACGTGCTTAGATCCATGCATGCCTATGTGTGTTTGTGTTGGTGTTTATTACAGTCCTGCAAGCCAGACTGGATGGGTGCCACATTGCTTGGTGCGCATCTCGACTATTCCTGTTGTTTCTTTAACGTACAAACTCTGTCCACACACACACTAAATAAAGAGATGCGGTAAAACACATAATCACTTTGATGCTAATTTACTCTTGTGTGTAATGTTGCCTAACATTAGTTGAATACCTGATAAGAGAGAAAACTAATAGGATTCCATTTAGACTCTTGTTAAACAAAGTCACTTACTTCCATACACCAGTTGGATAGCTCATTTATCACCAGATTTCATTGTCAGTGTAGTACGGTGCATCACTGGTGCCTAACCTTTGCCGGCACTGTTCAGATTTGGGTTCCCTGCTTTAATTCAAAGGATACGTAGGTAGTGTTTTTAAATTCTGTTATAGTTTTTGGTCTTTTAAAGAAATACTTGACTGAATATATATTAGTCCTTAGTATTTTTTCTACCTCTTGTAGATTTGAGAGATCGCTCTGAGAAGTCAGGATTCACAAAAGTTGCCGTGGATTTCTATGGAAACTTTTCCAGCTTGATATTGACTGAAAAACCAGTACATCCATGTTTGGAGAGCAACTATGTTTGTTTTCGTTTTTGGTAGAACAATGGAGCTCTATCCCACAGAGGAAAATGACATAACAGACTTAAACCACAGAGTCGATACTTATTAGTATGATCAATTCAATGCTTTTGGTCTTTGTCTGTGTGTTGAGGATGATAGAAGCGTACAGTATAAGCAGACGAGGTTGCTGACCCAGCACTTGTGGTATATTTTCTGTGTTGTGTATATCTCAACAGTCTTGGGAAGGTCTGATCTTATGAATGCCTCGAGGTAAATCCTACTGATTTGGTATAAATGTTCAGTTGTAGCGTTTCACGGTGACCCCATGAACGCTTTTTTGGCTCGTGAACGTGTTAATGTCAAGTGAAGGCGTTCGAAATCAGGGCATCCTCACAAATAATGTTTTTGAACTCTTGAGTCTGATACATTTAGTCGGCTCTTGGGGAATTTATTACAGTTATTATATTTTTTATGATTTGTATGGTGAAACAACATATGTATAGGAAATATAGATAGTCATCTCTGACTTGCATCGGTATTTGTCACCAGAGTACATGTGTGCTTTCTCCATGTGCACAATCAAGCTAGCTATTTACATGTAGTTGTGTGTCTGCCGCAAACAGGACTCAATGTCCTTTGTTTGCTGTGCTCTCCACATTTTGCAGGTGTACCAGTCGACACAATAAAGAAGTCTATCATCATTCTTGGCTTGGAGCCCATACTCGTATCTCAGTTGCGATGTAGTTTTATACCAGATAGGATTTAAACGTCCTCCAACACCTGTTAGAATTAGATAGTTAGATAATGTATCATGAAAGGCTTTGCCAATACATCTCCCATTAGTTTGTGGACATACAATGGATATTTAAGTCACCATTACTAAGAAGTATAGTTATCAAGCAGACTGAAAGAACTAATGTGGCCTTTGGAGGCTTTTACATCAGTAATGGCTCATCTGGTGTGTGTCTGGAAAACTGAAACAAACACCTTTTCCTTTTTAATCTCCCGGCTACCACTTGTCTACACCATTTGACCATGAATTGTGTCACAGTTTAGCAAATTGCTGATTCATTGGCTGTAACTGAACACAATCTGAGGGCTTGTTGAATGCACTATAAGAGATTAATACTCCAGGCTGTGGTTTCATGAACTAGGAATTAGAAAGAATGAGTAGTTTTCCCAGTTTGTAGTGACAAATGTGTACTCTATTAGGGTTAGTCAAAAATACAAATAGTGATCTAAAGCTTTTGCAGGAACTCAGTAGGGAACAGGGTCTAAATTTAACTTTAACTTTAATTTAAAACTTTTTACCCCCCAAAAAGTACCTGCTCGAGGGAAAGTATTTTATGAACATGCAGGAATCTTTGGGGTGGAGCTTGTAGCACTTAAGATGCCTGATTGGTCAAGTTTTTTATTTCACATGGTTTATCTCTTAAATTTGGTTACTAGTGTCTCTTTTCCAATCAACAGCAATATGGATCATGGATTTGTATCTTCTCCATTCTGATTGCTGTAGTGTTGCTCGATTTGTACAACATCAATATTATTGTGTTGGTGGGCGGGAGTGGAACAGCATGTTGTAGCCATTGGTTGTTCATATGCTAGCAGGATAATTGGACTAATCTCCCCTGGTCTTAAGACATGTGTGAAAGCAGGTGAACGGTGGTCTGCAGGAACCTTTTAGTTCCTTCAAAAAAGTACTTTTGGTCAAAACGTGACCTAATATGTCAGTCTGGAGCAAGCAGAAAGAGACATAGATGATTTGCTTAGAATACACATAATTCTAATTTCACTTTACTACAGTATTTGTTACCTATACTCACAAATGTAAAGATAACGACAGCCAATGATGTCAATGTCTCCTGGAATTCAAATTCTCATGAAGTTATGTGTTCTAGGTGGATTTCAAGAAGAGTGGAAAATACAATACAATACAAAAAGGAATCAAGGTGAAAGCATGATTAAATTATAAATATTTAAATGAATTAGTAAAATCAAGTAATTTGAATTTGGTTAATGTTGCCAAGAAACACACATTTGTCTTAGAACAAATTTTACTTTATGAACGAAACATGACACCTTTGATCCTTGGAGCCTAGATGGTGACATGACATGACCAATGAATAAGGCACAGAAAAAATTAGGAAGAAACGTCTATTGAGAGGGGAGGAGACACAGTCATGCAATATCTGTCATACCTTCAGTAGGTAGATGTAGCAGTAGCATGAGAAGAAGTGGTTGAATCGGATCAAGTCACCTCCCAATTGGCAGTTGGTGCGTTAAATGGGAAGATGCAGTTCCAGGTCCTTTCTTGAAATAACAATAGCTGTCTTTGTCTTCTCTATACTCAAGCTTAATCAACCCACATAGAACTGTGTGATTCAGTGACTAATTGCTGGACACCATGCCAAACCTTTAACTTTCGGTAGTCACACCTTTGCACTTTAACACCTTCTTACTTACTCACGGCCTAGGCGGTAGACCAAAGCTCAGCATAAGCTGTAATTTGGTGCATCAGCAAAATATATTTGAACAGTTATTGAAAAATAATGAAGACGAGTTAAGTGAATACTCTTGCACATATACTAGGCTCCAATAGTTTGCTCTCTTCAAATCTAATCATAATTGAAATGTGAATTTTTTGCTCAAAATTGTCTTGAAATTTGTGGCCGTTGGCAGTTTTGATGATTTTTATTTTGTACAAGGAAAAAATACCATATTTTTGTAGAGTTGTTCAGCTGAGTGGTTTGTGTAGCTTAATGTATACAACCGCAAACGGCATAGTCACACTCTGCCGTTGCCTGCTCTTTCTTCTCTTCTATCTCTCTCTGACTTGCAGACTGTTTGTGTGGCATTTCCACACCAGTGGGAAGTTGGGAAAACAAAGCAGCTCAGTTTCCGTCTTCCAGGGCTAATGGTGCTACTGGGTAATAGTCTCCAGAGGGGTCGCATTTCCTACATTGAGGGAAACACACACTCACCCAAAGAGACACAGTAGTTCCGGTAGCCCACAAAGAGATCCAGTCTCCTTCCCTCGTTTTGGCTTGTCTCCATCAGTTAGCCCCAGATTATTAAGGAGGGCCAGTGGGGGCTAGTTAGTGGTCTAGCCTGGCCATTTCTGGTCTCGTTCCATCTACAATTCATACAGTGTAGCACAGTCATGGGAACAAAATGTTTTCTTAATAGAAACTTCATACCCTGACACTGAACCTTCACAGGGGGTTCAGGTACAACATTGAGTTGTATGTCACCTGTGTTTTTGAGGAGTCCAGTATACAGTAACTCTCACACAAAAATGTGTGAAAATAGATTTGAATGATAAAATGTTAAAATGTTTATGGACATAGGACACAAAAAAGTGTATTTTTCTCTTTTCCATTTTGGGTAGAAATGTCTTTGCTTATTTATTATGTATCAAATTATCAAACTTCAAATACAAATGAACATTTCCCAACACCACCCACCTTTTTATAAATAATTTTATGACAAACCTTGATCCATATTCTCATGTTGAATAAGAAAAATAGAAATTCTAAAAAAGGGCTCAACATGAAACAATATCATAAAGTGCTGTACAGTCTTGATGAACTTACTAAGCTACTTCTTATGTATCGTTTGCTATAAATTAATATATTTGTCATTTTCTTTTAAACCTTTCTTATTGTTGCTTGACATTGGGATTGAATAACATCTTGTGAGACTCTGACCAAAATGTTTGTGGGTCTTGTGAGCTGGGGTTCACAGGCCACACAGGAAGTGGGGAATCCAGGGGTTTTTCCCTCTTCCGTCTACCTCCACGGTTGAGGTGAACAGTGGAGACAGGAGTGTGTGGGAAATATTTATCTTATTCAGAGTTATCCAGCTAGCTATGGGTGATATACAAGTATCTGTGGTCGTATCTTTAACGTGGTCAAATTAAGTTTTGATGATTGACTTCCTGCTCAGTCTGATGTTTAATGGAAGTGTTGAAGTGATCCTGGGATGAAGAATGAGAACTATGAAGTTCCTGTTTACTCTACTACAATAAAGATTTGTTGCTTTCTGAAATAAAGACATTTAATATAAATATTCAGAGACACATGCAAGTAACATCCCCTAATGTGAATAAAACAAAAGTTAACAATTCAGCATCAGAGCATCATCCTGCTTTTAAATTCAGAAAATGCTTGTATTCTCAGGGTTGGACGATATTGCTAAAATGTTTATCAAGATAAAACATTTCTTATAAATTGATATGGATAATATCACAATAAATGTCACATTATTTTCCCTTTAATTTAAGTTTTAAGTTGCATTTTAGCACCTGAGTGAAGGATTTGGTTTTAAACTCTTCCTGATTAGGAGAGTATGACAAACAGATTCCAAAGAAAATATTTCACAAATCTGAGATTACGTGTCGCACCTCCTCACTGTGCTTGCACAATCACAATGGACCTTTGTAATCTTGCTTGATAATTGCGCTAATTATAGATATTGTTTATTCCCCAGCCCTATGTGAACTTCCTGATTGCATAGAACAACACAGTAAGGTGGCAAATCAACCCCACACCCTGAGAGATATGTGGGGGTGAAGAGTTGGCATCTTTGAGATGAAGCGTCACACAATAACTGGACTACCAAAGTCACAGTGACGCAAACCTCGAAGCCTTTCCTGTCAGATCGTATCTGTCTAAAATATTTGGCAGCGTGAATAATTCCCTTAAATTTCCACTGAAATCTGTCACACCTTTGCATGATGAAACTAGAATGTCACTCGCGTGCATTCCTCCACCATGGCCCAACAGTCCCCTTCATTTTCAATCAAGCTCTACAAAATTTCACACACAGTCATTGATGTTAGTTCCCCTTTAGATGTGTGATTTTCATCAAGATACATTAATTATTTCCTTTAAAATGTAGATAAAACGTCTAACGTAAAATACCTCACCAACATTGTGTGGGTTCTTTCCTGACTCATATCGTATGCTTCAAGTTTTGTGGAAAATAAATCATTTCAGTTGTTTTTGTGTAATCTAGTTTACAAACAAACTGAGGGAGGTGTAAACATAACGTCCACGGTGGAGGTAATCACGAAACCCCACTCCTGCATGTGTAGTAATAAACCAAGAAGATTGGTCTTATGTCACACAGTGGTGCTACAACAGTAGGCGCTGCATTTCAGATGGGTGCAACACCAGTACAGGTAAAAATGTAGATGAAATGCCATTTTATTGGTGCATACAGTGTTTGTGTGCTTGGGCAAAAAAAAGACTACTCTCTGTCACGGTTTGTGAACCGTTCGCGAGATATGCGTTTCCACATACATGCTTTTGTGGAGTGACTAAGTAGATGAGAAGAGGTGAGTTGCCCAAACTGATATCCACACCAACTCCACACGCTGATAAGGCATTCTTGCAGATACGTTTTTTTACCTGCTCTAAGCACCTGATCACTCCGAGATCTCGCTTATCTGTCTGTGCCTGTTGTCTGTGCTATAGAAAACATATTTTGGCCATATCGATGTGCATGTGTTGAATCACCACATGCCTGTGTGTCTGTGTCCAGTTTAAAGGAGATTTCCCACAAGGAAATGTCTTTATGATTTTGGGTAATCCTAGTTTTATTTTTATTATTACACAAAACGAGGGACGGGAATCGGCAGGGACCTCCCGATACGATACTATCACGATACTTAGGTGGCGATACAATATGTATTGCGATTTCTGTGGGTATTGCGATTCTGTAAGTATTGCGATTCGATATTACGATTTCCTGGGATTTCTTTTGGTTATTTTTTTTTTTTAAATACTGGACCATGGAAAAATGTTGAATCATTCCTTCAAATACAACACAGTCAAATTCACTTAGAGCTTTACCAGTTTTATTTCAAATATTAACATTAACTTAATGACTGCCGGGCAGCCAATAGAGAAAATAAATAAAAATGTGCCCTATTATTGTATAGCCCCTGTCAACTGCACACAAACTGACAGATTAAGAAATGTATGCCACTTAGGCTACTTTTAAACAATAAATAAAAGGTAAATTGAACAGAATGAAAAAAAGTTTACTTAAAATATAAACTTTGAAATAAACAAAAAGTAGGCTATTGTTGTTTGCATGTAGCCGATGCAAAGCTAGTGCTAGTTTTTTTTTATTTTTTTATATCGATTTAAAATCGTCATTCACAAGAATCGCGATATGTCTCTGAATCGATTTTTTCCCCCATCCCTACACAAAACCTTCAGTAGCTTCAGGGGGATCTGGGACTTTTGTGAATCTGTCCATCAAAGTTTTCAGTTTGAAATTGCAACTGCTGTGTGTGTGTTGATGATTTATTTTGGAATGTAAATCCCTGAACCAAACAATAGTTGAGTCTCATTCAGCATGTTTGTCATTTCTCGTTTTAACAACATGTTGCTGTGTTACACGACAAGTTCTGATGACAGTCACTTTCCCCTGTGGCTGGATCACTGTAAGCTGATACACAAAAGTCACTAATGCTGTCAGATTTTCAGCTTCCACAGCATTTTTTTTAAAGTTGCACACTTGACAAAACACTCATATACTGGTTGTAAAATCTATCTTTATTTGAAAATAAAAATGACCAGAACGTTTTAAAAATGGCTTCATTATGAGAGAAAAATGTGTTCTCTTCTCCTCATATCACATTTGTGCCTTCCCTCTGACATAATTTATTGATGAGACTGTCAGTTTAACGGCCACTTCCCCTGGGGACAAATACCTGAGAGGTGGAAGCTAAATCGGACCAACGGTGGCTCTCTCAAACTAAACACTGTCATTACTGTCTTCTTTAAGACTTGATCAAGGAGCTAGAGTGGACTGGGAGCACATTCACGTGTCTGTGTTGGTATGTGTACAAATGTCTGAATGCCAATGGGAACGCCAGAGGTTGGAATTCCAATTGGCACAGCAGGGGATGGGTGTTGGCTCGCCTCAAGCCAGTCTAATAACGGCTGGATGGAGAGAGGTGCAACTCATCTCAAACTTTTCCCTCGTCAAATCCTGTTCATAATGTTCCCAAGCTAATAATGGTAATCATGGTTCTTTCTGTGTGTTACAAAGTTTGAATTATATGTTTAAGTAAAAGATGTAGTTACAGCCATATTCAAATCTTCTTTGAAGTTAATAAATGTAGTGATACAATTAAGAAGAATTTATTTGAGAATTAGTTGTTTGAGGAGCAGGAATTTTATGGACTGGGGCAATTCAGGATAAAGAGGTATTTAAATTGAAATGGCAGAGTAATTATAGCTTAGGTTAAAGGATGTTTACTCACCTGGTACATGCTTAAAAGCTGTGCTCTGCTATCTATTGTGATGTTGAGTGATTTAGAAGTGAGAGACGCGGTGTACTCATACAAAACAGTTGTGCAAAACAGTTTATTCAGTTTTTACCCTGTTGCATAGCACCCATAATAGTGACAGAGCATCACAGAGTTTTTGTGGTTTTATTTTATAAAAAAAACTGCCAATTCACAATATTACATATACTTTCTTGTATTTTGCACTTTGTGGGAAACTTAATCAACCCATCTTCTGAAATGTATTCATAATGTCATGTTCTTGAATAATAAACAATTAAACTGTTTAACCCTGCTTGTAGAAATATGAGAGCTAGCCAAAATAAATAATAAAAAAGAATAGATCAATCTGTCATTGTACTCATAATTATACTCTGTAGGAAATTACCCAGTTTGTAAATTAAAACTAGTACAAATGTTTTGAACTACATAGTACACCAAAAATCTGTTGCAAGGCACACCAAAATGTAGTGTACAGAGGCTGTACCCTTCTTCAACAAGTTAGACCATCATGCTATGCAGCCTGTCTCAAGTGCTGTCAGAACCACAGAAGAAGAAACACTGTCAGGCTCGACAGAGAGTTGGAGAAAAGAGAGTGATTGGTTTCCTGTCTTGTTTCTATCTTTTAACCATCTCAATGAAATAATTAGAGTTGTCCACACACCTCTTTATGTAAACATTGGCACATTGTCACTATTAAAGTCTTCTCACTAAATCAACAGGCTAGGCATTAATGTTAACTGCTTTCTAATGGGATTTTCTTTCTAACCCATCGGGAGAGTCTGGGATTCTCAACCCTCTCAATGGTGGTGTGGCTCGTCTCCTCCTGTGCCTGAGCAGCAGGATTACAAAACTGATTGTTAAAATCACCAGCGTTTCTGAAAACCATGGTAATATATATTACTGATATGTTAAGTAACATTAGCTTGACTATGAAATGTTTGTTGTGTAATTGTTTATTTCCATGGATTTTGTATCATACGTGATGACGATGCTCTGGCATTTGTTTATGTGACAGATACAACTATTAATATCTGATGATTATAATAATTATGTTGCATTGTAACATCCAAGTAGTGACAGCAATGTATATCTAGCTGGACAACATGTCAGCTCCCTAAAAGTGAAACCAAATCATCTTGATCGTCCCCTGCTGGTTGGCTGCAATAGAGGTATTTAACCCTGTGTCCTCCATGTTAGTAAATAGGATATGGACTAAGATAAAAAGATAATTAAACTGATGTACGTTCAAGTTGCTGGAAAGTTTGGTTTTAATTAGTTATTAGATGCTATAACAAAGGGATGAAACATCATTACTGACAGCTGAGACTGACTCAGCATTGGTCCAGAGCATGTATGAGATACACGGCTCCACCCCTCTATCGCTACTATTCAGACTCTGGTTCCAAATTATGCCATAAGTCCAAGATGGCGGCACCCATATCCGAGTTATTTCAATTTTTTTTTACAATGGTAAGAAGTGGAGACACGTTCTCCATCTTTATGTGTCTACACTGTGAATCCTAATCTCATCATGTCATCTATAGGAAGTATTGACATTAAACCAGTCATTCAAACAGATGAGAATTAGAGAGTCACCTAGAGACATATTTTCAACCAACTCACTTTGTTATTCATTTAGTAGCTTCGGTTAATAAAATCGGTCCCATTTGCCATTTCAGCTAGCACAATTTATCAAGAATGGAGAAGCTGCTTTTTTCTACCATTGTCTGAAATCGAGTTCTGACTATGGTTGGAAAATATCTTCAAAAATCCCATAGCCTATTGGACAAGTAAAAACAGAAGCTTTCCAAGTTTTTTTTTCAAGAGGTTTGAGGTTTTTCTTTATCTACCACAGGCTGTTCCCAAGTCAGATTTATTTAATGTCGCCATTAACAAATCCAAATCGCTGTTGACCTCTCTGCTGATGACGTATGACACAAAAAAGTGCAAATCAAACATTGAAAAGTAAAAACTGTTGGAGATGAATGTTTTGTGTCCTTTATTAGTTCAGGTTGAGTCAATGTTCAACCTCAGAGTAACAGTGACAAACGGCAGGAAGGGTGAAGACATTAATGTCACCCAGGGTGGAGGGAGAAAAACGTTTATGACGCGTGTATGATCTTTTAGCTTCAGCCAAGAGCCACACAACTCAGGAAATTTAAAGGACCACACCAAAGTCAAACTATTCTCTGTGCTAAGACTTTCCAGCTATTAGGAGCAACACTGCCTCAATACACTGGTCCAAAACTGTATCTATTCAAAGAACATGTACTTCTCTAGTTCAGTTCAGTCTGATGTTGAGCTGTTTCTTGGTTTCCTTTATGATGTCCTAGCATTAATGCTACTTGTAATTGTTTCAGGATTATAATGTACCAAATGAAACACAGTGTCATATTCTCACTTCAAATAATTCCTCGGACCAGTGCTGTATCCCTGAATGTCGGTGACTGAGTCAGTTATTAAGTTACCTTCAGTTCGGACGGGTTTTTGGGAGTTCCCATTAGCCATTGTACCCTCAAAAATTAATTTGTGTATTAAAAAAAAGCACCTAATCAAGTCTAGCGAGTTCTTGGTCAAACTTTGGTTCTTTCCATAGATGAGGGTTGTCAATGCTCCCATGTGGGCAGGAGGCATGCCTCTCTCTACGTGTGCTCTTTTCAGGCAGAGAGGCGGAGTCACCCTTTGTAACCAAGAAGGCGGCTATTAGACATGCACTAAAACCCTGAAAATATTAAAACATCACCCAGATAAACTGTAAGTATGGACACAAAAGTTTGTATCAGCAGAATCTGTCAAAAAACACTTATCACTACCAGCGCCCCAATACAAAGTCAATGTAATGTCTGATTGAGCCTAAGTGCAAATGGGCTGACTATGCAGAATACAATACAATGACATCATGCATATGACAATGCTGCCCACATCAGTTTTTAGCTACATCCTCAATCTCGCACATTGACCATACGTGGCCAAGCCAAGAAACAGGTTTTGACCTAGTCTTGTTCTCTTTCACTCTCTCTTTCCACTGGATTTATGTGTGTTTTCACAGCTGCCTCTTCTTTTGGTTATGCCAGTGCACTGTCATCATTCAATGTTACAAGGGATGACAGGGGAAAGAACTAGAGGAAGGAAGAAGGACAGATGTGGGGAGGGAGAGAGGGAAAGGTGAGGATTGGAGCAGAGTTGGGGAAAAAGTGAAAGAGAAAAACCAGACTACCTGGAGGGAACCATTCCAGTCACCAGTGCACCACCATGCTGCACCACAATGCAATATGGGTTTAAATTTGAAATGTTGTGAACCAGTACATATGTATTTCCGTAATAAGCAAGACTGTGTGCAGGTTTACAATTCATTGTTTTCAGCGGATAATTTCTGCATTACATTTTCTATTATTTAACACAATAAAAAGTCTGAAAAAATATTTTAAGAAATAAAAGTTTATTAAAAGTTATTATGCCAAGTAATTGGATTTTACTTGAGAATAAGCGATATATACACAATTAAACATTAAACATTATCAAATATATGAATTTATCGTCTCATCTCTGTAAATATTGTGTGTACTTTGTGGATAATTCACATCCCAGCCTGCATTGTTATTCATGCAAATTGTAACATCATTAATATTAATGACATAGACACAAAACACAATTGTTCTAAAGACACTACTAAATTCACTTTTATACATTTTAGTGCAATATTTTATTCCTTTTACCTTATATGTAACTTTAATTTAGTCTATCTGTAACAATATACCATTTTATGAGATGATCATATGTTTTTCATGTAATATCTTCATCTTCAAATTAGCAAGCAAAATGGTACCTAGGAAATGGCATCTAATAAACAAGGACCCAATCACTCTCTACCACTAACAACAGCTCTTATGTTTTAAAATAAAATAATATCACGAGACAAACCTTTGTTCATTTTAAGATGATCTGCAGTAATCATGACCATTAAAACACTTTCTGTGATCTCACATTGACACTTTGATTCTTAATACTGTGCTTAACTGTATCTAGACTGCCACTTAGCAGCAAAAACCAAAGTAGCACTTGACAGATTCCTTCAGGGGAGACCTCTTTACATGTCTGCAAGGAGGGGGATTTGTTTTAAAGACAGGTCAGTATGGTGGATGCTCGTCGTAATGGCAGCTTGAGTCCAGGAGTTGTGATTGGACAGTGTCAGTGCTGCGTCCCACCCGTGTCCCCCGACTCAACCCAAACTGTATGTTCGTGACAATGTCAATAACTGACACAGGGGTTTTCATTGGGCTATTAGCGCTAACTCAACATGACATCCTGGACACCTGAGCTGAGCTTTGTTCTGTCATGCTGCAGGTTCCAGGAGGATTAACATCCATCCACACTTTAACACACACACACACACACACACACACACACACACACACACACACACACAGAGACATGGAGTGCACTGACAGGGATGTGCAAATCTACTATACATAAAACATACAAACTTAAACAAACTTTTTTGCAAATACATTTAATGTTAGTTCAGTCACCTAAATACACACATGCACACACGCAGTCACGCACACACGCGCGCACACACACACACATACATATGTATGTTCTTCTTCTTAGTGAGGACACTCAATGACATAATACATTCCGTAGCTCCTACCCTACCTTACCATAACCTTACCCACCCAAAGTAAATGCCTAACCCGAAACCTTAGCTAAACCTAATTCTAACCCTAACCCGAAAACCAAATCTTAACCCTCAAACAGCCCAATAAAAAAGTGAGGACCAGTCAAAATATCCTCAATTTCCAAAAATGTCCTAACACTGAGGGGGTCTATGCTTAAAATTGTCCTTGCAAAGATATCAGTACAGGAAAACACACACACACACACAGACACACACACACACACACACACACACACACACACACACACACACACACACACACACACACAGACACACACACACCCCTCACAGAAGAAGTGAAAAAAATGTAATCCACACATGAAGGTTAAAAACTGTACACACAAATGAAAACTATATGTCAGAAACCTGTGTGTGCATACACAAACACACATTCTCACACATAGGCTTTGCTAAGTACACACGGGAGGACCCTGCCTTCTCACACTACTTACTGTATATTGTTTTTCTTGTAACATCGCTGTTACTTTAGCACTTTTTGATCCCCGAATGAGAGATTAGTGCCAGGGTTTGGTGTTGACTGCACCATCTTTCTTGCTTTTGACAAGTTGGCTAATACGTGCTAAATTGTAGCCTCTTTGTTATTATTGGGTGTGTAAATAAGTCATCAGGCCCTCTTTGGGCAAATGTGGAGGGACAAGTTTAGGCTTAAGTTGGACTGTGGTGCCACATCACACCATGCAGGTAGTGGATGCAGAGTATGGGTGTGTGTGTGTGTGCGTGTGTGATGTATATGAGACATGGAATTCACTCTCATAATTTGCTTCCTGGACAAGATATACTGTAGAAGATGGGATTATTATACTGCATTTAGATGCTAAATCGAATATGGCAGCACACATACTGCATTAAATGTTGTTCAGTTAACAGTAGACATGTTAGTTAATGAGCTCCAAAGTTGTTGCTAGGTGGATTATGTTGTATTTGGACAGACTACCTGTTTCTCCTGTTCCTCCAGTCTTTACACTAAGCTAAGCTTAACAGCTGCTGGCTGTAATACAGCAAAATAAGTAGCGTACACCACTGAAACACGGCAAATAAGTGTTTCCTTAAATTAAGCTTTTTCTTCATAGGTCAGTATGAACAGTACCATAATTGTTTAAAAAAACGAAAATTATATTTACATTCACTAAAGTAAAATCAATTTGGTTATTCACGTCCTTTACAAAATCACAATTCAACAACATAAACAAACAGAAGGGACCCCTTAATTTCCAAATCCCAACTTTTTGCATGCCACTTTACTGAGTACAAAGCTTTATTTAGTGCAATAAACAATAAACCTGACAGACAGACCGACTGTGTGTGTGTGAGTTTGTTCTGCCAGTGTGTGTTCCCTCTCCTGCAGTGTTATTTGCTGTAATGTTGGGACTCTGAGGGTGTTTGATATCATCCCCTGCGGTGCCCTCTTTAGACCATTTTTAGCGCCTGGTGGGGCGGCCCAAAGGCTAGGGCAAGCCTGTGATTGTAGCCCCCTGCGGTGCTGGGAATGAGGGGCCTGCCTCCCTCCAATTACACCCAACCCAGCCCCATGAAACGCAGGGCTTTACGGCTCTTATCCAATATGAACCCCGGGCAATAGAGGACAGGGAGAATAAGGCAGCAGCAGGTAGTAATGGAGCTTAAATGGCAACAGGCATTCCTCAGTGTGAGGCCTCTCCCACTGCAGGAGACAGCCAGGGCGACAGGTGAGAGATGGATGCAGAGGGTTAACGCAGAGCAACACGTGAACACAGTCACACAGAAACATGCCTGTGCAAGTATTGGCACACACACACACACACACACAGCATTTGTATTATTACTATATAATGGCCATATATTTGTGTTTCTTGAGAAATTCCAACAACTAAACATAAGAAAACGTATAAACTTTATATATAAAGAAAAATATAAAGGCTTTGTTGCCATATATTGCACCAGCAAGTGCAAATATGTCTCTATAGGGATTCAATACTGAAACTGAAAATGCAGTTTTTCATTTTCTTTTTTAAAAATGTAATTTCCATTAGTCACCTAAAAAGCCTTTCAGGTTTGGTACCTAAAGGTTATTGGTATGGTATAAAATGTGGTAACTATAAGGCCCAGGGGAAAGGTTTGGTCGCAAACTGTTCAGTCTGGTGTGAGGCACAATTTGGGAGCCGGGGTAGGATGGTGCCATCAACACATTGTTCTAGGAGAATTTTACAGTATATTTACCTCAAACATCAGATAGTAACTTGAGCTGTAGGCCATCCATAAATAATGACTGTGATTTTATGGTATAGGAGGGTCTTCAGGAAAGGGGCTGGACAGGTATTGTTGCCCCTGCTGTGAGGTCCACTGGGCAGCCCCATGGGGCATGGCAGTGGCAGCACATCACAGTGAAACAGTCTGACAGTCTGTATTCAGCTACCTGGATTTTGCATATCGTCTCTTTTCTTAACTCATTTAATCAGATTGGTTAAAATAATCTTTTTCATTCATGATTATGCGGATAAAATATTTATTTCACTTTTAAATTTAAACTTTTAAATTTATTTCTTCACACCTTTCAGACAAGAACTTCTTTTGAAGTTCTTTAAGACACCAAAATTCCAAACTAATCCAATTAATTTGAGAATATAGCACAAATCTACATTATTCCCTCTGGAGATATAGACCAACAAAACTCATTTTCCACTGGTCAGAAAACCCGCTAACATCTGCCTTTTGTCTGCAATGTAAATAGTTACGAATAGTACAAATTCAGTCCCGGGTCAATTTACTCTGCAGTCGACACAGGTTTTAATCAGCTTCGGCTTTGGTTTGGAAAGGAGTTGATCGCTTTTTAATCGCAGGTTTACCTGGGTTTAAAAAACCTGCATACACCTGCATTTTTGTTGTAAAAGAGACACCATTATAACTTAGATCGCAATTCCTAAATCTGTAAATATATATTGATGTTTCTGTTTATTTGTTTAAACATCCATATATCCATCCTTGGGGGATATATGTGAGGGAAACAGGAAGCAAAACGGGTGGAACAGACTTAGGGGAAAGGTGTTGTCCAGGTAAAGTTGCCCCTGCTGTTTGTCCACTGTGTAACCCCATGGGGTAAACTAATGGCACCCCAGCCCAACTCCCTCCATCTTTCAGGGCATGGCCTTAATTAAACTAGCATTGTTCGCATTTTACTCAATATATTTATGTGGACATTCCCGTCCCAATCCCTAAACTGTAACTCGAGCTCCAGGCGTCCCATGAATAACAACTGTCAGTTTATGGTAGGAGAGATCCCGGGAAAGGGGCAGGGCAGATATTGTAGCCCCTGCGGTGAAGCCCACTGGGCAGCCCTGCGAGGCACACACCTTAGTGGAGCTGTCAGACTCTCAGTTGTAAAGTTATAAATCAAAGATGTGTTTTTTTTAGTCTCCAAATATGCTGAGTGTCCACATGCTTTCCTCTGCGATGAGTCAGATTGATGCTGTTCACACCCAGATTCTATGAACTGGTTCTATCAATGTGTGGGAGAGTGCTTTCTCAAATTATTTAAAGCCACTCCTTTTCGATGGACATCTGAGGAACATCCTCCAGCTAAGGCCTCCATCACAACCCTCCCTGTAGATTAAAAAGAATGTGAGTGCACAAACACAAACGGGACAAGGACGGTGACTCACATACACACTCACACTCATATCAACCATTGTGACACATGCACACGCACACGCCACCCCCACCCTGTTTCCTGTCACGACAGCCATTCCTAAACACAACGATTCAGCGCATCGGTTGATTTAAATATGTGCTTTTTATTTAAAAATTGTACCATATGCTGCTATTAACTCTGCGTCTGCTGAAAACACTAAAAGATGCAATCACCTTTATTCCCTCTCGTACTTTACTATATAAAAACAATATGTCCATACAGCATCACAGTAAAGCTATTTCTCTTTTTAATGTTAGAATCTACCTTTACATCAGTTAGAATTCTCCATTAGATAGAACGCCAGAAATAAATGTATGTTCTCTGTCATGCATATTTATCACATTCAAACCCCACTACAGGACAGTAGCTCTAACTAGGCTGTAACTTATTCTGCAGAGCATATTCTAAAGACTGTAAATAAAGAATGTTAGGAAAACTCAAAAATTCACAGAAACAGACCGATAGTTTTATTGAATTTTGAGGCCACCTGGAACTCCAACTTTGTTGTTGTATGAACTAATTTATTTTTCATTATTATAAAAACTTCAAATATAGAGTTTAAAATACTGAGAATTCCAAACAGTAAAAGATTTCCCAACTGAGTTGAGTTTTTTAAAAGGCTGTATTTTAAGCAACTGAAAGCACTTTTACGCTACATGTCACTTTCAACCATTTACACACATTAACACAGCACAGCATTCGATCCTACATCATTGACAGAGCATTCACACAACATGAGGACTGGAGGAGCTGAGGATCAACTTGTCCATAAGATTCTATCGCTAACCAGAGCTATAATGACTTTAACTGGGATGCACTCTGGTCCCAACTTAGAACAAACTCAATAAAGTTAGTGAATCAAATAAGGTCAGTATTATTAATCACTTCAAAAATCATATTTAGTTTAGCAATTTCAAGTTTGAATTTTTACAATGAACCAGCCGGTCAGTTGTATGTCTCACAGTTACAACACTGACTAATGTAATGGAACCCCCACCATAGCAGGAGTGATAGTAGCTGAGGGGCATACAATGGAAACTCTACTTATTGTTTTTTTTTTTATTAGGCAACAGAACTACTGTTGTTTTTGGCCGCTGATCATCGGCCTCTGGTCCTTTTTTATGCCATCTGACCTCTGGCATCTGAGCAGCAGTTATGGAGGCACTTCCTTTCTGCCAGGAATTCACAGAAGCGATTAACAAAAACTCTCTCTGATGTCTTATCAGAGGCACCAACGCCACTGTGTGTGTGTGTGTGTGTGTATGTGTGTGTGTGTATGTGTGTGTTGTCAGAAGTGGAAAGAGAGCAGAGGCATTATAATAAAGGTTATGCTGTGGCAGAAACACCAACAGTTACTTTGCCAGTCAAGGGAAACTCACCGTGTTTATGAGGTTATCAACTAATTGTGTTAATAAACTAAAGACAACATCAGTTTGTTGATGAGGGAAGGATACTGTTTTGTGATGTGTAAACTAAGCCTTATCTCAGTTAGGGTACATGGATACAGTGATTACATGTATTTCAAAACATATTATTCTGGGGTTTTGTTTATAAAGTAACGATATTTAAGTGTCAGACATGAAACGATTTTATCTGAGAGCATCAGTATATACTATCCTGTGTTTACTGCAGGTTGACCTTATTACAATGTGAATAGCCCTTTAGGATTCCCATTGTAAACTACCCATCTGTGTTCATTGATGTCACAATCACAATTAAACCACCCTGGCAGTAAACTTTAGATGCTCCTGTCATTTGGGAGGCTGAAGTTGTAAACTGAAACTACAAATACTGTCTTCTTTAATCTATCCTATCTGGATTCCTTAGAAACATTTATCACGTCCCTCCCATCCAACACTGGTGGTCTGAGATGTATCACTGTACATAATATGCAAGACTACATTATTTATTAATTAAAAAAAAGAAAACTCTTTCTTCTTCCTTCATATGTGTCACAACCATGTCTCAGAGATTTTTCTCTTTGCTACCACCCTGCTGGAGGTTAAATTAATAAGACTGAAATGGAACAAATATTGATTGTATTTATATCAATGTTGTGAACCTCTCATAAAACATTCTCTACTGAAGGTGGAGGTGACTTTTTTAAAATGTATTTAAATCAGAGAAAGACATTTATAATTTATGTTGTGCTGATACATTTTCAAGGAAATCTTCAAAGAAAACATTACATTACATATCATTTAGCTGATGCTTTTATCCAAAGTTACTTATAACAAAAGCATTCAACCATGAGGACACAAAGAGAGGAAGATGTGTCTGTAGTCTGCGGCTAAAGATGTGTAGACTTTCTGCTGTCCTGATGTCAATGGGGAGCTCGATCCACCATTTGGGAGCCAGGACAGCAAAGAGTCATGATTTTGTTGAGTGGCTAGGTGTCCCTCACAGGGAGGGAGCAGCAAGACAATTTGCCGATGCAGAGCGGAGTGGACGGGCTGGGGGGTGAGTAAGGGAGAGTTGACTGTCGGGTGTCACACCCAGGTCCCTAGCAGTCTGGGTGGGTGCTACCATGGACTAACAATAATAGTCAGGTCATGGGAGGGAGAGCCTTTCCCTGGTAGGAAAAATAGTTTGGTCTTATTAAGGCAGATTTTCGTGTGGAGTCATCTACTGAGAAATATCAGTCAGAGGAAATAAAACTATTCTTTTCTTGGTATTAGAGCTTTAACATGCTGGGGTGGACCTCAAGTGCTTGGAAGTGCTCGATACCTGTCTTTCAGATTGGGGAATAGAGAGGATTAGTTTGGTGTCATCTGCGTAGTTCTGTAAGGACAAGCCATGTTAATGAATGACAGAGCTGAGAGAGTTGGTGTACAGAGAAGAGGAGAGGACCAAGGATGGAACCTTGAGGGATCCCAGTAGTGAGAGGACTTATGATCCTCTCCAAGTTACCCAGTAGTTACTGCCTTTACGGTTGGATGTGAGCAGGGAGAGTGCAGAGCTGTCACCCAGATCCTAAAGGGAGGAAATACGGATCTGGTGGTTCAATGTATCAAATGCAGCAGATAGGTCTTGAAGGATGAGGACAGAGGAGAGAGAGGCTGCTCCAGCAGTGTGCAGTTGTTCAGTGACAGCAAGGAGGGCAGTCTGAGTTGAGTGACCTGTCTGGAAACCAGACTTGTGAGGATCAAAAACGTTATTCTGTTGAAGATAGGAAGAGATTTGATTAAAGATAGCATGCTCAAGTGCTTTGGAGAGATAAGGAATAAGAGAGACAGGTCTGTCGTTAAAGAAATGTATAAAACACTATACTGTTCTTCTGTGTAAACCAACTATCGGCTGTGAGACCCTTCAAAAGTCACCTGAGATTCTGTAGCTCTATCCTTTTATTTTATTGAATTGGATTAAACAAACACAGCTTAAGAACAGAAATTGTTAAACCCATATTTACATTTTGGGGAAATTTGAATTTTTCATTAACTTTCTGAACTTTGAGCATTCCTGTACTGGGACATCAGAGCTCGTCTGAAACTCTGCATCTAATTTACCTTATAAATAACCTCTTCACAAGGGTCAGAAGGACCATTTGGAAGCATGAATGTCCAAAAAGGTACTCAGTTTTGTGATTGTGAACATTGTGAGCTGTTGGTGGCACAAGATAAAAAGGCCTCTAGGCAGCACTAGTATCTGGACCAAATTTCACAACAATCCATACGGTAGCTTTTGAAATAGTTAAGTTTGTAGTGATTGACCAATGCCATTGCTATCCATTTAAAACGTTTTGGGGCTTCTGTTCTACATTCTTACCAGGTTAAAAAATATAAACAAATCTCATAGCCTCCTTGGCAAATGTTGGAAAAGTAAATGTAATGGGAATGTACTTTGGGCAAGAACACACATTCACTCTTGTGCACACATAATCAATTGAAGGGACAGGTAGTAATAAGCATGGAATTGTACCTCCAGGCACAGAAATAGTAGAGCCGTGAATTAGCATCCCACTGTTTTTTGGCGGAGTCGACCCTCTACTTATAGCGTGAGATGAGGTGGGGCGCGGGATCCCATGCTGAGTTCAGGTGTGTCCAGGAGGGATGGGTTGGCAGCATGACCATGAAAACCACTGACTGGATAATGTAGAGCATTGTGTTTTTGTGAGGTTCCCTACAACATATTCCAAATGTCTAGATTTCAACCGGACAGCAAATGTTACATAATCCTGTCAGATTTGGAGACACCCAAATCTCCTTTAAAGATACTGAAGCTGCTTTTAGAAATGCACTCCTCCTCCGTCGATACTGAGATACTGGAGGAGGTTTTTGCTGACTTTCTCTGCCTGGCCTCCAAATAAAACCCCAAGAAAGAAAATGTTGGTATCTGCTGTAAATACCTAAACAGAAAGGGATAACTTTCACCAGGGTTTCGCTTAAAGTGTTGAAAACCTGGCTTAATAGTTTTCTAAATCCGGTTGCAATACACCGATAAGGTCACACTTAACAGGTTAATATGAAATCTTGAAAACTCTCAACCTACAACTGAGAATAATTGCATTCTTAACACATGATATAACAGAGACTTGTAGGCGTCTTCTTTTTCTCACCTAATAGCTGCTATCTCTCTAGATGTGTTTGATCTGTGTTACCCAGTCTATGTCTCTTGCATTTAATTCATACTGTCTACATCTTAGTATTTTCTGCACAATTTTTATAGTACATATGTCCCTCACAACTGCAGGCTACAAGCTTCACACCATTTGTTGATTTTGACATCTATATTCCCACAGATAAACCACATCTCATAGTAAAAGATGCCAGTCTCATAAACTCTGGAGCGAATCAAACTAACAATAAGTAAATTTCATGCACTGATCAATTCCAGATAACTGATGAGTGTTTATTAGTTAAAGTGAGAGCAGGTCAAAGTGGAAATTAGTTTCCTTTTTTAACCTGACGATTGTCATCAGGTTGATGACCATCCATGGTTCACAGTCAGAAACACTTGCATTTAACAATCAACAACAGTTAGCATCAAACAGCACATGAACTGAGAGTCATCGTGCAGTGTCTCATGTCAACTCTGGAGTTCAACAAATAATTAAAAGTTTTCATTTCTGGATCAACCAGCGATTCTCAAACGTTTCTGTGACAGTTTCTTTTTTCAGTGGTAGATCATGAAATCAAACCAACAGAGAAACTCGGTGGTTATTGGCGACTCGGTTCTCAGAAACGTGAGATTAGCGACACCAGCGGCCATAGTCAATTGTATCCCGGGGGCCAGAGCCGGCGACATCCAATCCAAATTGAAGCTGCTGGCTAAAACTAAACGTAAATACAGTAAAATCGTAATTCACGTCGGCAGCAACGACTCCCGGCTTCGTATGTCGGAGGTCACTAAAGTTAATGTTGAGTCTGTGTGTGCTTTTGCTAAAACGATGTCGGACACAGTAGTTTTCTCTGGCCCTCTCCCTAACACTACAGGTGATGACATGTTTAGTCGCATGTTTTCTTTTAACCGCTGGCTGTCGAGGTGGTGTCCTGTAAACGGTGTGGGCTTTATAGATAATTGGCAAACTTTTTGGAGGAAACCTGGTCTTTTTAGGAGAGACGGCGTTCATCCCACTTGGGATGGAGCAGCTCTCTTATCTAAGAATATTACTAAGTCTATCACATGACAACCCAGAGTTGGGACCAGGAAGCAGAGCTGCAGTGCTAAACACTTCTCTGCGCTCCCTCTGGATCAGTCACCCAACCGCATAGAGACTGTCTCTGTCTACCGTCCGATTCAATTATTTAAATTAAACAATAACAGAGCGAGAACTCACAATAATGTTATACAAATTAACACAACCTCTGGAACAACACAGGAAACTAAGACTTTCAAATGTGGTCTTTTAAACATTAGATCACTGTCCTCAAAGGCTATTTTAGTTAATGAACTAGTCTCAGACTACAATATAGATGTAATGTCCCTTACTGAGACGTGGCTGCATCCTGATGAATATGTCAGTTTGAATGAATCTACTCCCCCCAGTCATATAAATTCACACGTTCCCAGGGAACTCGGGCGAGGAGGTGGAGTTGCTGCTATTTTTAACTCCAGTCTATCAATTAATCCTAAACCTAAACTTAGCTACAACTCATTTGAATGTCTTGTTCTTAATCTTCCACGTCAATCCAGGAAACACCAACAGCCAATCATATTTGCTGTAGTTTATCGTGCTCCTGGGGCTTATACTGAATTTCTAACAGAATTCCCTGAGTTTTTATCAAACCTAGTCCTAAAGACAGATAAAATTATTATTGTTGGTGACTTTAATATTCATGTTGACAATAATAAAGATAGCCTGAGCGTAGCATTTATTTCAATACTAGACTCAATTGGTTTTAGTCAGTGTGTGCATCAACCTACTCATTGTTGTAACCACACACTTGACCTTGTGTTATCATACGGTGTCAAAATTGAACATTTAACAGTACTTCCGCGCAATCCAGTACTATCAGACCATAATTTAATAACCTTCGATTTTTCACTATCTGAATATATGCCACTAATAAAAAACTCATTTTCTAGATGTCTACCTGATAGTGCTGTAGCTAAATTTAAGGAAATAATTCCGATTACATTTAAACCCGTATTATCCGTCGACATAAACAACAAATTCTTTAAAAACCCGAGCTCTATTGAGATTGACCACCTCGTAGAAAGCTCTGCAGACTCATTACGATTAACATTAGACTCAATAGCGCCTCTAAAAAAGAAATGTGTAAAACATAGTAAATTAGCTCCGTGGTATAATTCCAAGACACATGAGTTGAAACAAATATCAAGAAAATTAGAAAGGAAGTGGCGCTCCAGCAACAGTGTTGAAAATCTCCTAGACTGGAAGAGTAGTGTTACAGAATATAAAAAGGCTCTCCACAAAGCAAGAGCTGCCTATTACTCAAAACTAATAGAAGAGAATAAAAACAACCCCAGGTTTCTCTTCAGCACTGTAGCCAGGCTGACAGAGAGTCACACCTCCACCGAACCCAGTATTCCTCGATCCCTAAATTGCAATATCTTTATGACCTTTTTTAATGATAAAATTCTAACTATTAGAAATAAAATCAATCATCTCCTGCCCTCAATTGGCACTAATACCCTCCCAACAATAGAGATCTCAGAAACGGCTGAGAATCCTTCCCATTATTTAGACAGCTTCTCTCTGATCACCCGTGATCAGTTTACCAAAATAGTCTCAGGTTCTAAACCAACAACCTGTATTTTAGATCCGATTCCAACTAAATTACTTAAAGAAATTCTGCCCCTAATAGATAATTCGTTACTTAACACAATCAATCTGTCATTATCATCAGGTTATGTACCACAGTCTTTTAAAATAGCTGTAATCAAACCCCTACTCAAAAAACCCACCCTAGACCCAGAGGTTTTAGCAAATTACAGGCCAATATCTAATCTCCCCTTCCTATCTAAAATCTTAGAAAAAGTTGTAGCCAATCAGCTGTGTGAGTTTCTCCAGGAAAATAATATATATGAAGACTTTCAGTCTGGGTTTAGAACCAATCATAGCACAGAGACAGCCCTGGCAAAAGTCACTAATGACCTTCTAATAGCTTCAGATCAGGGACTTGTGTCTGTCCTCGTTCTGTTAGATCTCAGTGCAGCATTCGACACAATTGACCATCAAATTTTATTAGAGAGACTAAAACAGTTAATTAACATTAAAGGAACGGCCTTAAACTGGTTTAAATCTTATTTTGCTGATCGCTCCCAATTCGTTCAAATCAATGATGAGTCATCGGTGCGCACCAAAGTTAACCATGGTGTCCCACAGGGGTCTGTGCTCGGCCCAATTTTATTCTCATTATATATGCTTCCACTAGGAAACATTATCAGGACACACTCGGTAAATTTTCACTGTTATGCGGATGACACCCAGTTATATTTGTCAATAAAACCTGATCAAAGTAATCAATTAACTAAACTTCGAGCATGTCTCAAGGACATAAAAACCTGGATGACCCGCAATTTTCTCTTATTAAACTCAGATAAAACAGAGGTTATAATACTCGGCCCTAAACACCTTAGAGATACATTATCTAATGATATAGCTGCGCTAGATGACATTGCCCTTGCTTCCAATGACACAGTCAGGAACTTGGGAGTGATCTTCGATCCTGATTTGTCCTTTAATAGTCACTTAAAAGTAATTTCTAGGACCGCGTTTTTCCACTTGCGTAATATCTCAAAAATCAGACATGTCCTTTCGCAAAAAGATGCAGAAAAACTAGTCCACGCCTTTGTTACATCGAGACTGGACTATTGTAATTCATTATTATCAGGTTCCAGCAGCAAGTCGTTAAAGACTCTGCAGCTGGTCCAAAATGCCGCAGCACGTGTCCTGACGAGAACTAAGAAAAGAGAGCACATTTCTCCAGTATTAGCATCGCTACACTGGCTTCCTGTTAAATCTAGAATAGAATTTAAAATTCTCCTCCTCACCTTCAAGGCCCTTAATGATATGGCACCTCTTTACCTTAAATAGATGTTAGTTCCATATCAACCTACTAGAGCACTCCGATCCCAGAACTCAGGTTTACTTGTTGTCCCTAAAGTCTCTAAAAGTAGAGTAGGAGCCAGAGCTTTTAGCCATCAAGCCCCACTGCTGTGGAATAATCTCTCACTTTCAGTTAGGGAGGCAGACACGCTCTGTTCGTTTAAAAGTAGACTCAAAACCTTCCTTTTTTATAAAGCTTATAGTTAGAGCTAATTTGTGCGATGTTCCAAATTTGATTAAATGGCAAAAACCCCTGATGATGCTAAGACGCACAGGGAATTTATGACACAAGACACACGGAGCTTCTCTTTCCTGCTTCTCCTTCCTTTTCTCCATATTTATCACATCAAGATAATTCTTATCTGATCAGTACATGTTACTAACTTGACCCCTTTTCCCGGAGTTTCTGTGCCTTAGCGCCCGCGGATGCAGGGCCACAGCTGTGGCCGCACCATGGATTATGATTGTGGATCGCGTGTCGGAGGTCGCAATGGTGGATCCAGTTTGGTGGATTCTGTATCGTGCCAGCTGATCGTCGTTGTAATGGAGGATCCTTTGTCGCGTTGGCATCGGATGATGAGGGACCACGACCGAGGCGGCAGCTGATAATGGATTCTAACTGGCGGCGGTGGACAATGACTGTGGATTATAGTGGATCCCATCCTGATGCTGGATCGTGGTCTTGCTGCTGGCCAGAGACTGTGATTGCAGCGGGACTTCCTGACACATCGTATTGAAAAATGTTTAGCCTAATGGATGCTGCTAAAAATCCTGATGATGTTTTCTTACACCTGACATCTATTGCACTTCTGTCCGTCCTGAGAGAGGGATCCCTCACATGTGGCTCTCTCTGAGGTTTCTACATATTTTTACCTGTGAAAAGGGTTTTTAGTAGTTTTTCCTTACTCTTGTTGAGGGTTAAGGACAGAGGATGTCACACAATGTTAAAGCCCCATGAGACGAATTGTTATTTGTGAATGTGGGCTATACAAATAAAACTTGATTGATTGATTGATTGAACTGATTGTGTCATTTATGTCACACACAATAACTAGTGGAAAAGTTGTGCTACCTATTATTTCATCTATCTGGGCCTCACTGAGTGTGTGCAGACTGGCCTTTGAACCATACTGCAGGTGTATTAGTCATGTTTGTGTGGTTGTTATCATCAGATAGATCTGTTAGGTGGCACTGCACCTAGACCTCCTGACCTGTACACTTTGCCAGCTTCCTCTTTCTAGACCTGGTATTACACAATGGCTACTCCTTATTACTGAGAATAAATGATTTTCCATGGAACACACGCACACAAACAGGGTGTAGTTAGTGTTTCATTGCACCAAACTATTTCAAAACAAACAGATGCCCAGCTAAACGTATAATATAAATGTAATATAATATTATGTAACATTTTACTTTTTTTTTTTTATATTTGCAGTATATTTTTAGGTAATATGCAAAGTGACAACTTGAATGCAGGACCAATGGCGGTTGACTCTAAAAAGAAAATCAGTTTTTTTTTGTACAGACAGAATGAAGGCAATTAAGTATCATTTTGGAAAATTGTGCATGTGTGGGTGTGTGTGTGGACACTGCAGCAGTTGCATTGCATGCACACACAGCAGCCCGGTTTGTAACCCTCTGCACACAGACTCACATTTGGCCTTTTAATCAATGAGATTTAATGACTGTATTATTCTGTCCATCTCATAACCCTATTCATATGTATCACCATGTGCTTTGTGAGCATGGAGCGTCCCCATTGACCATGAAGTGTTTCCATCCATCATTCTATTTTTTACGGAGAGAGAAGCACTTGTACAAAATGTTGCTGGATACAACACTCTCAGGACAATTAGAATCTGAAATCCTGAATGGGTTATGTTTTCATCCAGAATGCAGCTGGAGCATATGCTTTGTTGAGAAAATTACCCTGTGACAGACAAGAGGTCCAATTAGACAGCTGACGTTTCTATGAATGTCCCATCGCAACAAAATATTTATTTGGCAATCTTTTTTATTATTCTCACAGGATATTTTGTATAATTTTGATGATGTTCAAATACAAGTTCAGGGACTATGTGTTTGGTAACATTCAACAGCCAAGCTAGCAGCTCTTTGAGGTTGCATTGAGGCTCAACATAGCTTGGAGCTAAATATTGTACTAATGTCAGATTATAAATATGCTCACATTCAATTTATTACTATTAATTTATGTAACCAGGTTTTAGTTGGATTTTTAGTGAGCTGCTTATCTCAAATGTTATCAGCAAAACATGTCATCCTTTCTGTAGCGAATTAGAGAAAACCAAGAATGCATTACTTGGCAATGAATATATGTATAATCAGCTTTTTCCATATGTGTCTGATGTGAGGAGAGAGGGGTTAAAGTAACTCCTAATACAAAGTTTGACACAAACACAAGAAAGGTGATTACTGTTGTGTTGTATGATAACCTGGATTTACAGTTTTGGGTTTATACTGCATGCAAATTCTCACTTGGTATGTACAGCTGAATGCCAACATGCTAATCTGATACAGGTTTAAGGTATATGTTTTCTTTGTCAGCATGATAACTTGCATTAATTGAAATATCAGGTGATAACCAAAATGAACAGTTCATCCAGTTGCGAGCATGGAAGCCAATACAAATTTCGATGGAAATCCATCCAATACTTGTTGAGATGCTTGAATCAGAATCTCATGTGAACCAGACAGTAGTACTAGAGTTAAGTGGTAAACAAAATCATTTGGACTCATCCTCTGTTGACCAAGAATGTTTAATAGGTGTTGACCAAAGTATGATATCGGAATGGACAACGCGTCTCAACGGCCTCCTGCTGCTGTCTGGGAGCCTGAGTCTTTGCAGTAGCAATCAGGGAATGAAGCCCTGATCTTCTAACAAGGTGGAGGGATTTATAAAAAACTACAAATGGCCGCCAGGTTGCGATCCAGACGCTTTGGGATTTACCCTCCGAAGATTATGAATGCCCATTAATTAACAGATTTAAAGGTTATCTGTTCAAATAGCTCCAACGATATTAAAAAAAAGTAATTCTGAGAAATTTACCAGAATAATAATGTAGAGGCCAGACACATACATAGTGGAGACACGTTGTCAAATGTGTGTGAACATTTAACATTAAAGAGGTCCATTAGTTGCAAAATTTGAAAAGCTGATTTCACATGACACAGCAGCAGAACATCACGGTGGTAGGAACCTGAAGAGAAAACATGTTGAAGCCATTCTTCTTCTTCTTCTTCTTCTTCTTCTTCTTCTTCTTCTTCTTCTTCTTCTTCTTCTTCTTCTTCTTCTTCTTCTTCTTCTTCTTCTTCTTCTTCTTCTTCTTCTTCTTCTTCTTCTTCTTCTTCTTCTTCTTCTTCTTCTTCTTCTCTCGGTTTACTGTTGGATTGAAAACAACTAGGTTCTTACCGCAGCGAACACATGAAGACATTTACATCTGTGATTACAAAGTAAGATTCAAACCTCATTTTTCATTCATTTGTGTGGTTTCTTAATTTACATATCTACAGTTCGGTTGAAATATTATATTATATCATATTATATTATATTATACTACATAAAAAATATTATAATTATTAAAGTTAGTTAGTTTAGGCAGCCAACTGGAGCTCTAATGCTCGAATCATGTGACATACCTCACTCTCCACAACCATCTATATTACCCAGCCAGCTTTTCAGGTGGTCTATTTAAGCAGTGAGAAATTTCCCATCATCCCCTTTGCTCGCACTGTTGCTGCAGTATTGCTACCAGTTGCTTCATCCCCTCCACCACCCCAGCATCCACCTGTAGGCTCCGACGGGGGGTTACAAGAATTTGCTTATCACTCCCATCATTCCTGTGTAATCTTATGGGGGAGTGATTAAGTTGGAGCCTAAACGCCAAACACTAAACCTGTTCTACTGCTGCAATAAACGTTTGAACGTGAGTTGTTTGACTGAACTCAAGGTCATAATATATGCAACACCATACTGACTAATTCAAACTTAATTTAAGGTATCTTGAATTTAGGTGAATTTAAGATTATCATTAGTTCATTAGAGATTCATCCTCTGAAAACAAAGAATGTCTATGTCAAATTATTATATGGCCAATTGTAGCTGAGATATATCCAAGCGTCCAAAGTCCAAAGAAATGGATCGACCAGCCAACAGATATAAACATTTATAGAGACGTTCTGCTGAAAGGTTTAATCTACTTTAAACAGCCGTGTCCATTCTACTCGATTTGTCTGTGTATTAGTCCTGTATGTAAAATCCACCAACTGAAAGAGAGAGAGAGAGAGAGAGAGAGAGAGAGAGAGAGAGAGAGAGAGAGAGAGAGAGACAGAGAGAGAGAGAGAGAGAGAGAGAGAGAGAGAGAGTGCACATGCCTCGTAGGGCTACTTTAGAGCTTTAAGATTCCTCCACTTCCGATTGGCTTGACATGTGAAGGCATTCTCTTTGATCCTGAGGCTCACCCCTGAGAATACAGCAGAGCAGGTGATGACACATACAGAGAGAGAATAAGAGGGAAAGGAGCAGAAAACAAAGGGAAGTAGAGAAGGATAGAGAGACAGAGAGAATGGGGCAGATCACGGTGATGAAAGAGAAAAATGATGGGGTGGGGGTTAAGGAAGTGAGAGGTTACTCTGGACGGCTTTGGTTACGTAGGTAGAGAATAAAAAGTGTCACTGCAGGTGAGAGGGCCCAGGAGCTCTAAAGGGGTGGAACACAGATGGAGGATAACATGTCACTGAGGGGTTGTACTCTGAAAAACAATGTAAGGTCAGTACCTTTGACTCAGAGGACCACTTTCTCAATGACAAATGGAAAATGTTTCAGCTCCAAAATACTTTTGTGACAGTTGCACAGCTGCAATGGCTTTTTCCTGTGCTTTTGTTATAAATTGTAAAATGTCCTGTGCGCCGAAAGCTTTCTCCATGTTATAATGATACATAACTACAAAACGACAGTATAAACAGTACCATAGACAATAATACAGTGAATCGCATATGTGTCTAAGGCAGAGCATGGAGGGATGTAGCTTTTTTTCAGTCAACACTGACATGATGCTGCACTGTTACTCTTTCCAGTGATGAGTATGCTCCTCCTTCCAATCTACCTCCTCTTTACCCAATGAGTGCCGGTCTGTCCACCTGTTTTTATGTGAGTCCCTTATTTTCTGCATTGAGTGGAAATGATGTAAATGGGGGGAAAAAAGTCAGTGTATCAATATTATAATGCAGTCTAACTAGAGTTTGTTATATGACATGCATGAAATATGATTTTATCCACTGATTTAAAAAAAATAATGTGAGCAGAGAAAACAATCTGATCAGGCACAGTCTGAGGAAGAGATTGTGACCAAATGGATCAGAAACAATATACTTAATTTCATTTTCCACAGAATATTTGTGAATTTGAGGTTTGACTGGATCATTATCACGTTATGAGTGAATAAGCGGCACCAGCTGTTTATTTCATTGCTGCTTATGTCTGCTCCCAGTAGATGGAGACACGCGAACCAGCAATTTGTGCTGAGCTCATCATCCTCTGACATATACATATAGATATTACTGCACAGAAAAGAGTGGTCTGCTTATGTCAGTCAGTTTATATCCCATTACTATCTTTTTTTTTACTATGCATTGGAAATATTACATTGGAAATATATTTAAATTTATTTTAGGATTTTGTATGCTTTAATAGTGTAATACAGAATTATTTAAATTTAAATTAAATAAATTGTTTGTATGCAAAGAGAAGTAGAACAGAGCAAGTACCACATATAGTAAAAATGTAGGAGTAAAATTAGTATAATAGTTGTAATATACTGTCAAGTACCCCGAGTTGTTCAAGTTGTACATCTACAGGCGAAGGCGGATGAGTAGAGTCAAATTCAAGTTGTTGGACTCTGTGAGGTGTCCCATGATTAACTGCTCATGTCCTCAGGGTACGCAAGGTGTCAAAAGGCCAAAGGTCATAGGTCAAGGCTATCTGTCAAGCTCAGGTGAAACTCTTCAGCCATTTTCACACATGAACTCCGGCCATTTCTGGAGTAGTCCTTTCACACGCAGCACACGTCCACAGACTGTTCGTGGGAGACGTGTTCTCACTTACTGGAAATCCTCTGTTTGCTTTAGGTGAGGGGGGGTGGAGCCCAGGTAGAGCTCGCAGGACACAGAATAGAAACTTCATCAGCGTGCTCACTCACTGGCTTAGAGTTTTATAGTGACCGGCTCTATTTACACGTGCTGTTCATCTTAGACATTGTACTGAGGTGCAGCCAGGGTAAAGTCTGCTTAGGATCGTTCAGCCTTTAAACTTATTTGCTCACAATAATGGGAATTTTAGGCTTTGAAAAGTGTTGAATTGATTGTATTATGAAGTTACTGTTATTTTTACAAAGTTGCATTAATATCCCTCGCTATTGGGAAAGATTTATATTGAAATCATAACAAAACTGGAAAAACAAAACCAACATGGAGCCATTACAGGGAATCACTACATGCATCTCAACCATGTCACATAACGTAGGTTGACAGAAATGTTTTTACAGTATACATAGATTTACATAAATATGTAACCCAGTGATATATCATAACAATTATATCGACATACATATTAATAAATATGAACATACATTTGTGCAGAAATAAAAGACATCAAATAAAACCATGCAGCACAGAAAACAAAAAGCAAAAGAAAGACAGAAAATAAAACAATACCTTACTTTAGATAAGGCAGTTTTTATCTAAGTGACGTCGTGAAGCATCACAATCCAGAAATTTCAATTTGTTGTCCATTGTAAACCATTTCACAGAGCTCCTAGACCAGGGGTTCTCAAACTTTGCAAGCTGGGCCCCCCCAAAGCTGGTTAGGGGTAGTTCGGGTCCCCCCACCCCCCGGCCGCCGCCCGCAGCCCGCCACCGCCTGACATGTCAGGCCTATCAAGGTTAGGCTATTGTTATTGTTAGGCCCATACAGATAATTATTATTTCTATTTTATCACTAGACATTTCTGATATTTGGCGTGACACAGTGTCATTTGACATAGGTATTGCGCTGAGTTTAGCAGCTGCAATCTCTCCTATCATTATTCTACACATGTCTTGCGCAGCCGGCAAAATCAGTGTTTGACGTTGCTCAGTCGCGCCAGTGACGGTGAAACCAAACTGCAAATAGCTCTCGTCATATTTGCGAAGCTTTGGCTTCTTCGCAACTGGCGCATCGGTTGCCTTACTTTTACGAATCAGAAACTTGTCCATAGTTGTGTTTGTTTGCTGATACAGTGTGTTTGAAGTTAATAAAGTTCTAATCCACCAATCTTTTGATTGGCGGATCAGGAACGAAACAGTATTTGATTTGTTTGTGTCAGTCCAGCCCCTTGCATTTCGCCACTGAGGGAGCTTTCACTAACCAGTGACAGGTCGGCGGTGTTTTAAAAAAAAAAAAAAAAAAAAAAGTCTCCGTCTGTGACATCGCTCCCCCCCTGGAGAGTGTTTGAGAATCACTGTCCTAGAGCAGCTCTTTCCAAACAGGTCTAAGTTCCCCCTCATTTAGTTGCTTTTATCATATATAGGTAAGTGTGAGTTTAACAAGATCTGGCACAGTAAGTCCTCAGTTGAAACCGGTTGAATAAAATATATTTGAATCCTGCCCCACCTTGTGCAAGCAAATGTTCAAATTTGGTGCTTTGGGTAGAGAGACGTTAGAGTAGCCCGGTAATTCAGAAAAAGCACTGTTAACAGCCACATGCAATCACACGCACACACACACACACACACACACACACACACACACACACACACACACACACACACACACACACACACACATACACACATACACTCATTTGTATGCCGAGTTCAGTTGAATAATTATGCTGAATGTGAATAAATTAATATAATTAGGAAATTATTTTGTTATTTTCCTTCATATCACTACTATTTTGTTAATTTTGTTTTGCCAAAATTGACATGAATTGTCTCTTAAAGCACATTTACAACATATAACAAATATAAAAGGCTATAAAAAGATCTTTAAATTGAACTTGTTGAAACCTGCTGAAACTGTCTGACTCTACAACCTTCTGTGTTCTCTTATAAGTTATGTTATTTTTTTTATGTATGAACACATACCCCTTCTCAGAGTTAAGACATACACAGATTAACTTTTTTATGTTTGTGACTTTGAATGTAAGACTGCCTACAACTAAACACACATGTACAAATTTACATTGCTGCTCTGGCATTGAAGAATTGTCCAAAACTGAGGATGGAAGCTTTGTATCAGAGTGAAACTGCTGTGCTGTTGGAGACTGAGGTGTATTCTGGTCAGCCGAGAGGTTGATGTGGTTGTTGTAGAAGTTGATGATGAAGGAAAAGGACCGCGGACCCAATACTTACAAGTATATTGATATTTATTACACAAAGTAGTACAGGTCAGGACGAGCTCCAGAGACTCGGAGAAATCACACAGCCAAATGGTGAAGTCTGACAGGCCATGGTCAAACACACATTATATAGAGAGGTTAGTTCCACCCACGACTTTGGGTAACATGTCATCTCACCTAAGGCCTCCTAATAAGGACGTGTTTAGTACATGAAGATGAGAATACACTGGTCAAAGATTGTCCCTTCACCTCTAACCATTTGCTGGACAGAGGTTACTCCCTAGGTCGAAGGTCCTTCCAAAGAAGGAAATACCTACTTAAATAAACAACTGAAAGACTCTCGGAGACTGTCTGAGTCACCAAAATAAGCATCATATATATCAGCCTGTCATTCTATTTAAACACATACTAAAGTTGCTTACTCTAGTGAGTACACGACATAACCCCCCTTCGAGACTAAATAGAGTCTCGACATAATCAAAAGAGTAAAACAGATAGGTGTATTATCATGACAAAAATAACAATCCATCTACAACATGATTTTAGCAACATAGCAACAGTTATGAAGTTTAGGAGTGAGAAACGAAAAACCTGTCTGGCAGCTATCTTTCTTGAAATATCCATCAAACAATTTAGACAGGAAAATTCTCTCACGGCCCCTCTGCCTAGGCGACCATACATAGTACTCCTATAACACAGAAATGAGTAAGTTTAGCAAATTGTGTAATGAAATTACTTTAAGCAAATACATATGGAACTCTCAGCAAATAATAACAAAATAATGTCCAAGGTCAGGCTGGTCGTCCCATCGAACCATTCCAATGGACCTTTTCCTACCTAGCCCCACTGTCCCTAAACATCAAGAAAATAAAGAAAACATCTGAGGTCCCAGTATATTTAGCCAATAACAGAAAACATCATTTTTCCCAGTAATTAACATACAAAGAATATAATTCACTTTTAATATTACTCATGTATGACACAGCAGTTTCTCAGCAGCATTGACTCTCTGTTGTAGTATCGATGACGTCTTGAATACGGATATTGCATCTTTGTCCAGAGTCCTTCAGTCCATTCGTATTGTTCATGTTTGAAGTGTTTTGAGTCCTTTCAACACATCGGAGTCCCTGAACAATTCACCCTCATAGTGATCGTCCCCCAATATGTTCTAGAATGAAAGAAAAGAAAACCAGTATCTTTTGCATACAAAACAGATTAAAACATCAATACAGATTAACATTCTATAAGTAAATGAGAAATTATAAGTCACATTTTCCATTTCCCCCCTGGAAACACATCACTAATGTAATAAGAAACTATGAAATAACTAAGCATTTGCAGATCATCCAGCGTTTTCCAACAGGCCAAACGCATCTCCTATAAGCTTCTTTTAATGCCTGGTCGTAAATAGCACTGACATAGACATGCGAAGTGTAATTTTCTCTTACCCAAACAGAAACCAATATTGTCTATCTTTCTCAATTTGAATGCTAAAAAATGCATTTACCAGATCAACAAAAGATAATCATTGCTAAAGGATTGTTTAAAGATTTGGAACAGACAAAGCAAATTGTTGTACTGCGGCGTTGACAACTTAGCTGGCTCCAAAAATCTGTATTAAGACTTCCGATCCAAAATACTAAAGAACCTTCAGTCTCTGTTGTCATCAATGATTGGTGAAGAATTTTGTTTGCACTTCCACCAGACCGCCGTCTGGCACACTTTATTGTACACTCCAATCTACACAAAGCATCTCTTCCCAAAAGTGCAATAGGTTTATGTTCTGATACCAATATGGGTATTTTAATTTTCAGATTTTCGTAGCAGAGCTCAATTGGTTCTGTAAAAGGAATCAGCTGTTTTATTCCCTAAAACCCGATTGTCAGAATCCATTGACCAGACATGGGGAGATGTATAGCATAACACCCCCCTTTCGAGTCTTCAGGGCACCTCTAGAATCCTGGTTCCGGGCCCCTGTAAGGGTTCACCGGTCCCCTGGGTGGCCCTGATTGGCCCCTGAATCCTCCTCTGAAGTGTCCTATGAAATTTCCTCTGACATTTCCTCGGAAACTTCCTCTGAAATTTCCTCTTGACCTGTTGCACTCACGGGCAAAATGACCTAATTGTCCACAATTAAAACATTCTTCTAAACGTTTTTGAAAATTAAGATTAAACCTTCCTCTCCAGGCCTGTGCTTGATAAAATGCTGGCTGTGAGTAGGAGACGAAAGGAACCACCGATGATGGCTGGAACCGCCTGACCGAAGGGTCATATCCTCCCATGGTCCCTTCAGGATCCCTTTGATCATTATTGTATTGTATTGTACTTTTGGAACTTGGATACATCGTTATTGTTGCTTCTGCTTGTCCCATATCTTCTACGTCTTTATCTATCTCATCGTTTGCAGCTTTGATCAGTTTCTGACCCTCATTTTCAAACAACTGGAGAATGCCGAGCTCCACTTGCTTCTTTTCTCTGCGTTTCTGTCCCTTTTTTCCCTCCTTTTGTCCTACCTTGTATGTGAACACAAGTAATTGAATTATTTTAATTACATCTGGGTTGAAAGTCCCCTCTACCGGCCATGGTTGGTCAATTTCAGGCCAGCGTTTCTGCCACTTTTCAGATATTTTTGCAATGTTGATGTCTTTAATTAAAGGATTATTTTTCTGTACTACCTCAACAGGAGTAAGTACTTTTGGACTTTTAGTGTCCTTTTTCTCCATAGTAGCAGCTTCCCTGTGTTCCATTATTGTAAATTTAAAAATGTAATTGTTAAGATTTAAAAGCTTCTTAAAGCTATTTAGATTACTCCTCCCCCCTTTGTTGTTTTCAATCAATAAATCAACAAATCAACCAACAAATCCATTTGCTCATGTAGCAAAACCACTTATTCACCACAGCCAAATAAAAATGAAATTGACTTCCCAACTCTAAATGAATCAAAAGCTCATCAATGTAATATCACAACTCAAAATCCGCTTACAATGTTTGACAAAAAGATCACGTGCTCCCACAAGTGACTGACTGTCACCAAATGTGCTTCAACACAGTTAAGATCAGAATAAAACACGCACAAAAGATGAAACTCACATCTGGAACTCTAAGCGGAGTTTAGACCAAACAATCCTATTCCATTAATTAATTAAATGCATAGACTGGTCAGTCTGTTGTCAATCGTAATATTTAATTTTTCGTTTTGAGTAGCTAAAGCATTTAGTATTGCCTGTGTATGTAAACAGATGAATGTGCTCTATTAATATTCTTATAATAGCTTACAAATGAAAGCCGGTTAAAATGTGTATCAGCAATAATAACTATAAGTGAGAACACACACAAATATGTAAATGCAGTTTTTTGCTAAAGAGTTTGTGTATCAACTGTACTCCCCTTGATCAGACTGGAGACAGGAACTGCCCATGCAGACTTCAGCAAGCCTCAGGTCGTGTTGCACCAGCCAATTGCCTTCTAGTCTGTTCACCTCAATTCCCACTCATCATAAGGGAAAAGAAACACACAATGATTTAGTATCTTATGAAACCATCAGGTCCTTTTAACAACATCATAGATGATTCAAAATGATTATCAGTCTTAGTGTCGTATTAGGTCCTTCACATCCAGTGGATATTAGGACTATTTAGATCAGTTCCATTGTCCAAATCTTATATTTGTTATTATGTAAAGAATTTCTTAATTTTAAGCATTAGTTACCATAAGTCTTCAATCAATCTCCAAAACGCTATCGTAAGAAGCAAAATAGGAAACTTAGTAATAAAAACATCATCAAAATAGTTCTTTTGAGATAGAGCAAGCAATAAAAAAGGGTCCAACAGCTTTCAGGTCATAAACAGCTCAGACCACGAAAACAGTCTAGGTCATAAACCATTTGAACAGTTTGTGTATGTATGTAGATACAGATCAAGAAATCTACCCCTCATCTACGACATAAGTCTCAACCATACTCAGTTAATTTTTCTATACATCATGTCATATGTAGTAAAGATGCATCAACCATAATACTGTAGGAGGAAACAAACTGCTGTTGTTGTGGACACAGTTATGAGCCTTTGTAAACCAATGCTGTAAAAATTTCAGTTAACATCCTTTCTAAACCTGAATCATCCCATGCGTTAACTTTTATTATCAGAGAAAGTCTGATACAGAAAGTGGCTGAGCGAGTCGCTATTTTTGCTGCTGAACTCGCTCTGGGCGTTATTAAAAGTGTGTGCCTCACACTTGCACACATTATCTGCCAGTACTCAGGTCAATAGAGGTTTTTTTTCCCTTTAAACACCAGTTGTAATTGCATACAACGCATCATCAATGTATACTTTGGTTTATTATAATAATATCTTTAAAGTTCTCAATAATTAATTATTTATTCACGGCTGTATTAAAAACTCAACAGTCCTTTCGTAAAGCAATTTAACTGTTTGATCCTTTGTCTGTGCACCGCACAGGTGTCATTCCCAGTGAGGAAAAACAGATATGTTATTCTTATTTATATCAGCCCTTAATGTAGCTCTATAACACTCCTGATACCAGCACATTTGCAATGTCTAGTCAATGCAAACAATTTCCATTATTTAAAGTCCAAAAATGTCAAATTAAACCCAATTTGTTCCCAAAGTAAACTTAATTTAATGAAACCCCAATGAAATAAAGAGTTCAAGTGGTAAAAGATTTTCACAGAACTACAGCCATATCCAATCTAGCTGATTTAAACAAGCAATTTTGTTTCCTAATACTGTCTGCACAGTCTCACTTTACCATAAAGAAACAAACAAACAAATTATCATTTTTAGCTTAAACTATTAAAAGAATTGTTTTCTTAAATTATTGTGACTTTTTCCTTTGTCTCACAGAAGGGTGTAATTATAGAGGTGAGATCTTGAAAACCTTTCTTATGTCACTGTACTAAAGTTTTAGAAGATGTATTATACTCCCCTGGCATGCACATTCCCCCTTCTCTGAACAGATGCTTTTCTCTCAGGGGAACTGAGGAGAGGTCTATATTTAGTTTTTTGTTGTCTTTCAGTGCTTCCACATACTTCCTAATTTAAACCCTGACTTCAATGGTCAAAGTTCCTTTAACATTTAAACAAATATTAAAGTTATCTGATTATTTTAAACAGCTCTCTCTCCTTTGTTATGAAAGTCTATTGAGATCTCTGTTGCAAAGCGCACAAGTGTAATTCCCATTATTCGTTAAAGGAGTTAATAAAACTCTCATCCCACACTTTATTTATTTATGTTTTATTATTATTATTACACAAGAGAGAAAAAGAGAGAGAGTTCTTTTTAAAATTTGTGAGTCTATCGTTGTGGCCCACAAGAGAATGTTATCACAGTGAAAATCCCCCCTCACATTTCTAAAACTCCCCTCCTTGCTCCAAACGGGAGTGGTGCAGAGGGATGCTCACACACGAGAGACACACAGACACACCAAAAAGGTGGGGGCTGTGGCAACAGGGAATACAGACTCATGTATTACGTCCCCTAAATAGGGCTAATTGTTTTATTTAATACAGAGAGCAAAATATCTGTACTTATAAGTTATCAAATTTTCCCGTTTGTAACCACAACATATATATATTTTTAATCTATCATAAAACCTTTTGTTAATTTAGACCAAACAGACCAGCTCCTGCTGCATTTTACTTTTCTCACATAGCCATGTCCTCATTCATCATACACACACACCAGCACATGGAGAAAGTAGGAACCAGTGGAGGGAATGAATAGTTATATTTATTAAATCCTCTTAATGAGGCTCATCATGTAATTTCGTCTTCTTATAAGGGAGGTTCATAGTTCATAAGTCCCTTTAAAAGAGGTTCATTGTGTTATTACGAGGCTCATGTTTTATAGTCCTCTCATATATTTAATTCAATAATGTTGATTCAATTCTGGCCAGAAGACAACAAAATACACACACATCCAAATAACACTGCTAATTCAACTCACACAGCTTAAGCACAATGGTGATCACAGACTTCACACACCCACACACACAGACAGACCATCTTTTGAGAGTGGTTAATTTCTGCCACACACAAACATCTGGGAGTCGTTTCCCTGTACACAAACGCATGAACGTTCACAGCCAAAGATCTTATTCACATCACGAGCATTCTTGCTATCAGTCGTTTTTACCTTATTATCTTAATTTTTGCTGTCAGATGAGATGTAGATATTTGATGAGTGGCTTCATCAGCATTGTCCGTTACAATAACCGAGCGGGAGCATATTATCGAATGTATATTTCTTCATCTCCAGTTATTGAGATGAAAAAATTCGATGATTGGCTTCATCAGAAACTATGCGTCATCAATGTCAGAGCGGGAGCATATTATCAAATGTATATTCTACATCTCCAGTTATTAAAACTGAGACCCATTCTACGAGCTCCTTCACTGAGGGCTTGACTATTCAGATTATGCGACTGATTCCTGTGATAATTTCTTTACTCTTATCTTCCTCTTATTACTCTGGTCCTTATCACGTTACGCCTTAGCTTAACTGTAATGCAGTGATTAAGACACACATGACTTACTGTCAAGAAGTTGAGGTACCATTTTCTTAATCTTGCACAATGTCATTTAATCACCTTATCGTTACAATAAAAACTATATTAAACCATTTCATGTACCTTTAGTACTGTTCTTCACCTTAATATCTGTTCTCCCCCTTTTTGCGTCATACATCACGCAAACAAAAATCAAATTTAGCACGGAGCTGTACTACACATCAAACAACACAACAAACCCCCACACACAGGTCGTTTATCGGTGTGTATAGACACAGACACACATACAACAGCCCCAATGAACGAACCAGCGTCCAAACAAAATGAGAGATCCTCACCGTGTTGAAGCTGTTGAAGTGTAGTAGAACACAAATCGTCTCAGTTTCGTGGCGCCAAAGTCTGAGGTGTATTCTGGTCAGCCGAGAGGTTGATGTGGTTGTTGTAGAAGTTGATGATGAAGGAAAAGGACCGCGGACCCAATACTTACAAGTATATTGATATTTATTACACAAAGTAGTACAGGTCAGGACGAGCTCCAGAGACTCGGAGAAATCACACAGCCAAATGGTGAAGTCTGACAGGCCATGGTCAAACACACATTATATAGAGAGGTTAGTTCCACCCACGACTTTGGGTAACATGTCATCTCACCTAAGGCCTCCTAATAAGGACGTGTTTAGTACATGAAGATGAGAATACACTGGTCAAAGATTGTCCCTTCACCTCTAACCATTTGCTGGACAGAGGTTACTCCCTAGGTCGAAGGTCCTTCCAAAGAAGGAAATACCTACTTAAATAAACAACTGAAAGACTCTCGGAGACTGTCTGAGTCACCAAAATAAGCATCATATATATCAGCCTGTCATTCTATTTAAACACATACTAAAGTTGCTTACTCTAGTGAGTACACGACAAGACAAAAAAAGATGTTGTCAATTCCAAGAGCCATTGAGGGTAAATCAAGATGCACAACCTGTGAGCAAAAATACACATAACACGTGACTCAAACTTCCAACTTCTCTTGGATATATAGTCCTGAGACTTGACCTGCAGTTACTGTATCTCGATCCTATCCATACACACACACACACACACAAATACACACACACAGAAACACACACACACTATATCCCTTAGAAATAAAAAAAATCTTCTCATCTCATTTTACAAGCTGTGACAAACTTACAAAACAACAGCAGTGAAAGGTAAAAGGCTTCTGTTACAGTTTGTGTGTGTGCGTGTGTGTGTGTGTGTGTGTTTGTGTGTTTGTGTGTGTGTGTGTGTGTGTGTGTGTGTGTGTGTGTGTGTGTGTGTGTGTGTGTGTGTGTGTGTGTGTGTGTGTGTGTGTGTGTGTGTGTGTGTGTGTGTGAGCACTGCCTGTTTCGTGATAACCTGTCTGTTTGGGAGGTATATGGTTTCCTGAGCGGATAAGCTCCCGTAGGAAAACAGTGAGTCCCATCTGTCTGTGGACAGCCTGAGGTGTAAAACCAAAGAAAGGTTCCAGCCACAACTGTTAGCTGTTCCGCCTCTGGGGAGGATTAATGACGTTGCACCAGCCTAAGGCACACATCACATCTGTGGTATTAAGGTCGTCACATTTATCTGTCTCTCTTTCCTGCGGACTAACTTTCTGTTTGTCATGTTTCCTTTTGATAAAACTGGAAACACTGTCACATTCTACACTTGCCTGATTTTGTTTCATTGAGATCTCTGCAATATTTTTTGAAAATAAAATGAAAAAATAAATGTAAAATAACATACCAGGTTACAAAATAAAAGAAAGGAATAAAAAAATGATTGAATCCAATCACTCAATCTAGTCTGCTCAAGAATGAATGGATTCTTCCTTGACCAATACCCAATACCTTCCTCCAAGTTTCAATAAAAAGAGTTGGGTTTCTTTTGCGTAGCCTGCTATCAGACAAAAAGACAAACTGAGATGAAAAGATAACCTCTTTGAAAGGGGTAATATTTACACTGTTTCTGTAAAGCCTATATGTATCTATTATCACTTTTTTTTTCTACCAACGTGCATGTGATTGAGCCCACCATAGTGCTTCAAGGCAGGGAAACACGCTGGACAGGTAACCCGTCACGATCTCACATGACAACAAACACTGATATACACACACACACGCACTAACACACACACACGCACTAACACACACACACGCACCAAACACACACACACACACACACACACACACACGTATGCCTGCAGGCATTCTAGAGTTAAAAGGAAACAGAAAACAGAGTGATGGCAGGACCTTCCCTCTGTGAATCAACATTGTTAACCAATGAGTCACACCGCTGCTCCTACTGTACAGCACATCATATCTCGATTAAAAATCAGCAGTTTAGATTTTGCACGGGATATGGATTTACTTTCTCAAACAGAATCTCATTTTTAACAAAGAAACAAAAATCCCCTCATAGAATAAGTGCTGGTTTACCAGTAGAAGGAAATGACACGAGCACAAAAATGAAAGAAAAACTGAAAGCATTTAATGGGGATATTCACTAACCTTTAACAGTAGTGTCCATTTCAATTATTAAATGCAGTGTACATTCTAAACCTTCCTGTTTGGAATGAGCTGTTATCTTGTCCTGTCTTGATGCTCTGGATTCACTTCAGAATAATTCCTTGTCATAAGTGAGTCCTCCTCAAACAGTTCTGCGATATACTGTCACTTTGGATTGTTTGTGTGCAGAGCTTTTTATAAACAGTCTATGGTGCAGAGTGAAGTAAATAAAGTTTGTGCTCATCCTCCCTGGTTTATATACAGAGAAGAGTCAATGTTTTTTTGGTTTATGCTACATGCTCTTCTGTGTGGTCCCTATATAAGTTAAAATGTGATGTACCTCGTTCATACATTGCATGTCAGCTATTTCAGGGGTCTGTTTAGCAACTGACACAATCTTCAGACCCAAATTTGCAACTTTTTAAAAATAAGAGTGACATCACATCAAGTTTATTTGTATAGTACATTGAAAAACAAACAGAGTTGACCAAAGAAGAGACAAAAAACAACATCAAAGAATAGTAAGATCCAATAAAATAAGAATAGAATGATAAAAGATAAAAAATGAAGTCATAGAATAGTAAGAGCCAACCAACAAACTTAGAATGAGTCCACAATTCAAACCTTTTGGAATACAAATAGACTTAACAGGCTAAATTCAAGAAAGAATATAATTTAGTAATAAAGTCAAGACTTAGTCATGGGCAGGTTAAAGCCTGAGAGAACATTCGGTTCTTCAATCTAACTTTAAAAGAACAGAGGGTGAACAATCAATAGAAAGAAACCCCACAGCATCAACCGAGGCACAGCCAGGAGCAGTTGGTCTGAGGAGCTTAGAGATATGTGGATGGATCTGAGTTGACTTGGGTGCCAGGCCATATAAGGCTTTAAAAGAATTAGAAGAACCTGGAAATCAATCCTTTACCTAACAGGTAGCCAATGCAGAGATGCAAGAACAGGTGAGATACTGTCCCTCCTCCTAGCACCAGCTAGCTGTCTAGCAGCATCATTCTTCACTAGTGGCAGGTGAGACAGTGATGACTGACAAATGGCCAAAAGGAAGCATAACAGCAGCAAACTAATAATGAGGCATATAGCAAATGACCAGTAATGAGCCAGGTGTATCATTTTCAGAGCAACTTAATGTAAAAATAATCACATCTTACAAGAAAAGCTATGCTGCTTGTTTTTTCTTCTTGAATATGTTCCTTCCCTGTAGATCGTCCACGTCTGGTATGACTCATTACTGATGGATGAAACCAGATAAGGGAGATGATAACCTGGAACCAGAAGATAATATTACAATTGTTTTCACTTCCTTCGAAGTTCTCATTCTAAGAGATCTACAAACCAGCAGCGGATGGACAGAATCTCTGAAACACATTGATGCTCAGCCTGCCCAGGTGACTCACTTTTAATGGCAGAGCTTCTTTCTCTTTTGTCTATCACCATTTTCCTTCACACAGTCTGCACCACCCATCTTTTGTGTTTCTGCTGAACATTGTGAACTGTGCTGTTATGATTCAATAATAGAGAACAACAAACATAGTTCTAATTGATATGTGCGTTGCACCTTATTTGTAAGTGTTGGCATGGAGATCCCAACCCAGCAATAACGAATTTGTTCAACACTTTCTCACCATCAATAGAGTTGTAATTATGATCACGGTTGAGTAATTTGCGTGTACGTGCGCCTGCAGTGACACCGCAGACTTGACTTCATACGTTTACCCTCTTTTTATTAACACTGTCTGACATGTTCCATCAGAACTGCTAAAATGTAATTTACTGTTGGTGTTTCTCTTCATGTGGTTGCGATGCTATCTGCTAACCGCAGGCGCCAGACCCAACCGCAAAAAACAACAACCACTGCCAACCTGCTCTCTGGCAAAATGTGCGGTCTCTTTAATAGAGAGATCGAGACGTCCTGTTCTTTATTCTGTTGGTTTTGTGGGTGTGTAACTTAGATCAACGACATTTCTTTAGACTCGTTATTTTTCCACTTATTATTCATATGCTATTTTTTGTATATGGGACATGACGCATGATTTTTCTGTAACTAAGTGTGAATGTCTATTTAGATGCATTTAACCACTTAAACAACACATGGATGTGATGCATATTATGGTACTTTGTTTTAAACTTATGATTTTGTATGAAATATCTGTTATGTTTTGATTATATTTTAAGGTGAATACGCAAAATGTCCTGCGGTGTGACCGTAACATAGGTGAAGCATTAAACTTACATATTAACAAAATAAACCAGAAATATCTGGAGCAGGTAATAACTGCCTTGGCATTATATTGTATATAATGACTTTATTAATATTAGGTTTTAATATGCACAAAACTAGTATATTAGTTTTTACAGCAAAATAACTTTCGTAACACAGATGCTGTCCTGTGGCGTGACATGGAAAATCAGATTTTTGAAACGGCAATTACATGGACAACTATAGGGGCCCTTAGTTTATCCCACTACCAGGAAGCCCCCCAGATGTTGGAATGTACTGTGTATGTTGAAAGGTGACTGTTAACCTCTGATTAATTTAATAAATTTCACTCTTTCTGTCAGACAATGAATGCGTCATTTTTTGAAAGTCCTGTAGTGTGACGGCTGTAGTTAAAAATTTGTAAAAAAATTTAATTTAATTAAATTAAACATATTAAGGTTAAACTGTGTTATTATTCAGTTAGCATAATAGCTAAGGTCAGTCTTGTATAGCAATCAGTTAAAATGGCCACAAGGATGAAAATGTCCTGCGATGTGACGGCCAGTCACACCACAATGAAATTATAAAAAAAATCCATGGAACACTAGCAGTTTAAAAAAATTCAGCATTTGAAAATTATAATTTCATACAACTGTAATCCTCGTTAGAACTTTATTAAAAAAATACTGTTTCACCCTTATTTGTCAACCAGAACTGAGCTCATTCTTTGGTCGCGGATCTTTGCAGTTTTTCCCTATTAATAATTTATATAATTAAATATAATATCTTTGCATTTTTAGACAATACATTTGAAGATGTAACTTTGTGGAATATGATGGGCATTGTCCACTATTTTCTCATATTCTTTAGCCAAAATCGTGAAAATTATTGAATGATTGAATGAATAAAAATAATGAGGTAGGAGGCCTTTATTCAGAACCTACACTGCAGATGCCATTGTTGTCCCATTTAAAACAGGTTAACATTTTACAGTTTCAAACCAATATGTGATATCCAGCCCTGACATTGACAATGAATGCAATTCTTTTGCATTTGCTTTTCTAAATAGCCAGTGGCATTAATAAAACGGAGCACAGTCTTATGTACACAGTAAAGGACTGTGATGTTGTTGTAGACTTAATCAGATGTAGTGAATGATGATGATGTGGTGAATGATCTGTGTTCTTGTGACCTCTTGAAGAACTCGTGAGAATTGGTTGCAGATTTTCTTCATAGATTGCTTTTTCATACTATGTGAGCATGTTGTGAACACGTATGAGCAGAGACATTCTCTGCCTTCACGAGAAAAAAACTTCTTACTAGAGGGGCCATGCGGAGAAAGTCAGCAGAAACTCCGGCGGCACGACATTTGGGTTCTCACATTCACCTCCTCCGGAAGAACTCCGGAGGATCTGGAGTTCAGTGCATGTCTGAAATCAGCTACACATTGATAGATAGATAGATCACATGGATTATACTAACTTAATGTACAGGCCGCTGATCGCAGCCTTGCGTTGGATTTAGTATAACACTGTAACTGGTGCATGTTTGTTTGGTTTATATTTACGTGTATGATCAAGCAGCGTTTCAGAGATATAACAGAACAGATTAGTGATATGTAACCTTGTTTCATCAGGAGCATCAATGTGCAGCTACACCTATGAACATGCAGCCATGCAACGTCAATAACTATAGACATGCCAAAGGGCTTGTTCAGCAGTGGTAATAACATGCACAACCAAAACAATTAGACTTGTCAAACCAGATACGGTATTATATAACCACTCTGCAGTTTCAATCTTCAAAACAACGCACTAAATAATGTCATGTAATGAGGATTGATGTCTTTGCAACCTAAGGCTCCTGCTAAAGCTCTGTCTAAACAAGACTCATCACACACTACCCTGACTGTGGGATAATTTGCTGGAAAATCTTGCGGTGACTAACAGAGGATTTTATCTTATCACAGCACAAACACACTTTCATGACGAAAAAAAAATTAAGCAATCATTTTAAAACTGTCACTTGTGATGATGCATTAATAATGGTAATATTTATATCCTAACTAACGTGTATGTAAACTTTTTAAAAACTTTTTTAGGAAATTAGGGAATGTTTAAACCTGTCACTTTGTTCCCTTTGAATCTTTCAAACACTTCCCCTCTTTTCTAGATCATTGACAGGAGATCAGAGTTAATTCATCATATTATTAAAACATTGCTTAAATGTTGTTAGGGAATACATGGGGATGTGTATTGCACTCCTCACAGTGTAGCTGTAAGCAGGGTTTGTTTTACTGAGCAGCCAGATGATTATTTTTTTCACTTGCTACTGAGCTTTCAAATTAAATGACATCGTAGGGAAACTCCTTGAACTGCAAATGGAAATTAAGAGTAATAAAATGTGCATCGAGAAAGTACCTATAAACAATTATAACACAGATTTCTTCAAAAGACAAAAAGTTCTCTACCTTTTTCGTGGTTTAAAGGCCTGTAATGTGGCCCCTGCACATCCAACGGAGATTACATTTAAAAAAAACGCAACATGTGATGCTCTACTTTATTCGGCACTATCATTCCAAACAAATTATGGGAGGAGATTTCGCCATATGGACGTTACTAACCATTTATGTAGGGAGCAGGGATAATAGCAAGCTGTGGCTGCAAAAAGATATCTCCAAACAGAAGGATTAAATCAGATCACATATCAAAGAGATGAAACAAAATGTACATAGACAAACTAGAGCTGCAATAACCAAATTACCAATTGACAGCAGAGGAACATCTTTGAAAGTAGTGAGCACACGCCACTAAATGTCCCCTCTGCTAATCTGTAGAAGACAGGCAGGACAGCTCAGGCGGTTAGGTGAGATAGCGCCTTCTCTCTAACGGAAATGCAAGAGGTCCGAGTCTGATAAGAGCTGAGAAGAACTGTCCGGTTCTCTGCGTGTACTACATGGAGAAGGTGATAACTCAGATCAACACACAGGATTCTTAGAAAACATGACAAAGCTTAATTTGCTGATGAGCAGGAAACCCTACCACCTATAGGATCCTCATGAATCCTTGTTTAGAGGTATCGTGTGGATAATGATTAGCAGTTTTCAATTGAACTCAACTGTTTGCTAGTCAGGTACATTGAGAGACCGACATAAGAGGAAGTGAGCGCACGCATGATGATTTGTCATCAGAATTGAACTATAACTAGAATGTATTAGATCCAGATTTTTATTTGGATCTGCGCCAAACTGCACATTCATAAATATCAACCCCAGATGTTATCATCAAGATCCATGAATTATTCACAGAGAAATCAACAGAAATGTTGGAATACGTCTAATCTCGCAAGGTCAAAGAAAGTGATCCTGATCCACAACGGAATTCAATGAGAATGAAATTGTTTTTACCCATATCGCATCCTTTTACATCTAGATGTGTGGTAATCTGTATCATAGTTTTTGTGTAATCTTGCTATAAATCAGTCAGACCAATGCAGATTCAAACATAACCTCCTTGGTAGAGTTAACTACATAAAAAAAGATTAAAAAACAAATAATCATCATTATCTTTATCACGTTAGGATGGGTTGAGAAAATCTCAACCCTCATTTTCAGATACAGAGAAAGATATACAGTGCATGCACAATGAATCAAACTAACCCATCCGCCTATTTTCGAACTTGTAAATGGAAACAGTCTCAATGCTGTTTGACTTCATTGGTGACAATTTTATTTAGTTAGGTTTGAAACAGCACACACAAAAACACACACACACACACACACACACACACACACAGCAGGAAGTCACAGTTAATGATTTATTGAACTGAATGAGTTCTTGAGGAGGCAGACCATTATATTAGCAAAATAAAATGACAGAATCCCCCATCAATCAAGCCCCAAGGAAGAGGTGAAACAATCCTGGAGGTTAATATCATCACCTTAGTCAGACTCTTTATGGGACATTTTCCTTTCAATGTGTTACACCCTCGTCACGCAGAGACACAGCAAATTATACCACATTCTCTCGTTGTAAACATTAACATTGTAGCGTTCACATTTTTCCAAGGGAACTTAACATTCTCGTGAGTCATACTTATTCAGCCATAAATGTCTCCCATTGAATCAGTTACAGGAGGAGTGTCAGAAGGCTCTTGTTACGTGTTTTGCCACTGAAATTGAGAAATTATGACAGAAAAAAAGTTTGTATAATCTCCTGAAGTCTTTACTGCAGAATTCAACCCGGGTATAGCTATAGTTACCCGATATAATCTGTCAAACAGACACTAATTACAGCTGTCACCGATGATGAGCTACAAAATGGCAGATTATAGATAAAATTACTTTGACTTTGTTTGCAAAAGCCTGACAGGAGGAAGAGTGTTTGACTAATAGAGGGGCTACACAAATGTGAGTTTTCACGGATCACTGAATTTCATATTTCATCTATAGAGAGGTAAGGTTAAATAATGAGGATTAATAGTGACACAGGGAAATGTAGGGTCTTCCTATGATCAGGCTGTGCTATATCACTATGGTTTCTGTGTGATACACTTCCTCTCTACCATGAAAAATATGAGAGGGAAGGAAAGGACAGAGATACCCCCACACGAAAGGGGTGACACTCAAATACTGAAAAGAGAAGGCAAGTTAAGAGAAAACAGAGAGAAAAGGAGAAATAGAAGTAAGATGCTTTCAGACATAAACGCAACTCCAGTTATATTTCTGAGATGTACCAGAGAGCATCAATATCTGAATCAGTTGTGCTGGAGTTTTTCAGTAACTTTTCTTGCCAGTCCCCTTTTAAAATGTTCAGAAATTGTCCAAGTGAGCCCATCTGAGAAATAAAGCAGGATCATCACAGCAAGCAAATGTGCGTGTTTATGTCGTTTCTGATACGAGACTGGAGTGAAAATGAGTTTCAAGAGCTTTCGGTGACGCGTCAGTGTGCTGTGAACAAAAGCACAGGATTTTCACAGAGGAACATATCAGTAATTTTCTGCCTTCTACATGCTCTACTCAGGCACCACCCCTCACTTGAGAGTTCCAGGCCTTGTCCTGTTGTCAAAGCGTCTCATGTCCAACAATATTCTGGAAAATGGACCTAATTTTCTGGACAGTTCATATCTGAAAATGGCCGTAGACACACAGCATAGACACGTAATGTATGTACTCAGGACACGATGAGCTGTGGATTGAGCCACCAATCTCACTGCAAGACAGATATCAGTGGTATGGTAAATAATGAATAGTCCATTAAGCTGGAATTGAGCCATTTGTTATGGCTGACACTGTCATTCAGGTGAACAGTTTACTCTTTGCTTAAGTCTAAATGACCAACAACCATAAAACGCTCATGTCAGCATTTTCACACGTTATTCATTTGGCATTCCGTCCAGGGATTACCCCACCTTTTGCACAATTTCACCTGAGATTGGCTCCAGCTCCCTGCCCGTGACCCTCTAACAGGATAAGCAGTTTAGGTAATGGATAGACGGAATTATCTGAAAGAAATGTGTATGTAAAAGCAAAGCCCAGATATCGGTGTTATCACGAGAAAGAGCTAAAAATGTGTCGATAAGTACTTGTATCTGAGTGTGTGCGCCCACGTGATAGTGCCGTGCATATACCAGCTTCCTCCAGCTTGTTTTTGCTGCTCTGCTTGTTGAAACAGACTATTAAAGGTTTGAGGCAGTCTTAGTCAAACAGCGGTTATCTGAAGTGGACCCCATTAGCCCTCTAAATGTGGCAGGTGAGGGGTTGGCGGTATTGAGCTAAGTCAGTGAGCACATACATTGATGAATTAGGAGTGAGAAAACTTGTCAACCTCTCTTGAAAAGCCAAAAGATTAATGTATGTCAGCTAAGCCTTGTGTAAAATACCGAAAGACCACCTCTGGGTTTTCAGAGGGATTTACACAGCAGAGAGGATCTAGCCTGTCAGAAAGCCTGTTGCCTGTAGAAAATTGAAGAAAAAAATTACTATCATTAGCCAGAGAAAAAAAATACAGATTAAGACGAAAATTCAAGGCTCTCTGAGAAAAACAAACAGACTGATAAATGGGCTCTGATGCCTCAAGATGAGACAACAAAGCAAATCTCTCTTTCATTATCAGTGGAGCGGCTACTTGGTTTTCTCTTGATGACAGCGCAGATAAGTCTCCGCTGTCTGCTTCCTTGAGAGAGTGAAGGGCATACCTAGACAAAGAGTGGAGTACTGAATGCAAAGCAAATCGTTTGTGCCTCTTAGATTCTTGTCACTGTTGTCTCCAAAACTCACCATTCCCACAAATGCAGTGTATGTTTGGTGGAAACTTGAACATCAGTGGTTTAAATCTCATCAAAGACAGCCACTCCAATTTCAGACAGCTTCTGAAACTCTCTTTCAAATGGCATGATCTGCCTCCAATAGTTTTTGTTACTTTCCACAACATTAGTCTGATAATCCACCTTCTGCTGTGATTGGGCAGAGAAAGTATGATGGGTTTGAAATTCTCTCTCTCAACCTTTTTTTGACTCCACCCAAACTCATACACTTTTATTTAAAAGACTCGGTTTTCGGTTGTTCAGTTGAATAAAATATTCAGATGAGGAAAAGAAAAATGTATGTATGCACTTTTAAGCATTTAGTGCTGTTAGTTGAGTTGTAACTTATAAAACCCAATCCGAATGCAGGGGGGCTGCATCATTGTTTCCAAAAGTCACTCTCTGTCCAGACTCAAACAAAAACTTCAGAGGGCAACTCCATGAATTCCTTTGACAAGAGACTGTTTGTAAGATGGTGCTTATTCCTCGTATGTTTGAAGGTCTTCTGAACAATTTCAGTTACCAACTGCCAGTAGATGTTAGCAGGTGTTAGCGGCCTCCAGCAGATATTAGGGACATAACTTCAGTTCTGCACCCTTGCGTCATCCAGTGTTTTGACCTTGTTATCAACGGTACAGGCCAAACTTGAGGGTAAACTGAGGCAAGAGGTAAATCTGGCTGCTGGCTTGTATGGCAGTGCTATGAAAGCCATGTGACTCGCTGATATATTAGCGGAAATCTGTGTATGTGTATGTGTGTGTGTGTGTGTGTGTGTGTGTGCTTCAGCAGAGAAGGGAGAGTGAGCGAATGAATGACTAGGGCCAGCTATGAAGATTTTCCTCATTTAAGAAAATTATCTGAGAAGCATAAATATATACGTTTAAACTGTTGCAGGTCAGAAGACGTCAGCTGAGTTGGTGTCTGTGAAAGTGAGCGAGTTGAATCAGACTGACTGAATTAATATATATAATATAATACATAACTATAAGTGTCAGTTCCTAGGTTAATAATTCATAGAACTGAATTAATTCTTGCAGAGGCAGACCATTATATTAGCAAAATAAAATGACAGAATGGCCCAAAACAATAACCCCCCCCCCCCCCCCAACATTTTTTTACGATGTTGGACTCAGTGAATCACAGATACACAATATATTTGTCCAATCACCCAAAACCTAAACCACCACCATCAAACCACTAAATTTGTAAAAACGTTTGAGATGAACGGTTGTATCTTGCCTTAAAGAATCCAGAGAACAAAAATCTGTGCTCAGGAGTATTGACTCTATAGTGACTGTGAGTGGGATTTGTGCAGAGCAAACAGAGTCTTGCCTGCATTCACAAGACAGTGTAGGTTTCTTGAATTTTTGCATGTGTGATAGAATATGTCTTGAGGGATTCTCGCTGGTAAGAATCTAACACTCTCTTTAAAGGATTGCCCTGGGGCTGTTCAGGGACTAAATCTCATAATGGCTTCAATAACAGGCCCATCTTTGTGACAACGATTCAAAGAGCTGGCAGGTTTAATGTACAGTACACCACAATGCACACTGACAGCACAACACAGACAGGGCAGGATGAAGAATGAACAATGTGAAATGTCTTCCCTCAGCAAGGAGAGGGGGATTGAAAGGGGGATTGTTAACTAACTGACGGTTTGGCACAATGTGTTTTTATTAGGAGGGGTTTTGTAAAATGACTCTGTTCTGTAAATAATGGTGGGCTAACGTGATAACAACCCATTTGGAGTTTGGCATCATGGAACTATTTGAGTCTGGATTTAACAAGGTGATCACATCTACAGCATTATGCTCTTCTGGTCTGAGATAGTGCTCCACAGTGGCAGGGTGCTGTCTAGTTTAATTAATTAACTGGGTTTAGTTAACGTACCTCAGCTGCAGCTACTGTATTAACAAAACTGCTGGCTACTGTAATGATGCCACAAAAAATTAGCCCAAACTATACAGTGGCTACCATAAAAATATAATTGAAATAACAAGTACAATATTTCCCTTTTAATTCTAATACAGATTTAAAAAGCAGAACTGTACTGAGAACATACTTGAGTACACAGACTACTCTTGGTGCAGTATTTTCCACAGGTGATGTACTCCTAGACTGAATAAACTAATGGTTGGACTGGCTTTGTTGTTAAGAGATCTGGAAATCTCTGAATCCGCTGAGGTAACATTGCTGTGAAACTGATCAGCAGCATTTTGTACAGTTTGATTCCTCTGACTAATAGTTTAACATCCCCAGTTCCTGAGCACCCACACAGGGCTGGACAATGTGGCCAAAAATCATATCAAGATAAAAAAAATTGTTTCAGTCAATAGCGATAATCTTCAATTATATGCTATACCTCCTCACGGTGCTTGACTAATGTACAAACATTACATCAATACTTATTGAGCTTGTGTTTTATTGCTATTGGATAAAAGTATACTCGGATAATTATTGATATTGTTTATTGCCCAGCCCTGACACTTGGTGCTATGACGATCATCATAACGACAACAACTGCAGCTTTTGCTAAGGACACACAACCTAACTGGCCACTATCTGCCTGTGCAAAGCTAAAGGGACGTATACTCTCTCTAGGATCTGTGTATGCGTTAATGGGATTTGATTGTTTTGCAATGCATGATGTCAGCCCATTCAAAGTGAATGAGCAGTTTCCCTAAAAGCATATAAATTCATACAATCCATAAAATCCATACAATCCATACAATTCATACAATACATACAATTGAATGTCCGGTCAGTCAGTCAGTTTGTAGGATTTTCATGATATCAGTATTCAAGAGATACACCAGTAAAAAGTGTGAATAGGATGTCCAACTAACAGTTTCAGATTGTGTTTTTAGATCGTGTAATCTTTGTTTCTATTTGTTTCTACTTTCTACCGAAATGAAGCAGATATAATGTCCGTTTCAATATTAAACTATTCACACTGCGATTACAACACACACACAACAGGGAAGGAATCTGGATTATCTGCCACAATTTTGTCATGAAATCACGTTGCCTAACATAAGGATGTCATCTGATACCAAACCTGTGGATAAAAGTCTCCAGTGGACTGCCTGGTGGCCATGTCTGAACCTGTCCACACACCTGCAGGCACAGAGGAATGTCCCTTAGCTCAAACCAGCTGCTCTGGAGCGCATCGTGAACCACAACTATGTCAGCATGCTCGTGTATTTTATCACTTCGCAGGTTGGTGCTGGTTGAAGTATTGATTTGAGTTCCAATGCACGTTCGTTATTTCTCCCCCAAATTTGCTAACTTTGAGAGTCTGAACTCAGTAATGTCCGTCTGCCCCCATTCCCAAACAGACTCCTCGCCCCTCCTCCACTCATGAAGGGGGGCTCCCAGCCTGGTCCCAGTCACTCATCCTGCTCTGATTCTCCTTTGTCTCTGCTGGGGGGGTTTGGAGGATGTAATTGGCTGAGCCTGCTCAGGTGAAAGCAGACCTCTTGTCTGGGGACACAAAACCGTCTCTCTGTGTGTGTCTGCAGCACTGCAAGGTCAAAAGGACATGCTGTGTTCAGACCCACAAACACACACGGTGCCCTCTTCACTCATCCCGCAGCCCCCAACAATCAGTGCCGCTACCTGGGAAAGGTAATTATTTGCTCTCACGTCTGTCTTCTAGCTCTCAGGGCTCTCAGCTGCCTGGTATGAGAAGAAACAGACAGGGACAAGTTTGTTTTCTGCTTTCACTGCCATGTTGGTTAGATTTATGTACCGATTTGTAAAAGATTCTAATTTAGCTACCTGTCTTTTTTCCTCCGGGTTATTTTAATCTTGTGTTTAATAAATATCATGATAAAGTGTTCACAATGTCCTGCTTTGCATCCTGCAGCCAAACAGGTAGAGCTTATCAGATTATTCTGATCGGGTGATAACAAATAAAAAAGCTCTTGGCCTCCTTTGCTTTTAAGGAGTCATTACAATGCCTGTTACAGCTTGAGAGTTGTGGTTTGATTTAAGTGTTTGCATCTTTGTAATAAAAGTCTGTAATAAAATTTTTTGCTTATGGTAAGATGAGAGGATGATGCTAGTCTCATTTCCATATAATAATGCTTTAACCACTAACATGTTAGCTTAGTATAAGGACCTGAAACAAGGGGGGACAGCCTCAATCTCTCCAAACAAAACAAACCAAAACGTTGAAGTTGCGGTTTGACAGGGCCTCCTTGAGAATTGCCATCAGCTTAACATCTTACTAAATCTCACCAAACCAGACATGCAACCACTGGGGAATGAATCACGAGGCTCTTCAGTGAAAACAATAAGCTTTTGTGACAGATATGACAGTATTGTCATAGAGAGGTTTTCACCCTCTTCACGGGCACTTAATCCCTATAAGTCAGAAGAAATGTAGTGTTAGCATGGAGTCTATTTATTTTTGACATTCCCATGTTGATGCTGTACTTTCAGACGAGAAGACGTAGATTGTGCGACAGTCATGAAGCCAGTAATGTGCCACAGGCGGCATCGGCCAACCCACATTACTCACTGACGCACCCAGTGAACTTTGATCAAAGTACATTTTGTGTAAATTAAATGATGTAAGAATAGAAATAAATATAAACTGCGGATTAGAATGAAACTATTGAAACAAGCTGTGGGGAGCAACCGGACGTGGTTGCTATGGTTCCCACAGACAGACGCATGGGCTATTCGTGGTCTGACTGTATTAGTGAAGCACAATGGCTGTAATAAATGAACAAGGGATTCGGGATATATGCAATTTCCGTCTGATAATCACTTTGTCATATAATACGTTAACAACTTCTCTGCTATTTTGTGTTTGTAATTTGAAAAAAAAGGTGTTCTCTCTCGCATACACATACACACTGTCAACCACCAATTGATACCACCGGCAGAAATCCCACCTGCGTTAATCTCCCATTAAAACATCCATAAGGTCTTTAACATCCTGGGTATGCTGGTGCAAAAAATTATTTGCTTTGCACCATATAGTCAATACATAGCTGTATATTTGATGTGCAGCTGGTTCTTCTTCTTTGTTTGGTTTATTGGCTGGTGGCCACCAATGTCAAGGTGGATTACTGCCATCCACTGTGTCTTCTTCCTCTTCTTCTTGTTGCAAAGTAAAATCAACACAGTTTTTCCTATGTTTATTTATGTTTTAAGTCCCTGTTTGCGGAAAAAGATGACCCACCCACTTTCTTTTGCTGGTTGTTGTTTCCAAAGTTACAATATAATCGTAATGCAAAACCCCAGCCTGACGTGAGTGACACTCATCAAACTATATGTTTGGACTGTATCTCGCTATCGTCTTTATTACGTAAGAGTCAGTAAGTTATACACCAACTTGAGAATGAAGCTCGCAATCAGCATTGGGTTATCTGAATGCTTGTCCTCTGCATTGACCATAATACCTATATTTAATGTTAGATTCCATGCACAAAGGTTACAAAACCAACTCATCATACATTATCACCCACATACTGGAGAAACACAAAAGCAATCCACTGTATCAGTTTCATTTACAACTTAAATTGACCATTTATATTCAGGCTCTTTCGTTTCAGTGAAAAGAAGAATTTAACTTGAGTCATCACAGGTGGAGTCACAGTCCAATTCAGGCACCTGGAAAGAGAAAGATACGCTTATCAACGAACCAAGTTGTTGATCCTGGAGACCTCACGTCTCCTTTTCAGTGAACGATCTCTCTGTTTTTCATCCTGTACACGTAAAAAAAAAATACTGGAATCAAATCACACTTGAAGAAAATCTCATTGGAGCTGTCATACATCTGCTATTTTGCTTTTAGTTGCCAGAAATGGCAAAGCTTGGATTTAAGTAATGTGTAACTTTTAACAACACATAATGAACTGTATGTTTGACATTATGTGTTTCCTGGGAAATACGCTGGTAACTGTTAAAACATAAATCTTCCAAGAAGCTTACAATGTAAAAAACCCTAAATGTTTAAATGAGGATGTTGCCAGAGTCAAATAATAGAATGTGATAAAAGAAAATCTATTTCTGTGTGCACAAATTCATTTTTGGGATAATTGCCTATTCAAGACAAGGAAGCCCACAGTACGTGTCCCCGTGGGCAGAATCTTAGCATTAAATGAGTTATATTTTCAATGTAAACTAAACAGTCTGATACCGTTTTCAGACATGAACCTCGGGTAAAACCTGAAAAAATTGGCAACGACGTCTACCCAGAATTTACCTTCACACATGCACAACACAGCGAGAGGTTTTCTGCACAGACATGTTTAATAGCAACAAACCCTCCACATTATTCAGTTGAGAGGTGGAGCAGCCGGGTGCAGCAGGCAGAGGCAGGAAGTGACGTATTAACTCCGCTGCAGAGATCACACGATGTTCTTGACAAAAAACAGACACAAGTGTCAGCTCTTATTGATTTTTCATTTTGCATCATCATTTTATATTTGTTTTCTTTAAGTTTTTTCCATTTTTGCATCTGTGACGTCTTAGAAGCTTCTTCTTCCCTCCCACTCACTTGTGATGAATCCTGCCGTGGATCCCCTGCTGTGTTCACACATCGACCTCTCCTGGATTTCCACGGCCTTTATTCTAGGGGGCCAGGCAGATCAAATCCATCTCACAAGTGTACCTCCTTTGGAGAGAATATGGAGGAACTGCGGAGATCAGTGCGTGTCTCAAAGCAATTTAAGAGCCTACAGCCATGCTAGCAAGTCTGTCGGGATGTGCTCTGATGTTACATCAGTATGCAAACTGACAACACCATCCTTAGAGCACCATTATCTGCTCAAATTAAGAACAGAACTTATCTTATTTTGTCAAAACTGTACAAAGGCGTGCAGCCCTCAACTGCGAGGGTCCTGCATATTTCAGTGACAAACCCCTAACAGATTTATGATCTGCTTGGGTGGCCTCGTTTGGAAATGAACTCCTAACCCTCTACGTCTTATTGACACCGAATACACAGCGTGTTATGCACAATACATCACCCCTTGGCCTCTCACTCACCCACGCTGCGCTGCTGCTTTCTTTAACTTGTCCATAGCCCATGACAGAAGGCAAAGAGACGAGGCAATTCATAAAGCACTACGTCATCAGGCATCAATCACAGGTATTTGAATTTGTCTTGATTGTTACGCTTGCGACTTTCTTAAAGTTAGAACAGGTTGAATTATTGCAATTTTAACCCACGGTCCTGTTGTAGAAATGGTTCCCAGACTTTTGTTCCCGTGGTGAATCACATCCTAGCACAACATTTGCTGAGATGTTCGGTCTCACTGGGACACTTCAACCCCTTTGGGACATTTCTCGTATTTTGGTCTGAGGGTGAAACTTGGTGCCTGAGTGGTCCTGCAGCAAGAAGTGCACGTGTAAAGTGATATGCACACACGCAGAAATTAAAACCGCTCTGTGTTAAATAATAACCTAAAATGTCAAGCAGTATATGTTTTCCTTATGCCTGTTACAAAAGCCCGACAATAGGTGTGATTTTGTCCCTTTGTTGTGTGTCTCTCTCTCAGTAACACAGCTCAGTCAGTGAAAGATGAGCTAAGTGGAGCAGACAAGATGGATGTGGAGCTATCGCTTATTGCCTCCGAGCACGAGGATGCTCCTGAACAGAAAATATGGACAACATGGTGCAACAGCAACCCTAAACCATCTCCCTGTTACAGCACACAGTCTTTCTCCTGTTACCTCTTTAATGACAAGCCTATTGTCAGTCAGTTTCTTTAAACAGAAACCCACTTGAAATGCTATAAGCTGGCTATTTACGGCACAAAGTCGACTAACAGCGGTTTCAGGTCCCTGGGTCTCTGACTATGATCCCGTGATTGGAATAGAATAGAATAGAGTGTAATCCTGCCTGCTTATTTTTTACTTTGAATACTTTCTGGCAAAATGTTGCAGTAACTACCAAAAAGATACAGTGAAATCTTTCACAGATTTGGGTTCATGCAGATATAATCCAGAGATTTTATTGGGGGGCTACTTTCTAAGAACGAAAGGTAAGCAGTAATCAAATCCCAGCTCAACTTTTAAGTCAGACAGATATTTGACAAATGTGAGGTAAACATGTTTAACTAAAAAAAAATCCTATTTTCAAAACGTATTTTATTGGCTATTATTTGATTTTAAAGTACAAGCAAATAACAGGCAGACATGTCAGTCTGTGAGAAGCTGATGTTCCAGAAATACCTGTTTGAGACAGGTTCTGAAGAGAATAAAAATGAATAGTTTCACATGTCTTATGCTGTGTGTGACCCCTTGATGTAATGCTAATTGTTGCTATTTTACACTGTAGAATGTATATCAAAGCTAAAAAGCTAATCTATCTACATGTGAGCCTGTTTGACTGAGGCCTGACAACAAGTGGGAGGAACCAGTCACTCACATGGGCTTAAGTGGAAAAAAACAGCTATTTCATTTTTGACTTTAACATTGTCTATCTATCTGTATATCTATCTATCTATCTATCTATCTATCTATCTATCTATCTATCTATCTATCTATCTATCTATCTATCTATCTATCTATCTATCTATCTATCTATCTATCTATCTATCTATCTATCTATCTGTTTATATATATGTTTATATATATGTTTATCTATGTATCTAACTAACTATCTATCTATCTGTTTATATATCTGTTTATCTATGTATCTAACTAACTATCTATCTATCTATCTATCTATCTATCTATCTATCTATCTATCTATCTATCTATCTATCTATCTATCTATCTATCTATCTATCTATCTATCTATTTATCTGTTTATCTATCTATCTATCTATCTGTTTATCTGTTTATCTATCTATCTATCTATCTATCTATCTATCTATCTATCTATCTATCTATCTATCTATCTATCTATCTATCTATCTATCTATCTATCAATCTATCTATCTATCTATCTATCTATCTATCTATCTATCTATCTATCTATCTATCTATCTATCTATCTATCTATCTATCTGTTTATCTATCTATCTATCTATCTATCTATCTATCTATCTATCTATCTATCTATCTATCTATCTATCTATCTATCTATCTATCTATCTATCTATCTATCTATCTATCTATCATCTATCTATCTATCTATCTATCTATCTATCTATCTATCTATCTATCTATCTATCTATCTATCTATCTATCTATCTATCTATCATTCATTATCATTTTCAAATATTTCCCAGATTTTGAGCATGGTACTTTCACTCCTGTGTCTTGATATCTTAATTTGCGACATATTTCTGTTTTCATCATTATGCTTTGGTTTCTGAAACATTTCTTGATTTTAAATTAACACCAAAATACCGTTTGAAAAATCGCCCAGATATTCTTCCAACTATTCATTAAAATGTGCGATAAAAAGCCTATCTGTTTGTGACATGAGCACATCGCCATGGGAAACACACTCACACAGACAAAAGACGTCCCAACAGGTGGAACAGGTAATGGCCCTTCAGGTGAAGAGTGAGCTGGTGGCCAGAAATGGGCAGACTCTCAGACAGGGCTACAAGAGGTGAAACTGAGACCGAAGGGAGACGGGTTCTTCCCCCTACACTTGAATAAAGTGGACCTGGATCAGGTAGAAAGACTCAGATCCTATGCTCATCAGTCCAGCACACTATGACGTTAACTATGTATTTTTTGTCCTGTGCTAAAAGCTTCAATGCATTCTCAAAAAAGGGTAAATTTCACCCCAATTCATTCGCAATCTTATATTTTTCCTAAAGTAGGATTATAAATGAGATGTGATTTCTCTTCAATAAGCTGAATGCTAAAAACAGGCATTTTACAACATGTTTCATTTGATCGAACTTGATTTCACAAAACAAAATTATAAGAACATAATGCAATAAGAAGCTTCTTCTTCAAACCCTCTTGACATCTTTGTCAGTGTCTTCTACATGGATGGCGCCACTTTTCACCCTGAGATATTTGTTTTCTGGTTTTGTTTGTTTCATTTTGATTCTGTTGAATGTTAGACCCCTCGTCGGGACCCCCACCCCCACCCGTTCGTTGTGAATCCTGCAAAGAAACTCCTGCTGTGTTCTTACTTGGGCTCCTCTGGAGTTTCTGCAGACTTTATGCCAGGGGACAGAAAGTCTGCAGAAACTCGAGAGGCTCTCACTCTGACGTGCGTTCACACATCTTCTGTTCAGTGCATTGTCTGAAAGCAGCTAAACAGAACTACTCTTGCTGCAATCTTCTGAAAACTGCTATAATCTGTATAATCCATCCTGAATCAACATGTTTATGTTTAAAAGTTCATCTAAAAATTTATTGAAAATGTGTATTGGGAAGGTTAACTTTTGATTTCTGACAAGGGTGACAGCTGGATTCTTGTTAACTTGTATTTTATAATGGTAACTTAACAGGCCCTGTTCACAATGACAACCCACATTTGACTTTTTGAAGAATCAAACTTGAACTTGTAGACTACATCCATATAACTACAATTTAATTTGAAAACGCATCAAGTCTGCTATGCGCCCGGTGTCCACACTGTTCCAGATTTTTAGAGCGTGAGAAGTTTGCAAAGACTGCTAGCCTGGTTTTTGTTTGAAAACATTGTGAATAAAGCATATCAACCAAGACCTTATGCTGCCCAGGACAACATCTGACAGCAGAGCTACAGAGCATAAACAAGAGCAGGCAAGTCTCTTGAAACCAATTTCCTCTTAAGACCAATAAGAGTTGGTAATTATTGTGGAGACTGTCTAGGAACAATGTACAGGTTCATTTGAGCTGATTTCATTATGAACAAGGAGATCTCTTAGCAGTTATATGTTAAAATGTAATGCAAATTAAATCTAAAAATCTTGTTTTAATCCACAGTGACACTCAGACTAAACAGGTACTAAATGTAAGTCAAGGGCAATAATAATGATCACAATCAAATTTTCATCAATGGCAATATTACAAAAGTTCAATATATATCGATACACATATTTGAGTGTGATGTTTAAAAACAATCTGTAAGAAATGTGTCATTTATTGTGATAATTATTGATCACTTCGATACTAATACTAATATTTGTGGACCTAATAAAGGGTTCCAAGTGTAATGGAAATTATTTTTATTTATTAAATAAATTTCTGTCACTATGTAACCACTCTACTCAGGGGGTCGTCATTACTGATTCAGCTTCTAATTACCTCTGACCCTGATCACACACACACACATGATAAACGTAAATGAGCCGACATTCTGCTAAGTATGTGCCAACCTGATCTCATTAGCCTAACAGCTAGCTGCTAATGGCCTCATTAGTTCTGAATGCTACTAAACCATTTAACCACCATGAGCTCTGCAGACTGGAAAAAGATAAACCATTTAGGACCATTAAGGTTGGTAGTCAAACACTACAGCAGACTTGTAATCCTTTGTTTAATATAATGAGATCATGTTTGATCTGACATGTGACTTCATCTCAGCAGTTAATATTCCAGCCTTAACATAAAACCATAGTTTATCTCTCTTTCTTCTGTTTATAATCAGGTAAATACTTTTCAAATAAATCGAAAAGAAATTGACCCACTTGAGATGTAATAACTGAAATCATGCAATCTAATCCCGTCTGCTCAGACTCCTCCACTCCCGCCGTCAGACTGTTTGACCCAACAGGCGTCAAACTCTGGCCTCAGGAAGAACAGAATTACTGATTGGCCCATGTTGATGCTGTCCTTCTTTCCCATGATTCTTCTCGTCGGCCTGCGTTTGTTCTTGTTTCCTCTCCTCCCCACCTCCCTTTGAAATCTTTCTGGAAGGTAGGCAGTACGTCTCCGTGCCGGCATCGTACTTTCTTTTTTCCTCTTTAATCACTTTGTTGTTTTTTCATGCCATGCACGGCGGCATATTTATCCAAGATAACAGTCGGGTTTCCCCTCACTTTTTGGGTGATGAGGATAATTGCTCCTACTAGGGTGTGTGTGTGTGTGTGTGTGTGTGTCTCCATCCGCTCTGCGCTCTAGGTTGTTTCTGGTTATTCCGAGCACAGCCACTGATTGGACAAGAACAAAAAAAATGTATATACTGTATGCAGGATTGTGTGTGTCTGTAAATGAGAGACAGACATAGACTGTACAGAGCAGTTGTCTGAATGTGCCCTCACACATTTACATTGAAGAAACTTAGCCTCCAGTCAATTAACTCTACACTATGTGATTGTCCCGTTTCAGGACAGGAAGTTCCTGTGAAAACTCCTGAGTCTTTCCTGAGCATCAAAGCAAATATCGAACTGATTGAGTATGAGAAATAATTGTCAGACATGTGAAGCTACTCAAAGCATCTCTTCCCAAATCAAACTTAATACCAAATTACACTCAATAGAAAAGTATAATATGTAATTTCAGCCGCTAGGATTCTGAAAAGATTTTGAGTCTGTTGTGGAGCAGCATTGGATTGTGGCAGTTGCTATCTTCACCACCAAAGCCGAGGAAAATCTACCTGACGCGAATCAGGAGTAAATCATGTTCATGGATGAGGTAATGTATAAAGTATTATTCACATTACACAGCAAATGGCAGTGAATAAATGTGATCTACTATGAGTGACCACTTCAAACAGTGGACAGAACTACAGCCGACTGGCTAAGATGGCAGGAGTGTGTTTTCCCTTCGTCAAAGGTTGTTGACCCCTGGAAGTTATAGCACAGATGGGAAACAATTAAAAGGCGACAAAAATGAAATGTCCGAACAAGTCAACAAAATAGTTATTGTTTATTTATCAAATAATTGTTGCATATTTTATTTTGAAATTAAAATCAAGCCAGCTCAAATTAAAAAAAAAGCCTATTGTTTAATGTTGAAAGTGTAAAGAAATATCCTCGGCCTCTTTGTTCAGATCTGACTCACCCTGTATTGAGTCCTCTCACCAAGTTAAGTGAGAATCCATTCAGTAGTTTTTGTGTCCTCTTGCTGACAAACAGACAGACAGGGACAAAAACATAATGTCCTGTAAGAACAAAAGAGAAAGTTTCAGTTTTCTGCTAAAATACTGCAACAATGCAACAAAAAATAGACTAACTCCAAGAAATAAACTGAAGTTTCGAAAGTAGAAATACAAACACTTGAATGAGATAACAGCTTCTCTGTGTTTACTTGGGAAATATTTGAGTGTATCCATGGTGAGGTGCCTTGCTTCTCTGTCTGTCTGCTCGAGTGTAATCTTAAGTAATTGTGTTTAGAAAACACTCGAGTTGGGAGACTTCCTCCCTTTTAGAAAAGACAGTGACAAAAGGAGAAACCCGAGCTCGGGGTGACTCTTTATCTGGATCTGTCGCTCTCTTCTGGACCAGTTGCTTTTTACATGACCTGACTTTGATGATGCCTTTGATGGAACAAGATAGAGGACGGCTCTCTCTGCAGGGGAGCTCACTCAATGGTTTCATTGCCTTCTAGAAATTATATTTCAATATAATAGAGGATAGAAAATCTCAAGCTTATTACAGCTCCTCGAAGGTTCTGTAGTAGAGCAATTCCACAAACACAAAATGTCCTAAAAAGACATTTTCAACCAATGGATGAAAGTATAATGTGTCTGCATTCTCAGTTACTGCAGCTAAAGGTCACTGCAGAGTGAAAGTAGAGGAAGCAAGCGTCCACTTTTCCTCAGGAAACAGAGTCCATTTCCACTTGGCACATGGACACGAGCGGAATTTGTTTTGCGTAAGCCCGGCAGGTTAAAAATAACGGAGTATAAAGGGAGAGAGTTGCAGGATGCTGCCTCTCACAGCACCTGCAGACGGACAGAGAGAGAGATGCAGAGGCAGAGAGGAGCAGAGAACCAGATATTTGCATTAGTGTGTTTGGTTGAGTGGCGGTTTAGGGGATTTAAATCAAATCAAATTCACTTTATCTAATCTGATCTCATCTAATAAGATATGGGACCAGGGACTTGTGTTATGCTAAAGTGGGATAAAGTTAAAACGTTTTTGTTAATCATAACTGGGACAGAAAGAAAGAAAAAAGAAAGACGACAAAGGAGTTTGTCATAAAAATGTATTTTATTTAAACCCCCTTCTCTGCACGTGTAAAACAAATAAAGGTGATTCTGTCAACCGTCTTTGTTATAACACCAAACATTGGGTTTCTTGTGTACTAAATGTTCAACAGTGTGTTCCTGAAGCTGTCACATTATGTCCTGTATCAGTTAAACCCCAGAGGGGCCGAGCTCTCTTATGAAAAGACCGTTTTCCAGCTTCAAAGTCAGACTTATTTATATGGGAGGAGTAGAGCTGCATGGATTCATCAGTTAAGATTCAAGTAAGAACTGTCATTTTATTTAGCCAGTATTATAGCTTGGGGGGTCTGAGAGGCGGAAACACAGGCAGCAGACATCTGAAACATGTTATCAGTTCAGGCAATCTCCACCAAATGCTGAGATGCAGTGACGCATTTGAAGTCATTAGATGATGAAACTGTTTGTTTTTAGAAGATTGTTCACCAATAGATGACAATGTCAGATGAAAGTCAGTTTTTTTTTTATCCTACATTTTAGTAGTTCTCCCTTCATTCTCCACGATCGAGACCCTTCCACCTGCACATTACCATAGTGATGACTGCAGGGGACATTACAGGGCTGTTTTGGGGGGGAGGGCTCATTCAGAAACATGTAGTCCTTTGTTGACACCCAGATTAACAGGTTGTTTCGATGGTCTCCGGGAATGAGCCTGCCTCTTCACACTTTTCTGTTTGCGTTAAACACGCAGGGATCAAGTCGGGACGCAGTGATGGTGTGAATATGCGTGTGCGTGTGTTAAGAAGGGGGCTGGAGTGAAACTATGCCAAACTTTTACGCAGCAAAATGAACGCATGGGAGCGACAGCAACAAGTGCATCCAATGATACCTGCTTGACCCAATGTGTTTCCCCCAAAGTATTCATATTACCAATGCAACGTTCGAACTGTAACGCAGCACTTTCGGTATCCCGGGTCTCCTCCGGCCCGGCACCCGGCACTGCGGTGAGGTTCAGTATCGCCCCCTGTGTCCGCCTCGGGGGACAGGTTGGGTCTCATGAGAGGAGAACTAGATGCCTCCACACTGCACACACCTTTATCTCACTGGTGGATGTAAAATAAAGAGGAGGAAATGGGTAAATGTCTCCAATAATGGTCTTGCTAAAAGGCAGATAAGTCGTGCGTAAAAAGTTAATGCGTAAAAGACGCGTAATTTATATCCATTGGCTCAAGTGATGCTCATAAATGTTGATGATGGTCATATACTCAATTATACGTAAATCCTTTATTTTTTTGTCATTTCATGTGTGTGCCGTGGGGGAGCTCTATGTGTGTGTGTGTGTGTTGTGTGTTGTGTGTTGTGTGTTGTGTGTTGTGTGTTGTGTGTGTGTGTGTGTGTGTGTGTGTGTGTGTGTGTGTGTGTGTTGTGGAGGGAAGGTGGGGGCTGTACTGGTGGCCACACCTCCCGGTATGGGACACTGGAGCTATAAGAGGCTCCGGCACCACTGTTGATACTTACATCCTGAATCCTGGAGCGCTCCTCAGCTGCCGACATCAGCACAGACGCGTTGTATGGACATAAGGGAGCGCGTCACTTCTCACTCTCAGTCCCGAGTCCTCTCCGGTGGTTCCCTGTGCTCGGTCAGCATGGCTACGGCTGAAGCTGCCATCCCCACCGGAACCACGGCTTTCCCAAGTGTCCACACCATGGAGAGGAAACATTTTGACAACGTAAGTAATAAAACTTGAGTTTCCAATAGTTTATTTCTCGTTGAACATTTGGGTAAACTTTGGTGCAGATTGCTGTGATCGCATGAGGCTCACTCCCTGTTCCCTCTTGTGTTCCCGTGCAGCTGTGCAGAGATGAGTGTGCGCGTCAACGTACGGCGACAGGTGGCGCACACCAGCCGCTGATTGAGGTGGAGTTCAGCATCGTGCACGCTCCCGCGCCGCCTCCCAAGGACGACGACGAGCTGGACCGGTTCCTGGACCTGGAGTTCATCTTGTCCAACACCATCCACTCTGACCAGGCGAGCAGCAGCAGCCCCTCTCCGCCTCAGCAGCAGCAGCAGTGTGCGTATTCTCTCCCGGAGTCCCCGGAGAGCTGCGGCTCGGTGCCGGACAGCAGCGAGCACCCCTCCCCTCACCACCCCTCCCCTCACCTGGCCTCCTCGCACAGCTACTGCGGCACCGCCAGCTTCACCGGCTCCAGCCCGGTGCGCAGCCTCATGGCGGAGCTCCTCACCCCCGAGATGGGCTACCCGGGCGAGAGCTCCCCGGGCAAGGCGAGGGACGTGCGGGAGTACACCGAGCTGCGCGCTCTGAATCCCGGCTCCATCCACACGACGCCCGGGCACCAGCATGCGGCCACGTCCCCGCCGCCGCCTCTTGGACTCAAAATCAAAGACGAGCCCGTCAGCCAGTCCTGTATGATGAGTTCTGCTGGAGACTTCATGGGACAGATGTATGAGAAGCACCAGTTACGCACCGTGCACCCAGCGGCGTTCACGCACCACCCCGCTGGGTTCGGCCCGCAGCCCATGCACCCCCCTGCTCTCCAGGGCCACACAGACTGTCACATGAACTCCACCCTGAGCTCCCAGCACCAACACCACCTCCACAACCAGTACATGCACGCGCCTTACCAGCCGCACTACGCACACCAGGGCGCGCCGCCGTTCCAGGGACAGTACAACATGCACAGGGAGCCGGTGCGCGGGCACCAGCAGCACCACCCGGCCTCCATGCAGGGGATGATGCTCACCCCCCCCTCGTCGCCGTCCCTGGAGTTCTACGGGCAGGACGAGGTGGGAAGTATCAAGCAGAAGCGAGGCCGCAGGTCGTGGGCCCGGAAACGCACCGCGACGCACGGCTGCGAGTTCCCCGGCTGCGGGAAGACCTACACCAAGAGCTCCCACCTGAAGGCCCACATGCGGACACACACAGGTGAGCACGTCAAGTTTTTGTTGTGAAGGTCAAACAAATCAGATTAGGAACTGTATTTTAATTTCACTGATTGTTTCATGCACCAAGACCTGTAATCTAACCTGAATTTGCTTTCGTCTCCCAGGTGAAAAGCCCTACCACTGTAACTGGGAAGGCTGTGGCTGGAAGTTTGCCAGGTCAGACGAGCTCACCCGTCACTTCAGGAAACACACTGGACACCGGCCCTTCCAGTGTCACATGTGTGAACGGGCCTTCTCCCGCTCGGATCACCTGGCTCTCCACATGAAGAGGCACATGTAGGCCACACTGACCATAGAGACATTTGAAATCCATCATGGGATCACATGGTCAGAACATCCCGGAGAAGTTTGCCGCTTTTTATTGGACAACCAGTGATCTGAAACTTCTTGCCTTCGTGCCTTGGCAGAGCAACCACATCAAACATGACAAATGTATCAAGGAACACTGGTGTTTTTTTACATTTTATGTGCATATATGAATATCTTTTGCTAAGTTATAGTAGTTTGGTATTTAAGACATTTCCTCACCTTGTCTTCTAAATAACTTATTGATTTGTTGGTGAGTATCCTGACGAGACTGTTATCTGCTTCCCAAAGGGGACAAGTCACTGTGGGCAGGTCCCATTGTACATATATGTAAATAGTATTTTTGTAATGTTTACATAAGTCTACTCAAATCAGGTCAGGGTTTTTTTTAATGCTTTTTATGAAATAGTCTCTTTTTAGTACACAAAACAGATTTATAGCTCCACTAAGCATTGTAGGCTTGTCCTACATCTCTTTGGTTTTGTGAAGGTTTGCTTGAGCAATTCCAAAAATTCAGGTACTAAAATTATTTTTTAACAGTCAGTCACCCGCTAATTCTAAATTATCTCTTAGCGATGCAACGCTTTGTATTTTGTGATGGAAAATTAGTTTTTCTTTTTAAGAATGAATAATCCATTTAAACGGTCAGTCTTCTGTACTTGAACAGAATTGCCACTCGGATGCATCATTCTCCAAGAATGCTGTTGTTTTTATGTACTTAAGGGCTAAAAAATAAAAGTACTTTTACAAATATGTGTGTCATGGTATTTTTCCCACTTCAACTATCTACTACAAGTCATGTTTTATTTTAAAACATTTGAATTGCCGTTTTACCACTGCAACAGACAACCGAGCACATGTGGTTGACAACAGGTTAGTAATTGGCAACTGAAACATGGTTACAGTTTGAAATTAGTGTTCACAGTATCTAATCTGTCCAGGCTGTTTGAGGTTTCCTTTTTACAGAACTCATCCATTCTCTGGGTAATGAAACAAAAACAACAACCAGCATTTCATAACACCCTGATCCATATATCAGATACATTAAACTGCTGTTTATCACATTTTCCATAATATAGAATGAAATACTTTGCGACATACATGTGATGTGTTTGCAATTGTTTAAGTTATGGACTCCCATCTGCTTGGCTTGTGTCACCATTTATTAAAGACTGCCCCCTAGTGTTCATATAACGTAAGGTAATAAATTGTGTTTAGCAGTTTGAATGGCAAACCCTTGTTGGAAAGGGTAATTGATTAAAGCTTTGAAACGAGGCAAAGTTATGTTTCAGTCAATTCCATATGTTCCTGCTTTGGAACTGTGGACAGAACTCAGTGTATACTCTCTTCTTTAAACATTTTACTTATGAAGCATCCGCAGCGAGCAAAATCAAATGAAGAAACAGATACAAATTGCAGGCAAAACCTCCCAATATTTTTTAGGACCTCACACAGGACTTCAAACCAAAAACACTCAGAAAGGACACAAATAAAACCAAAAATTATTTACACACAAGTTGGAGCCTTTAGCTGTCTAATACACACACTACACAAACACACTCATTGCTGTCAATTGCATATCAAGCAAAACTGAAGAAAGACTGCAAACTAAAGCAGTGCTGAGAACTGAATGGAGAAGAGAAGGCTGGTTGGGAGCTGGGGTGTAGCATATACCAGAGCTGGGGAGAAAAACGAATCAGTTTCCAGCAGTTAAAATACACAACATAGAATGTATTTGTTTTTTATTCTCTTTTTCTGGCCCACAGTAGAGTTGTAATTATGCTAGACTTATAAATATCTACAAACCTATGTACATTTTGCAAATAAGAATCAAATTGAATTGGATCTGGGATGCATTGATATTTGTCATAATGATAATAAAACAATGATCAAAATCAGGTTTCCATATTTAGCATGCTATTGTAGATGCATGTCTCAGATGCGGAAACAGGTAGTGGAATAAACTGCGGCCATCTGAGGTTGGTCCATTTGAATTCTGGTCTTGTTGAGATGTGTTCAATTTTGTCATCACATAAAATTTGATCTTGAAAAGTGATTTTATTACATGTAAAAATAAACAAAACAAAGAAACCATTAAATAACTTTTAGGAAAATAAAATCTCAGTGAAATATTCGCTTTCGCCATGAACAAAATCACATTTGGACAATCAGTCTTTTCTGTGAAAGGAGAAACATTTTGGAACTGTGATCTACTGAGCTGGAAATTCAACAGTGATCACAATTCAAAAGCTTTTAACAGAGGAGTTTAATCATCGCTGAAAGACACTGGTCTGAAATCTAATATTCCCCTAACTTTATTTCCATGTCAAAAACTTTCTTGGATATTAAAACATTATTAAAAATGGAATTAACGCAAATGCTTCAGCTAGCTCTGTTCTTAAAGCTTGCAATGCAAAATGGCCGGTTTTTCAGTTTTGTGCTGGTCTGTCCTTTTCCTCATCCATTCTATGCTGCCTTCAAATTAGGATGGAAAATGATGGAGGAACGACCCGGTGGTAGGGAAGTGTTCCTGATGCATGCACTGCACATGTCATCTATTATAGACCTACCATCTCCTACCAAGTGCCTGTAAACCATAAGAGCATCCCCAACCATATCAGCAGGCTTTTAACCACACAATTCTACTTTCACACTTGTTTTTTGACTCAGTTAAAGTTTCAGTGTGTAAGACTGAGGTGAAAGGGATCTATTGGCAGAAATGTAATATAAAATAATCCCAGTGATGTTTTCACTAGTGTGTTTCATCTAAATTGCACTAATTATTTTTTTCTTTATCTTAAAATGGACCCTTTATATTTAAATACTCTTTATTTACATCAGGAGCCGGTCTTCTCTACGGAGGCCGCCATGTTTTTTTACAGTAACCCAAACTGGACAAACTAAACACCTTTTGAGTTTTTACGGCAACTGAAGGCCTCCACAGCTTCTCTGTCATGTTTGGAAGGGGAGGGTGAGCTGAGGGGTATTCAGCTGCAATATGTAACTAACTACACCACTAGATGTCACTACATACTACTCTGTGTTGTGATAGGTCTGTTTCACAGCAGACATTGTGACTTATAATGGGAAAAGCACAGGAGTTCAGGGCAGTGAGCTGAGCGCAAGTATCTGTTGAAACATAGTATAACTGGTCAGAGAGTTGTGTTGCAGCTGTGTTATTTTGTTGGCATGCATTTATCAGTGCAAAGATGTTTTGGAGCAAGGTGGCGCTTCATATGCCTGGACATGCAGGTGCTGTAGGTAGCCACACAGGGGCAGTATAACATCACACGGACTGTGAAAGGGCTGCAAGCGCAATTGTGTACTGCATACATGGATGTGTGCGTGTGTGTGTGTGCGTTGTTTGAGCTTAGCATGACTTTATGAGGACACTACTCTTATGGAAGTTTTCTGTATTAAACTATATTTAAGAATCATACATGGTGTTTTTTTGCAGAGCTAACAGAGAGAGAGGATTCTCTGTGGACACCAGGAGAGGCTGAAACTGCAATTCAGGAAAAGGAGCAAGATGCTGGAGAGAAGTGGACAAAGGCTCAGACTGAGGTAGGTCTAGCCTACACATTGTGTGTGTGTGTGTGTGTGTGTGTGTGTGTGTGTGTGTGTGTGTGTGTGTGTGTGTGTGTGTGTGTGTGTGTGTGTTTGGGTCTTATCAGTCAGCCTCTGCACCATGCTGCCTAAATCACAAGGTCGAAAAGCATTTTCAACTGCCAATGGAATGTGTGGTGCAGATAAAGAACATCAAAACATTTCCTCTGCAAAGCAACTCTTTGACCATTCAATAAAATAGCCCTCATTGGATTTTCTCTCGGTGAATTAGAAACGTTAATTTTGTCCACTTACACTACTAAATTATTTCCCTCATTATCTTTTTAATGTCCATCACTCTTTTGACACTTAAAAATTCTGATAATCAAAATAATCCTTTATTCAGCCCTTTTGTTACCTTTAGAGAAGCTATGTTTTCACAAAATGATAATACAGCAACAAAACATTTATTAAACAAATAAAATGGAATTATATCAAACAATGTAGCATATACGACACTTTGGAGACTCTGTGATCTACTGGTTAGTACTGTCACCAAGCAAGGAGGTTCCCAGTTTGAATCCAGGTTGGGCAGGAATCTTATGGTTTTGCATGTTCTCCCCTTGTCTGTACAGGCTTCCTCCCACAGTCCAGAAATACAGAGTGGAATTAGGCTTTTACTTGCTGTCATCCATCTCTACTTTGTTTCTCAGATTTTCTTAACTCCCCATCCCACTTTCTGCACACTCCCGGTCTTCAAAGTGCCTTTTGAGTACTTAATGCTTTATGTACTAATTTCTAGATTTTTTTGGGCAAAGAGGAGATGACTGACAACTGAGCCACACCCTCTCTATAATTTAAACGAGTGAGTTTGAAAAAAATCCACCCCCTCACTGTTGTCATGAAGGAAGAATTTAGTGATTAAGACTAAAACTGTTTGTTTGAACCAGGCTGTAAACAGGTCCAAAGTCGAGCTTTTTAACATGGGAGTCAAGGGAAATTGACTCCTTCTTGGAGCCAGCCTCTAGTGGCCTCTCCAGAACTATCCCTTATCTTTTCATTCACGTTGACAAGATTCTCTCACTCTTTGACTGTGACAGTTTCCTGTCTCGACTCATGCTGGTCTGTGAACCTGTGGATCGTGATGTGGAAACTGTCACCAATTTTTCACTCTTTTTGTGCTTCTGATTATTTATTCATTCACCAATAGTCTGCCTAGCAACAACTGCTATTTTGAAGGATTTATTTATTTTCTAATGCATTACTTTTATAGATGTATGAATTCTTAAATTCAGGAAAGGATCTTAATACTCTTTTAAATTCATAACATGTCCCAGACTGGATTTCCTTTATTGTGTCAAAATGGACTGAGCTCTGTCGCAGGCCATGGTCTCACTTCAGTTATCTCCAGGTCACATTCCTTAAAAGAACACCCACTCACATACGGAAACGACAACATGTTCACACAAACATATTCTCTACACAGACACCATTCTTGGAAGCTTTTTTAAAGAATCACTGCTTTTATTTAAGAGCTGTTGGGCATCGAGGTATTAACAAATATCGGCTGGCGTTTGTGGCTATTTTGTCAATTCTGGAGCATTAGGCTTTATCTTGTTTTGCATCTTTAATCTCCTCTCTTTGTCGGAGATTTTGACCAACACAGATGCAAACCATTTTGACGCCCGTACACAAATATATTCCGCATTCCCTAGTTGGATTTAACTATATCTTTCACAATTACAATTTTTTGGGGGCAAATGATAACGCAAGTAATACTTCTAACCACTATTTCAGCGCACGTGCCAGGTGGTATTAGGGGAAAAGGTTCTCTTTCTTTGAGTATTGCCTTGACTCTGAGTGGTAGGTGTGTGGAAGTTTTTGGTCCTTCCAATTCCTGGAATTCCACTCCTGGAAGAAAAAGGCAAGAAAAATTGGAAGGATGGAAAATCTAAACAAAACAGAATCCCACAGGTCTCCTTTGGTTCGAGGAGATAATCATATAGACAACACTACATAATATATTCAATGAAACAGACTTTTTGAGATTTTTGGATTTAATTTTGATTGTGAATTTAAGCACGTGTTGGATTGTGGTTTCCTCATCCTACACATTTCCACTCTTCCACCGTATTTGTATCTGACTGAGCAGATGTTTAAAATACACTGCAAAGCAGAACTGATTCCTCAGAGCTCTGTTTACAGTCTTTGGTAATTCACATGTATCACTAAAATACTGGGTGCTTGAATTCTCTGACCATAAGGCAAAACAGAAATCTCATTTTTCCAAAGGACACAGTTCAACACCTGATCTTGCTTAATAATGCTGTAAAATGCATAATTCAGATTCCCAAGGACTTCCCCCCCTGGGAATTAGGTCTCTGTGTTTCTCACTCAATGTCAGACACAAGGTTGTGCTGGAAACTTCAGTGATACCACACTTTCACACAGTCTTTTACATTAACTATCATTTACGCATTTCTTCATGATAACATCAAGAGGCACAGACACACTAAAAAAGAAGGATATACAGTAAATAATTTGACTTACACTATGATGCCAAACTTGTATTTAGCCTTTTGTTTAGAATGGGTGATCTTTGTGGTGACAAAGATCAAATGAAAGAGCCTTAGCTGTACTAACTTGAACTTTGGTTAGCGTGAGTTACAACCATAGACTGTATAGAAAGATGGACGTAGTGTCCGTGACATCACCCGGTTTCTGAAGAGTGAAAATGAGGCTCTCAGTGGGCGTTTTGCCCAGCGCCATCGTACCGGTGCTGACTCCTCCTAGTTCCTGACCAATAAATGGGCAAAGAGGAGATGACTGACAACTGAGCCACGCCCACAGAGCTCCACGTTACCTGGTTAGCTCATGCTAAGGAGCTAGGCTACATACTACCCGCTGCTGCTAACCAGCATAGGTTTTAATATGTAATTTTGTTAATTTACCATTTATTTAACACATCTAATGAACAGATTGAGGCAAGCTAACTACCTCAGTCTGAGTTTTCACATAACTTTAGTAAAGAGTTGTGTATTAAGTGTTCACTTGATTATAATTATAAGTTAATATTATTAAGCTACATGTGATAGTTGCATGTGATAGTAACTTTATGTGTCACTCATGTTCTGATACAGGCTCGTATAACCACCATTACTATTACCACCTCGTTTATTTAGCCTGTTGGGGAATGTAACGAAAGTTACTCACAATGACGTAGTCATGTCCAAACAGCTACACAAATCAGATAGAAATATCACAGAAGCATCTCAGCATTGTGGGATGGAGCAGATAACAAGTAGCTCACACCTTGTCTGCATTGTTTGTATGTTCGTGAGAGTGGCAGTGACAGGTTTGCAAAAAAAACACAACAGATTATCATCTAGGAACATCCAGTTCTTTAAGGCCTCACAACCACCACATATTATACATCTTACACAAGAATATAGTTATTAAAATATGCTCTAAGAACATAACAACTAGAATGTCAGTAAGAAGAGCACATACCTCGCCGAGGCTCAACAGTCCCTGTACGAAACCACATTTAAATTCACAAGATCCAGAAATTTATTTGGATCTGCACCAAACTGCAGTCCTTGGAGTAAATAAGTTGCCAGTAAAATAGCTTGTATACGCCTAAAAAAACCTACACAATAAATCATCCCTCCTCCTCATAACAGTAACCATAATAATGACTTAGTGACACGCTATTGTAGTCCTTCATGGTGACGTCTTATTTAGGTGGTTATAGCACAGGATTGTTGGATGGACGCCGCCTAGCTTGGACATCCGGGGCTACAGGAGGTCCAAGCCCGGACACTTTTTATTTAGCCCCGAATAATTTTCAATTGCCACTTTTACCGGTATATCACTTTGCAACTGAACCTGCGCGAGTCAATGAGCAGCATGGCTGTGTTGTTGTTGTTGTTGTTGATGTGAACACTTCTGAGCAGAGAATTTACTGCTGCGTTGTTTAAATGTGAAAAACAAAGTCCGGGCAGAGTCTGTACCGATTGTGCTCACATTCTCAGACATTCATGTGTGAAAGTGGCTCTGAATTTTCAACATCGCTGTTCCTCATTTGTAGTATTTTATGTTACTAAGCAACCCACTGCAGAGTAGACAATCTGCTTCCTGTTGACACCGGCCCAGTGCGCAACAGGTCACATGACAAACGTTTTCAGGGGCACATTCATATCTTTTTGTACCATTTTACTGAAGTTTCTAGGCTGAATTATTTTAATTGAACTACACCTGTCAGATATGGGCGAGTTAAATGTAGTTTTAAAATAAAAGTACATGTTTGACCAAATATTATATCATATTAATAAGCGCTATGAAATCATTAGATAATTTGTACTGAAGCAGCTATGTAAGCAACAGGTGGAGCTAGAATAAAAGACATTATAAACAGTTTTATAAACATCAGATATATTGTGAACATTTTTCCAAACCACTGGTTTACTCTTGAACAACGTGTTTTAACAGCTTGTTATACTATATATTGTTTAAAATCGTTATTTTAAAAGATCTAAAGCTGTCAAGTAAATGTAGTGGAGTAGAAAATACAATAATTGTCTCTGAAATGTATTATAGTGGAAGTATGAAGTAAATAAAGGGCTTACAAGTTGTGAAATAAAAAACTAATATTTGAGATTTTCAGTATTTGTGACATTGAATAAACTGTCCAGCCTGCAGAAAAGGAGTTATCATATCGTGGGGTTCATATGTGCATATGTATGTTGTTTGAGTATAAATAGGTTTATTACAATTTCTACAACTATAGGGACAAAATATTGAAATTTTAATTTTTTGATAAGTTTTTCATTGTAAGTAAATGGCATTAATACTGATGTTACTCACAATAACGAAGTCAAGTCAAATAGGTAGGCAAGAAAAAACAAGGATCCGTTATCTGTCTACCGTTTTCAGTGTGAGCTTTCAGTGCCTCACATGTTGTGCAGTATCTGACCGCCACCCCCCAAACCCCTCACCTCCCTCCTCTCACCCCAGCCTGTGACCACCACCACCACCACCGCGCCTGCATGCCTGTCTCCTCCTCCTCCTCCTCCTCCTCCTCCTCCTCCTCCTCCTCCTCCTCCTCCTCCTCCTCCTCCTTCCTCCTCCGCTTCCCCAAGAGCCCCAACAACCTGATCGGACCAGAGACAAGGTAAAGCCTATATCTGCATGCCTGGGGAAAAAAAAAAACATCTGCATATGTCACCCGCCACACATGCACTCATCTGCTGATGTAGTGGGCGCCCCGCAGCCTCCGTGCACGGCACCGGTGGCGCGCCGCGGCCACACCACACCTGTCTGGAGCCCCATCATCTGCCTCCGCTCCCCCCCACCGATCATCACAAACACACACTGGGCATCACAAACACATATCACAAACAAACACTGGGCATCATGTTCGGACGCGATCTCATGCGGTGGTGCAGCCTGCAGCCCAAATCACAAGAGGTCTCTGTGAGGAATGGACGCGGTGCGGTCTTCTTAACAAAAGAATGAGCAACACATGTCAGCGCGTTTCTCCACTGAACACGTGTAGCCTCACACACACACACACACACACACACACACACACACACACACACACACACACACAAACACAGACACACACACACATGGACGTGCATTGTGTCAGGGCTGCAGGCTGCGTACCAGCATAGTGTCTACTCAGCGGTTCTATAGCCAGTTTAAGGCTTTTATGCCCAAATGTGGAATTACGCATGATCGGGATCTACTTGTTTTCGGATGCAGCCTCAGTTAGAATGAACTTGTTGCCATGAATAGATGAGGAGCAACAAGCATCCACACACAGGCCAGCAGGGTGAAGTGATGGAGCAGCGCTTTGCACCATGTGTTCCTGACAGGTAGCCACAGAGAGCGAGAGAGCCCTCAAGCGCTGCTGCCCCCCCCTCTCACTGGGAGCTGCACTGGGAGCTGCACTGGGACTGGGAGGGACTGGAGGAGGAGGAGTCGTGTGTCCGCCTGTGGCCGGAGAGGGACTTAACACAAAGGTGCTCGCAAAACTTCCATTCAACCGTCATCAGCGGGAAAAGTGAGACCGCACGGCAGACTGCAGCCCTAAGAATAAGCCCCCCCACCCTCCCACAAAGGTAAGACATCACCTTGAGATAAGAGGGAGGGTTTAGATTCAGAGCTTTTATGGGTTTAGAAAAGTAAGCGGGTCACTAGACCAGGAGCTGTGATGTGGTCGTATCTTCTCAAATGGGGATGGGGATTTGATGGCTGTCTGATTCTAGGCATTAGGAGGAGAACTTCCAACACGTGTCCATGGAGTGCAGACTCACACGAGAGGTGCTTCCTGTCAGACGCAAGTCACTTTGTCTCATATCCGCGTGGAGCAACACGTGGCACTGGCCCTTGTTTTGGAAAGGAGGGGGGAGGTGCCATCTCATGCTTGGACTGGATCTAACGTACATGCAAATATTACTGGACAAGTCGTTAACAGTAACAACCGTGATGCTAATGACAACAGTCATTATTTTCATATGGTATCCCACTGGTGTCAATATTGAAACACAGGATACAGCATTATTTGTAACATTAACATGTGTTACAACTGGAGATGAGCTGATCCCACTGTTTTGCTGTCTGAGGTTTTTTTCTGCTTTTTAACAATCATCAATCAAATTGTATTTTAATTTGCTGAGACTGTGCTGGCCTGTCACGGTAGGCGTGAGTAAGGCAAATTGTAAAATGTGATTGATTCAATTTGAGTTCTGTAGCCCATATTCACAAATCACAATTTGTCTGGTAGGGATTAACAAGGTGTGACATCCACTGTCTTTAACCCTCAACAAGAGTAAGTGGAAATTACCAAAAGTAAAAACTAGGGCTGGGCAACGATTAAAAGTTTTAATCGCGATTAATCGCATGATTTCCCTAATTAATCACGATTAATCGCATTTGTATACGCAAAATCCAATAATGAATTAAAAAGTAGTGTATAGCGCAATTTTATTTTTAATGTTCTGCCATATGAATGAACGTGCCATAACATTTGTTGTGCAAACACTTTTAACATCAGCATTTAATACAGTAGCAGTTAAATAAAATATTCAGTGTAAATCTCAACTTAACAATGTTATCAAAGCAAATACAAAATTAAAGCTCAATGCCACTGCCAGGGCATTAATGTTATCCTCTTCGTTATGAAAAATCTATACTCCTCCCTGCGTCTAACGTAGTCTGCCGAAGCCTCGCTCCGCTCGCTGTTTCGTTGAATGATTTGCTGATATCAACTGTGTGTTTTGCATTTAGGTGATATTTTAGACTGGAAGTACTCCGGTGATAAGAAAATTCACCTTGGCAGTGGCTACAAATAACTTTGGTTCTGTCGACTCCGCCGTCTGGAAGAACTTTAAAATGAAAATGGCCATGTAAAAGCTCCGTACCCTTATCCATGGTTGTTTATCCACCAATTATTTTCTTTTTTCCTGTTCCGCAGCAGTCAGCAACAGACTTTCACAAAATAAAAGCCTGACTTTCACAATAAAACAATAAATAATCAAACCTGAGTTAATGCGAGATAAAATAATTAACTGAGTTAAATAAGTGATGAGTTAACTCGAAATTAACTAGTTAACTTGCCCAGCCCTAGTAAAAACATAGACACCCCAATCTTCCAAACCCTTCCAGCCTGTTACTATTTTCAATATTCCCATTGCAAAGGGAAACAATGAGAGCAAACAAAGATTATGAAAATCATGAATTAGTGAATTAATTGTGATGGAGTTTGGAGGATGAAATCAATAGTCTCGAAGCCTGAGGTAAGAAACTGCTCCAAAGTCTTGTGGGCTAGAAGTCGATGCCTCAGTATCGTTTGCCAGGCGGCAGCAGGTTGATCGGACTTTAGCTGGAGGGGCATCATTGATGTTTCTAAACGTTTCTAAACTACAGGGCTTACCAAGCTATTAACTCTGCTGCCGAGATCACAGTTATCAGATGTCCACAACTTGTGTGTCACCGCTCTTTCAACGGGAGACGTATGTTGTGTCTATTTTTGCTTCTGTCGTGAGTTAGAAGTGTCATTCACAAACCGACCTCTCCTGGATTTCTTTCGACATTTTACTAGGAGACCAGGAGGAGAAAGATACGGGCATTCACTTCCAGATTTGGTCTTATCAGTCACGGCTTGATATCAGTCAAGTGCAACACATCGCTAACACTTACTGTCAGTAACAGATCCACCTCGTTGTCCATCGAGGAAAAGAAATCCCTGCTCTCACTTTTCACCATGTTCCCTGATTGTAGTATTTTCTGCAGCTAACCAACCGAGCGCAAACGCTCGTGTATTCCTGCTCCTGGGCTGTAACAACACAATGACATTGAGTGGCAAAGGAATCTTAAAATTGATCAGTGTTATAAAATAATATTTTAGAGGCTCGAGAGCAGTAGAAGTTGGGTGATGAAGAAGGACTTGGCTCTGAACTAAAAGCAAATCGAAAGTTCAAACGATACAAATATAGCTTTTGCAGTGGCTCAGTCTGAGGCCGGACCATGAGCTGCTGTGAAATGACCTCACGTTCACCCCAGACACACACAAAATGTTGTTGAGCTGAAGTTCTGTCTGATGAATTGTCTGAAATTCCACCTAAACATGGCGAGGGTCTGATCTGCCACACACACAAGCTCTTGGTTGAAGTTGTTACGGCCAAAGGACGTTTGACCAGCTATGACATCCAAGGGGTCACTTAGTTTTCCACTAAATGGTAAATGGATTTGTATTTATATAGCGCTATTCTAGTCTGATGAAGACCACTCAAAGCGCTTTACAGTAGGTAATTTTCACATTTACCCATTCACACACACATTCATACAGTGCATCTACTTGCAGCTCTTTGTTATTCTATGGGGGGCTATTGAGGGTTCAGCATCTTGCCCAAGGACACTTCGGCATGCAGATGGTTCAGACTGGGGATCGAACCGCCGCCCTTCAGGTTGGAGGACGACCACTCTACCCCTCAGCCACAGCCACCCACTAGCATTCTTTAATTTTAAATTGGATTATTCATTAAAACTTTTTATATCTTAATGTCATGAATGTTACATTACATCAGAACAACAATGATATGTCAGTTGCTGCATGTTTTGAAATATACTATATTTAAATAGTATGCTTTTAGTATATCGTTTTCTATGATATCATTGGAAATTTAATTTTCTGGCATATCATACATCAAACAAGTGTTGATTTTGTCCAGAAAATAATCAACTTCTTCATTGATTAAATTTTTTTTGTTCAAAGGATGTCTATGACACACTTATCCCACTCTCAGAAAAGAAAGAAATACAATCTATATGCTGTGATGAAATCAAATCAGTTGCTGGACTGAAGGGTGAAAGTAGGCTATGTCAACAGAAGTTGTGCATGCATGAATGGCAGTAACTCCAACAACAAATACATGCTGGCACACCATCCCCCTTTCCATTTTATCCTTATCCACACACAGGAGAGCCTGTCTTTCTTCCATCCATAGAGTTCTCTGTTTGCTTTTCTTATACACTGGTGACATAGTCTTTGATAAAAGGACAGAGACTCCTATAGCCCACGGCTTAGTCATCTTATGTGTAAACAAGGGTAACAGTCAGTTTTCCATTTGAAATATGAATTGATAATAACAAGAACAACATAGGCCAATGGTGTTGAGGAATTGTTGACCTTATTGTTTATGCTAATATATATACATATCTATATAGTGTATATAATGTGCATTATATTATATCGGTAAAGGAGAATAGTGCCTGTCTGGGGGAGACATCTTCAGACTTCGGGGTGACACTTGCACATGCTTCTCTCTCAGCATTTGTATATTGTTCCACCTGCTGGTCTCCTTCATGCCTCAGGTCTACATTAAAACCTTCTGCATCAGCTGCTGCCTGAGTTCACCTTTCACCAGCTTCCAGGAAACTTCCATAACAAATGGATATCTGAAAATCTGTTTTATCAACAGTAGTCAAACTAGGTCTGCCACCTTACACATCACAGCCTCATTAGATAGCAATTTTCTGAATTGCACATTAAGAATGAATAACGATCAGCATTTTTTCTGCAATACCCTAACATCTTAATACAGATGATGTTTCAAAATGTAGCTAAAGCCACTTTTTGGCTTGATGTCAGACTTGTAATGGCTCAAACTCAATGCACAAACAAATGGTTTTCACAGGGAAAAGGCAAATAACACCACAAGTCAGAAAGCAGATCCTTGGATGAGGTTAGGTTTACAGCAGGTGAACGAAAAAGATCTCTGTCATCAGCGCTCCTCACTTTGCCCCCTACCGTCATTAACTGAAACACGACTTGGTTTTATTTATGTCGGAAATTGATCGCTAACATCAGTACACACAATTTTGAATTGGTTTTATATTAATCTTGTGTTTCTACAAATTAATTAATGCAGATTTAAAGTAAAACAGCAAATACTTTTGGTTAAAGTCATAAACGGAAATCTGTGTGTGGTTAATAATAACTTCATTACTATCAATGTTTCCATGTTGCATTTTAACAATGGACTATTAGAGTAGGGTCACTTTAAAGGAAAGACGTGAGGTTTCGAGAATAAATTCTTTCTATTATGAAAATGAAGTTGTAATATTATGAGAAAAGAAGTTGTAAATTTAGATTACAAGAATAAAGATGTAATATTATCATTTCATTATGTCACAAAAGGAAAAGTTAAAAATGACTAAGAATAAAGTCCTAATATAATGGTAATGCAGTCATAGTTATAGGCTACATGTTATGTTAGTGGGGGAATATCATATGATCATCTGTTGTTTGAGTTAAAATGAGCTTTTAAAGGACCAGGCACTCAAAACAGGTCAATCTGAGGAGGGCTGTTTTAGACAGGGTAAAAAGGGTGCTGTTTGAAATGATCCTTGTGGTATTTAGACCAAAATATGTTATAGATATTTCATTAAGACCCCAAGGAACCATATCAACTTATGGTAAAATGGGCATAATGTGTTTCCTTTAAGGTGCATTACGCCCATCTATTAGCTCTGTCTGAGATGACTATTCTCCTTTCTTACTTGTATTATAATATATCTAAGTTAAAGGCTATGACACAGCCCAGATCAAAGGGGCTGCATTTATCTGCATTTGCAACCTACAGTTTATAAGTTTAAGAAAAGTACAAACCCTGTACAGAATCATTAAATCACTATAATCAATGACAAAATGGCATAGTCCATTTAATGGTCCTTTTAGGAATAATATAAAAACCACTATAAGAAAAAAAGATCCTCCAGGACACAATGTCATTCAATCTCCTGGACCTTCAAGGCCGGAATGACTCACAAATACAGAGCTGGGAAAAAGTGTTTTCCCTCGGTGCACCATGGCAGAAAGACAACCTGCTACTCAAAGTAAGAGAAAATGCACAACACCAGTGGTACAATCAGTCAGACAACCACTTGAGGCACGTGACCCCCAAATTGATTTGTTTTTCATAAGGACCTTGCTGTGTGCACGTTAGTTTCTTTGAAAATGTTGTTTACCGAACGTCTAGTGTTAAGCGCCACTTTGAGACAAAGCACGAAAGAAGTTTCAAAGATCAGGCAGAGAAGGGAGAATCAATCAAACGTGCAGTGTCCAGGTATGGGAAGCAAGCCAACTCTCTCAAAGTCGATGCCACTGCCAAAAACCATGCGACTGAAGCAAACTTTCGCAATTCTGAATATGAGTGTGGCTGGTCGGGTTAATGAGAAACTTATCATTGCAATCATATTGAGATAAACGTGGTTCTTTAAAGTATTGTTCTATATAAAGCCAATATGAATGGAATAAGATGGCATGTCTGTTGGAAATATTAATGTGGTTCAATAATAAAACTTAATGTGAACAAAATGTTGATATGGCACACTAATTAACAAGAAAATTTCACATTGGCATTGAATGTCAAAAAGGTTGCCGACCCCTGGATTAGGGCCAAAAAGGAGGAAGGCATTGTAAGGAGTGATTGAATGAATGGTTTGAGAATCATAAAAGAGATGGAGGAAGTCAGAGTTCTCTGCACATTGATATTGCTGTAATGTTTAACCTCATTGTGAAGAGACGGGTAGATAGGAAGATGGTTATTTAGCAATGACCACCAGGGGGCCCTATAACATAATTAAGCGGATCTGTTTTATATTGTCTTGGTGAGCATGGCAGTGTCAGCATCTCTAAGATGTTTCAGTTATGATCATCAGATGGGTTTTTGTGCACAAGTTTTTTGACGACACCATGACATGATATTATACAAAACTCTTAAATATCTTATTTGTTAAATGGGAAAAAATTGTGTTCTTTCTCGGGTCCTTGCAGGAGTTAAGGTCATAATTTTTCTTTTTTCGTGCAAATCAAGTATGGTCCTTCTATATTTTGAGTTTCAGTAATTATTCTCACTAATTCATGATTACTTATGGCTGTGAGAAAATGCTAGTGTTTGGACAGTTGGCAGATCAGCACCTGCTGAGTCCAACCTCCCTGCTTCTCATTCATATTTTGACATGTCCTAGTTTAAAAAGCACATATAATAATACTGCATTATTGATGACGACTTTCATTTAGCTGCTTGTCCAGAATATGTGCATCTAGGCTGCTGTACTGTAGTTTTATTACATAGTAATTAAGGCACCAAACCTTATATATGTTGGGTTCTGTCTCAATGTTGTCATTAAAACATGCTTTTCCAGGTCAAGCAAAAAATACTGTTATAATATAGTTAAAATATACAGACAAACTTATTATCCCTGTCCTTAAACCTTCATAAAAAATATTTTTCATTTTGCCCTTAAATCAGTGGGAACAATCATTTTTAGTCATGTTTTTTCAACCAAGTCAATGTAAGTTCCAATAACACCTTGGTTGTGGTCTCTTGTCATTACAGCAGCACCATCCAAACACTTCTTTTGTTGCTTCACATCCTCAAAACCTGTGTCTGCTCTTCCATCTTCAACGTCATTGTTCCTGAACAATTCCATCTTAATCCAAACCCTAACCCTTGTTTTATGTACCTTGCATATGCAATGAGCTGCCTGCTGTTACTGGTGGCTGTAGATCCATGCAGCACTAAGGAAAACACTGGACACTTTAGCACAACCTTGTCAACATCCTTCACTGCGCGTGTCCTCCTGGGTTCTGGTGTTTTTTTCTGAGGAGGTCCCTCTTCAAAAGCTGTAGCTTAGAAAAGGTTCAGATTGCACGATTTAGGTGAAAGGGATCTATTGGCAGAAATATAATGTAAAATAATCTTAGTGATGTTTTCACTAGTGTTTTTCACCTAAATTGTACGGATGGTTGTTTTCTTTACCCTAGAAAGGGACCTCATATTTAAATACTTTATATTTGTTGTTTTATACGTTTTTTTACAATAGTTCAAACTGAACAAACTAAACATCTTTTGAGTTGTTATGATAACTGAAGGCTACCACAGGTATTCTTTCATGTTTGGAAGGGGAGGGAGAGGTGAGGTCTATTCAGCTGCAACATGCAAATTCACCAATAAATACGACACACTGAACCTTCAAGTTTAAGCCAGCTGTCCACATTTGTACACCTTCTAATTAACATTGTCATTGAAACCTGTCTAATGCAGCCATTCCTGCCTGTCCTGCAGTATTTCCCACCAGTGACAAGCAGGTGCATACATTGGCTGAACATTATAAAATATCAGTGTAAATTTGCAGGAATTTCCCGCATTATAAAAGCTTGATTTGCAGGAAAAGATTAAATCATGGGCAATATCTAAAATCCCTGCACTGAAGTTCGAGCCCAGTGAACGGACCTGTCTGAGGCTGAACTAGCGCCGTGTTTACTCACATACTGTTCGTGTTAACTGACGTTTTTGTCCTTCTGATCACACACTGATTACATGCATGTAACTGAACTCATTAGCACAAAGTAACACATTCCTAAGGCATGTGTTGCACCAACCAGGATAAACCTTTCTAGGGGTTAGCGCAAAGGTAGACACAGATTTACTCCTAAGTCTGACATCTAGATGTCCATTACGACTAAACAAAAGAAAAATAATAGAAAAATCTTTCCCCTTTTAAGCTCGTGTTATACTTTGCACATCTGTGAGTCTGCCAGCGTCCATGTTAGGTACCTGAGGCGCTGTGCAGATACCCATGTACCCTCCAATTTGTCTGCACAGCCACTACGGCACAGGAGCTGTGACTGTGTCCTCCTAGTGGAGAAAGCTAGGAAGTATATTAAGAGTTGTGCTAGGTCTCTGCATCTGTCTGTGTGCAGTCTAATTTTGGCTATATATGAGGGACCCTGAAAAGATTGATCATCCTTATTGGAGTGATATCTTATTATTCCCCAAGGCGATCCTCTTTGTGTTGCTCCATTTGTGTTTGATTGCTTTTGTCTCTGGAGTCATTTCAGAACCAAGGTCTCCATTGAAAAGATAAGAGAGCTTGACCCCTTGCTTGTGGGTGTTTGTGTTGTAGCAGCGGCTGTTCATTGACTACGTTTTGAAAAGGTTTGCTCTGCTCTTGGGCACGGTGATTTGAGCTCTTTTCTTTGGGAACAGGGTTCAGAAAGAGTCCACTACTGGTATTTTAGTTTTTTACTGCCATAGATTAAGCGTTTCTGTGTTTTTGCAACACTCTCCTCCCTCTCCAACTCCTCAACCACAGCAGCCAAAAATCATTTGAATGCCACTAATTAAAAAAAATCTCGATTTGTGCACTTCATATTAAAATCCCATATCTTCTCGTTCCCAATGCCATAGCGCTATTGTAAGAATTTCCTATTTTCTCAGTAGTCCACAGTGAGTGATGCATCGTTTCCTCCCTCTATTTACAGGGTGCTGAACAAAGGCCCTAAGCATAGTTGTCACTGCTTTTGAGTACCATCACAATTTCTTAGGCGTCTTTACAATATATGTGCACAGCGGAGAAATGAGGCTGTCTATCATTACAAAACAGAGCGTGTGCCATCCCAATCACACTGCTGCATATTGGTGCTATTGATAACAGACACAACTGCTTTCCACACCCAACAATATGAGGCACTGTAAAGACAGACAGCAATAATGGATGCTTTTTTTGTCTGGAACCAAGGGCGCCATGTCAGACTAGGGCAAAGGTCCTCAGGTCACAGTGTAGATGTTGAGGACATTACAGAGAAGAACTTGTGAGGACAGGAAAGTAATTAAGAGTCAACCATGAATTTCTTCCCATCGGTTCTTTTTTCACTTCCGACCTGCGATAAAATATAATACGTCTATCTTAAGTGGCCCACCGGTAGATAGGACTCACACTTTCTTTTGAAAACTAGCGAGGCGGAATGCACAGGCTACGTAGGCCGAGCCACGGTGGACAACCCAGCTAGACGCACACGAGCGAGCGAGCACTGACCGGTTCTCCTGGAAGACATTGATGGTGCTGCACTAAGTTCTGTACATAAAAAGGGACAAGACTAGAAAATAATTGTATCAAGACTGAACGCCAGAGCTTGACGGTAAGGTCCAAACAGTGGTTTACTTTCTCATTTCCACACAGCTGGCCTGTCATGGTGACAGGTGTGTGTGAATGTCAAACTGTTGCAGACCACCCCAACCCACCACGGTGCAGGGAGAGGGGGTCTCTGAAGCTTTTAAGACAACTGATGTCCAACATTGACCTGGTGTGAACATCTGTCTCAAGAGATCCGAATTGGTCGCTTGAGATGCCTGTGGAGATGCATTCACATACAAACTGACAAACCTAGAGCTGCTTTCGATCGGATCTCACTTCCCGAGCTCTATATGGTCAATGCAGTTGGGTGCATCTGTGTGTTGGTGTCCCAGACCACCTCAGAATGTGATCCGTGTGATCAGATCTCAAATGAATCCTGCATGTGTCTTGGATGTGCTCTTGCTTGTAGTTTGAGCTGTCCCCACGTGATGGGATAGGACTGATGATAATACCAGGTCTGAACGGGTCTTAGTGTCTGGAGCCAGGGTAGCATCAGAGGTTTATAGTTCATCTATAGTTCATCCTAAAGGGAATGTGTAAATGAAATTTCAAGGTGATCCATTTAGAAAGTGTTGAGACATTTTACTCGGAACAAAATCAAGTAACCTGCTTATGGTGCTTGATAAGAAATCAGTAGATTGGTAAAGTCATTAGGATTCATGTTAGGAAAACAATAATATACCCAATTTCAGGGCAATCCATTCTAGAGCGCCAACCGGCCACCTGAGGACATCAGGGAATTTTCAGTACCCAACACTATTATGTCATTTACTTGCAGCATTTTGTCATTGATTAAGAAATCTGTTCCTGAAAGTCTTTTTTTTATTGAGTGTTCCTCAATTGCTTCATCCCAGTCTGACTCACATAATTAAAGAAGGCTTAATTACACTTCAGAAGCAGCTTCATGAAAATCTCATTACACCGTTGATGAGTTTAGCAGTTAGCTGAGACACAGTCTGCCATTTAGCATACAACATGTCAAAAAGTGTCAAATTATTATACTTTTCTTTGCTCAAAGCCACATAGAGATGTGCATATACAAGAAATGTGTCACTTTATTATGTTTCCCACCATGTGACACCCATTTGCGCATTTGCCAGAGTCAGTGCAACAGCGATCGGGGGATGAAGCCACCTAAGAGTTCCCCTTAATACGTACTCTCGACCAATCAGGCGTCAGTTCACACAGTTTTGATAGCATTAAATAACTAATTAACACCAAACTTACCAGGAAAGGAACACGTTAACATACACCAGTGTGATGAGAACTACCTTAAAATGAAAGAGACCATCAATCCAGTAAAATGGAGGAGGTTGGATTTATGACCTATACTGCAGCCAGGCACCTGAGGGCGATGGTGCTTTGGCTTCACTTTTGGAAGGCAGTCATGTTGTCCCTCTTTGTGTACAGTCTATGATCCAGGCCAATTATCAATTGAGAAAAGTGGCCACTTTCACTGTGTTTTAACAGGGTTGAAATGGGTTTGGGATTCACAGCACCCTTATTGGCACCAAATCCTCCTCAACAGACAGTTATCCCTTAATCAGTGTTATTTCTTTAGTTTCTCCTTCCCCTCATGTTAAGAGTGTGGGTGTAATCCTTAAGAGCGCACCATCTTTTCCAAGCTCATATCAATAATGTTAATCGGTCCGCATACTTCCTTCATAAACCAGTCCAGAGCTCTGCCGCTTGCATAATTTCCAGAACCCCCTCCATTATCGTATCACTCCTGTCCTTCAGCAGCTTCAATGGCTCCCTGTCAAATACCGCATTGTTTTTTTAGATTCTGCTCCTCACCTTTAAGGCCAGCCATAATCTCGTTCCTCTATACCTTCCCAACTCCTACACTCTAGGGTCTACTTCTTCCATCCACCTCACTGTACCACCTGCCCGCTTGACCGACGTGGGATCAAGAGCCTTCAGCCGCTCTGCTCCCCACCTCTGGAACTCCCTCCCACCAGACATCCACAACATCGAGACTCTCTCTCCATTTGACCAACCTACATAATGTTTTATTCAGTGTATCGATCTTTTTGATACATTGTTGTTTTTTTGTTCTGTTTTTATCTTTGCCTTGTAAGGTGACCTAAAGGGCTTTGAAAGGTGCAGAAAAATACAATGTATCATTATTATCAACTGAGATAATACAACTTGAATGCTCTGCTTCATTATCTTGAAGCACAGTATTCAAATCCACACAGTGAGGTGAGGACCTTCGTAATTTGTGTAATCCAGTTGCCCTAATATTAGGTCTGGGGCCAGTATCAGAGAATTGTATTTGCTCTACATGGAGTGGGAGCAGTGAGGGGGTTAACTGGGCCCCAGTCGTTCACTTTTACCCCAGTACTGTGTTGTAGGTTGCTCTGGCAATGGGTAGCACAAACACAGTGGCGGGATTTTGATGAAAATCCAGGCTTTGTAAGCACATTTTGTTCTGCCCCTCATGCTTCCCCTCATCCTCGGCTGATTGCTGTGGGGTCAGGACATGTGTGTGTGTACGTGTTCTCCATCTGTGGCCCTCTCTCTTTTATACTGAGGAAAAGGAGAACGCTTTGAAAATTTCAAAAGCGCAGCACCGTCACCCATGCCTGAACGAGCCACAGCAGCAACCTGCAAAGCTGATTCACCTCCTGAGCCTGTCTTTTTGAGCACACTGCTGTATATAAAATTGTTAGTTTTTGGTGTTCAATTATGGCTGAAAACTATACACTTTATTTTTGTCTTAATTTAACAATTAATCATTTGATTTATCGTATCAAGAAAACTCAAAATCAAACAAAATATGTTTACGAAAGGAAACTGGCATTTCAGAAGCTGAGACTTGTGAAAACATTTCACTCTGATCAAACTGGTCTCCAAATACTGATAAGCAAACCATTTGGCCCTAGTCTTTTCCTTTGAGTTATGCAAACAAGAGCCCTCCAAAGTCTGGATCACTTTTTATCATTAACTTTATAAGACCTCTACCTGGAAGTTGATAGTTGAGGTCCGGGAAGAATCCTTTTTTCGAGCCAACACATGGTGAGTTTGATCTAACCTCTCACTGCCACTCCTCCTGGGGTTGTCCAATAGGCTTAGCTCACATCTTGCCTTGTGTACTTACATTAGAGTCAACCAGTGGGATGGAGCAAGTGCACTGGGACTTGATTATTGACTCCACTCTTCACACCAGTTAGGTTGTCACTGCTGAGCTGGTCCGGACGTAGATGTTGGTTTTTACCTTCCCACTTTTCTCTTTTCTTCAAACATATCGTGGATGGTAAGGTTCAGTTTTGAACTGGCTTTATTTTTAATTGTCATATTTTTGTTATTGTACAGCATGCTGTGTAGGATGGACATCCAAGGTGCAATTCTATGTCCCTGTAGACTCCTGTACATATGAGAGAGGGGGGAGTGTGTGCATGCGTGTGTGTGTTTGTGCGTAACTTTGAATGGTGGCTATATTAGGCCACTTTCTCCCTCCTTTCGCTGAGAGGCTTTTAGTGCACTGTCTAGGATTTTCATTCAGCGAGGCAGTGAGGGAGTCCGATGGAGGGAGACGCAGATTTGACTCACACTTACAGGACTGTGATATGCAAACTTTTTAGGTCACATCAAATGAATCAGTAACTCTTTTGATGATTGATTCATTTGTTGTACATCAAACCTCGTCTTGTTCCCGCAGTGCCAGTGTTTTGCTTTTTTTACATCACTGCACATTTTGTTTTCACTATTTTTAAGGTTTTGTAAGCCATACGAGTAATAATTTAATTAAGAATATAATGTGCAAAGTATTGGTTACTAGAAATGCGTCATTAGCTGTAGCCTTCTCTCATCTTCAGTAATTATTTTGTTAAATTTCATTGCACATTCAATATATTTGAGCGTTATCTCATTTTCTACCCACATGTTAAATATTTACTGGTACCGAACAATAACTCCAGTCCAAGCCTGAATATATGAAGCCAACATGAGCATTTCAGAAACAGAAGCATTTTCTGCCAGTGTCTTCTAAATCCAGGCTGAGTGCTCTTTTCCCAGTTTGGCTTTCACACAGCAGTAGTCAATGGGCAGTCTAAACGTTCCCCTAACAGTTAATCTCTCTGCACAAAAGGGCACTTTGTTATGGCAGCTGCTTTGCCGCAAAATGCAAATCTGTTACTACATGTTTTTTCAAAAAACATTCCCTGCATCTTTTTGCTTTCAGGCTCCTTTTTCAAGTTTTTATCTGCAGCTCATAGTTTTATTGAACACACACACACACACACAGACACAAACACACACACACATACACACAACTTGCTGATTTGGTATTATTATTTTTTACCTCAAAAGCAGGTCAAGTACAAAGACCGGAGGAATTGTTTTGAATGTGGCCAAGGGGACGAGTAACTAAAAAGTGCTGCCTTGTCCCCCCCTTCTCCCCCCCACCCTCTTCCCCCCACTCCTTCCTACCCCCCCACTCCTCTCCTCCCTCCACCCCTCTCTCCGCCTGTCACATGTCCTTTTCACAGCATAGAAAAGTTTCTGGATTAGGGCAGAATTAACACAAAGCGCCGACGCCACTCCAGCGACACTCGGCGAAACAACGCAGAAGAGGCGAGAGGGGGGACCGAGACAGAGGGAGCAACACGACGGGGTGAAGACACTAGAGCGAACCTCAACTACCTCTGCAAACTGTGACAGCGAGAGGGCATCCCAGAGAGAGAGAGGGAGAGAGCGAGAGAGAGAGAGACAGCAGCAGAGAGGCAGGGGTCTTTGCACACACGGTCCTGAAGGATGGAGGAGAAGCAGTTAGCTGGGATCCGGGTGAGTTTTGTTCAGTGAACACACGCACACATGCACACTATTACACTCTTGTGCAAACACCTGTAACACACATACAAGTGAATAAACACAAGGACGATGTTTGCACATCTGAGTCCACTGGGTGGACTCTGCTCACGGGCCAACATCACTCTCTCTCTCACCTTTTCCCCAGTTTGAGCTCAAGAGACCAGGTTGTTTCATCCAACGGGCTTATATTTTCCTCTTTATTGTCCTCTTTTTAAAAGGTTACACATGGCAAACAATCGGAGAAATAACAAGCATTTTGTAGACAGAGCTGACCTCACCACGGCAACACAAGGCATGAATCATCTACTAAACATTGTCCAAAAAGGAACCTACATTTTATTCATGGGAACTTTCCAGCCACACCCTCCAGCGAACTGATTTTTGCAGCTCCACTAATCGCTAACAACATGTTGTCAGTGTTTTTTTGCCGCTGAGGTTAATGATTTTTTTTTTTGACGGAACTGTCCTCATCTGCTGTTCGCCATGTGCCCCGCGTGAATCATCAACTAAACATTGTCCCCAAAAAAGTCACACAAATTGTTTGTCTTTCCTTTTATCCAAAGCAACTTGCCACTCACACTGTCCAATGAGCTGATCTCAGTTAACATGTTTTCTTGGCGGCTGATAAGAAACAGGGCAGAGAGGTAAATGTGTCAGTGTCAGGCCTCCAACTGTTATTGAAGCTTTAAATAGAGGTTTGGCATCATTGGCAGTCAGGTCACTTACCCCACTTCCCCGACCCCTCCACCCCTCTCTCCCCCCTGCTCCCCTTCAGTCCGTCTTGAGACGGTGATAAACACAAACTCCGAGCTCCAACTCTCCTCTGACATTCTGGCACATTTGAAGCTTCACTTTCCTCCCAGATGACATTTTATTCTCCGCTGTGTCCTTTCGAGATGCATATCCGAAATGAAATGCCTAAGCGCCGCCTGAAATTGAGGTGTGTGTGTGTGAGTGATTGGGAGGGGGGTGTTATCAGTCTCGCCCTCTCTCTCCTCTCAACATTTGAATGTGGTTTTCAGAGCTTTTTGCATGTGTGTTTGTGTGCGTTAGAGTTCTGAGCTACGCGACGAGATATGAATTTGAGACTTTGCCTTCTCATCTGCAGATATTTCCCCCTCTTCAAGACCCTCCTCACGACCTGTCTGACCAGTAGGAGGCGATAAAGTTTAAATCAACGATCTGTCAAATACCAAGAACTTTGTGGTCCAATTAATACTGAGCAATTAGACCTAGCAGTGTTAACCAAACGTAGAGAAACCGGTATATAGCCGCCTTTGTTGTTGTTGCTGTTTTTAGAAGTTTTCCAAAAGTTGTAAAAGTTTCCATCGCACTCTCTGGGGCAAGGAGGCAGCTGAACTATCATAGTTCAAGTATCAAGTATTTGAATGTGTTACTCTGTGTATTCACGAGGGTCTTTGTATCTGAAATCACCTTCCCTCACAGAAGAAAGACCTTTTGAGACCAAAAATGTGCAATTTGTTTTTCATAATCGCCAAATAGAAATAGCTCAGTTCGTCCATTAAATTAAAAAAAATGCGTTATCAGTTCATTTCGAATTCTCCATTGACTCGCATGTTTAAAATCTACATAAGGAGGTGTGCTGCACATCATGCCATGTGGCACAAGCCACTGTGATGGTGTGAAATGCAACACCTCTGTTACATTATTAGTTTGAGAAGCTTTCACAGTCCCACTTTATTTTGGCTCAAGGTTTCCCATCAGTAAATAAATAATATGACAGTATTTTCCCTCCATAATTAAATCCTTGATCCAGGTCTGTCCTCTCAATTTGGCAGCAAATACAAAATCATAAAGCTGTTTCATAAGTGACACACAGGCTGTATTTACCTACTGGACGAAAAGCACATTTACATTACACAAACACAATAAGGTCATTGCACTTTACTCTCCGAGGCCACATTTTGACCCGATACTACTTTTGTGCGATTCTTTTGAACAGACACACAAGACTTATCTGTTTGCGGTAAACATGGTACAGAGCTTCAGGGAGATTGGACAACAACAATCACTCACGCACACTTGCACACTGCTCGCCTCTTGTGATTGGTCCCTTTCTAATGGCTGGGCCTGTTGTCCTCAGCAGTGGTAGCAGCGGTGATGTCAGTCACTAAGACATCAACAAAGATGACAGAAAGATTGTTTGTGCGATTTATGAACAGATTCTTCGTCCTCGCATGCACTCCCATCGCAGGCTGCGTCCTTTTCTTCAGCTCTTTTCTACCTATTTCTTTCTCTCCAATCTTTTCACATTCATAAATTAATGACAAATTTATAAAAATGAGTGGAGTGTCTTATAGACCCAGTCTGTCTGGAATCGGTTGTTTACTTGCTTGTTGCAGCTTGTTTTCTTAAACCTCAAAAGTGACCTGTGTCCACCAGATTAGTTAACCACTTTTCGATTTGCACTGATGTTATAATCAAAGGTTTTCATCAAAAGAAAGTACAAACAAACATTTTTTTTTCATACTTTGCATGTCGGCTGTTTTAGAGGTCCCCAACGCAATCCACACAATCTTCAGATCCAAGTGCACGACTTTTAAAAGTCTCTGTAAATCTGCTAGCTTGATATAAAGTGTAAAAGCAACAAAATGAACATGGGGCTTATACTTTGTAGATAAATTGCTAAAGACAGACAGGCCAACGGACATTTCTGGAATTAGTTTGTTGGTCTTTTATTTCTTTTTAATTCCACAAACAATCTCCTTATCCTTACGTTGGCTTTGAGAGTGAAGTTTGCCCTTTCCTGTGTGTGTTTTTCCTCAACATGTTCTTTTGTGAGTCGCTGCCTTTTCTTTACCGCCTGTTTAAATGTATTTATGTTGGCCCAGATGGTTGGTCGGTGGATGGACACGTCACTGTAAATCTCTTGACACACAAGGCGCCCGCTTCCTGCTACCGCTTGGCTCGGCTGGTCGCCTTCTGCCGGGGCCCTTTCACGTCCAAACGTAGTTTCCTCGCTCGTTCGGTGTTCAAAGGGAGCCCCCTTCCCCTCAATCTTCCAGCGTTGTCTTTGACCGCCCTGGAAGCCGCCACTTCCACTGAGCGGATGAGCAGATGGTGCCCTGGCAAGGGCTTTCACCGATAGCCGTCGCTTTGTTCCTGCTCCTTAGTAACTTCTTTTTCCACTTGTTGTCTTAAAAATGTCTGCTCTCTGGATGTATGGCTGTGGGATGTGAGAGGAGGGGGAGGAGTCTGGCCCAGGTTTTGCTCATTTGTCCGCTCAGCGCTGAATTCATGTGTCTGGCTGCGCTGACCACTGGTGCCCCTCCATCACTCTTAAGGCCAAATGGAGAGAGAGGTCACCTCCGACTTGCGCATCATCAAAGTTCGACGCTGGCAGAACGTTTTCATCCACAGTGTTGGACATTGTTGTGGTTATGGAATACTGGTACAGATTTTTGTAAAATAACCAACCACCAATGCACACTGTAGCTCCCCTTCAGGCTAAGGTGACTTAAACACATAGTTCAGTGAAGAATTTGAAATAAAATTTTAGCTGATGCCATTTTATGATAATGTGCCTGGATCAGCTCTGATACTAAAGTATAAATACTTTTTTTGTTGTCATTTGGGCTTCATAGCCATTTTTAGTGTCAGTTACCCACAGGAGTGTGGTTTTTATTGCTGTGATAGCTCCATTTGTACCCCCTGAGTGTGTGTGAGTGTGGGGGGGTGCGCGCGCCTACGTGTGTGGCATCTCCCAAAGGTTGTGTGGCTAATGTGTGCTGTTGGCTGTGAAGTGGAAACTAAATGGAAACACACATACACATACAAACACTGAAACAAAACTGATGTTCTTACACACAAGATACACACATTATAGAATACTATAGAAGAACATGAACATATTACACATCTTCACAGTCCTCACAGATACATAAGTCAGAAACTGTTTGATGCACTAAAGTAGATTCTCTCTCTTTTGCTCCTTTTTGTAAATAATGAAATAATGGATACACAATCTGTTTCGAGACTTAAAGCTGCCAGACTGTGACTTTTACCCTGTAACTGTGATAAAACTGTGCAGGCCAAATAGTGGTCCAGCAGCAGATTTTGGACTCACTCGGGATTTGATGTTTTTTTTGTCGCTCACCCTGTTTGTCATCGCACTCAAAAAGCCTCTCTGTGAGCAATTCTAAATCTTCCTTTTTGTTAATCGCGCCGTTCGAAGCTGTGAGTTGTCATGATTAGAGTGCAGTTATTATTATTACAGGTGAAACTTGACCGTCATTTTATGTCCTCATCTATGAAGCACATAGAGTTGCCAGTCAGCCAGTGCACTTCTAACAGCGGTGCTCAGCAACCGTGTTGACTGCCTCGGGGGCAAGGGGCCAACAAACAGATGTGAACCGAGCGTGAGGGGGAAGAGCCGTGAGGGCAGGGGGGGGGGGGGAGAAGAGTCAGACATGATTTCTGTTCCTGATTTCACCCTTCGACTGACTGGCTGAATGAAAAGGAAAGGGGGGGGGTGGAATACACGCAGCCGTTCGGGCCACAGGCAGTGCCCACCGTCAGTTTAACGGCAGCTACTGTGGCGAACGCATAATCGAGGGACAAGGGCCGCAAATGCCAAACACGTCCACTGCTGGGCACTCTTTAAAAGGTAACCCAACACTAACCACCCCCCCGTGTACGCTCACAAACACACACACATACACATACACAGTACAGAGAGGGGGGGTAAAAAGGAGCCCATTGTGTTTTGAACCTTTTAAGATTTCATTTGGAAAAAGCACTCAGGCTGAAAATTTCGTTTTTCAGATTTTCTTCCTCTCCCCCCTCCCCTCTTTTTCTGCTTTAATGGGTCTCCCTCCCTCCAGCTCCACAAGAAAAAGACAGGCTAGAAAAAGGGGACTTCACACTCTTCCTCCCTTGTCCTCTGAAGTCGGCGAAATTATGGACAGGGCTCTGACATTGTATCCGCACAACGGAGCCCTTAAATCTCCTGCGGTTTCTTTTTAGTATTATTATCATTTTCAAAGGTTTCCAATTGAACTCTTTTCAAAGGCCTTTTCAGAACCATATTTAGGTAATTTGTTGCGCTTGAACCCAACCTGCTCCCTGGCTCTGTATGTGTATGTGAGTGCTGAATGGCAGCTATAAGCCTGGGACGAGGGGAGGTCTGCTTTTCTCAGGGGCCGGCTGGCCTCTCCTGCTCGGTCACACACCGCCCCTGTGTTATTTATCACTTTTCCTCCTCTCTCTGTTGTCTCCTCCTCTTCCAGCCCCTTTCAGACATGAAATCTGCATGTAACAGTGGCTGTTTTCATGCGTTTGATTTGATGATGGCTGTTTAAAAAAAAAAAAATGTCAGGGCTGTTGGAGGAACAGAAACAAAGTGATATTTATCAAGGAAGAGCAGCAGTTGTCTCCTAAGAGATCAAATATTTGGTATGATGATGTTTATCCTCACAGCTGTATTACCAATAAGCACTGGGAGAAGTTTGGATGATGGAATGATTCATGATCAGAGCGATAAGATTTAAACAGAAGAATCAAAACAATGCTGAAAGACTAAAACACCCTTTTCAGACCCTTTTCCTTAAACCATAGAAGATGAATGAAGCGCACACATAGACATTTGAAAACATACAATATTTCACTTAATCATCATATCTATTTTCCACACCAATGCTGTGTTGTATTATACTGAATTAGTTATGTCTAAGTGTACCTAATAAATTAGCAGGTGAGTGTGGATTGATTTGATATGTAACATGGATTTGTTTCATTTCAAGAAAATCCAAGGCAAATATATTTTGCATCAGCCTGGAAAATATTAGAAACAGTTTACAGACTCTATAACAATGTTAGTTTTACATGAGTTTGAGTGTCACTCATACATGGCTGTTTAAAGAAAAAGAAAATACACCACATTCAAATAACAGTAAATGAGACACTGTGTAACTTAATCCTACCATGACAGCAGTGCTTCCTAAATTACTATAGAAAGCTATAAAGACATTTCTCCATTCATAGATAGATTGGTAATTAATTTGAAAGGCACAGTGGCCATTAACAGCTAACCAGAGTTAATTGTATAGGTACATTTTCTTTGAAGTATCATCGGAAAAACGATTCATTATCTTCAGATAACTTTCACTAATATGTCTGTGATATCTTCCAACTTTAGACTTTTGAACAAGTTGCTGGATCCCTGCAGTATTCAGTCTGACTTTGTAACTTGGGTCTTTGCAAGCACGATGCTGACATGGTCTATAGAAGAGCTCGTCTGAAAGGAGCTTTTGCTCTTGAACATCCTGCTCCCACTTCAACCAGTAGAGGAGAAAGTCACACATCACACTCTGGTGTCTGACATGAATGTGACGTTTTGAAAAAAGTTTGACAAACACACAAATATCCTTTTAGTAGCTAGGTAGGATTAGGTCACATGGTCTTTAATCGACAGATGGATGTTGGTCTGGTTTTCATGGAAATGTAGATGTTCATTTTGTCTAAACTCCTGGTCCTGGCTGAAATTTGAGTTTCGAGTTCAAAAAGAAGATGTGCGTTTCAAACGATAATTTACTTTGGCATTATTGCTGAGTATACATCCACTAGAGGGAAGTGCAGAGCGACCTGGCACGATCCTCCACTTCTCCTTCACCACCGTTCAACTCACTTTCAACTCCAGTCCAATCTCCTCCCTGCTTTTCTTCAGTAACTGTTTGTTCCTGTGCCCGGACTCACAGGACTTCCTCATCTACTATGATTGTCTCACTTGAACTTCGGCTAAAGTTCACAATTTCTAGTAGTACTGCTTCATTTTGTCTGTTTTGTTGTCTGTAGGTTTTCAGAAGATGTGCACACATAGCCATAAAAAACGCAGTGTACGGGCGGAATGGATTTGGTAAATGGATTTGTATTTATATAGCGCTTTTCTAGTCTGATGAAGACCACTCAAAGCGCTTTACAGTACAGTTTCACATTCACCCATTCACACACACATTCATACAGTGCATCTACTTGCAGCACTTTGTTATTCTATGGGGGGCTATTGAGGGTTCAGCATCTTGCCCAAGGACACTTCGGCATGCAGATGGTTCAGACCATGGGGATCGAACCACCGACCTTCAGGTTGGAGGACGACCACTCTACCCCTCAGCCACAGCCGCCCACAACAGACAGATATACCTTTTTCTTATGTTGATGCCTCACAAGTAGTTATTCATCATCATTCATGCTGGCACCTTTTCTCAGTGAAAGATGAAGTCATAATTACTGTCTCTCTGTTTTCCGCTCTTTCTCTCTCTCGCCACATTTCAAGCGCAACAGTGACTTCTGCCACGTGAGGCCAACTTCAGTCACATGTTCCCCCACTTTCATCCCCAGCAATGGTCCCATATGTTTGTCAAAATGTGTATGTTGTGTGCTTTTTCCGGCCCGATTTGTTCCCATGCCTTCTCTCCGATGAGCCTCGTTCTCCCCGGGGGTCCGAGCCGAAGCCTCACGCTATTTATACAGACCGAACAGCTGGGGCCCTCCCAGCCAAAGCAGTGAGGGATGAGGGGTCGGGGGGATGGGAAAGCGAAATTATCGTGGAAACTTCAGGTTAAACCAAGCGTTGGAAATGTCTCTCTGTTCTCTCTTTTTTTTCTTCCTCTTCATCATTTGTCTTTCTCCCCTGGGTGTCCAGAGTGGCCAGTTCAGGTCCCGGGCACCTCAGGTCAGACGGACTGCCGGACAAACATCCCTCACTCATTTCAACCTTGTTTCCCCGTCTCCCTTCCATCCTTTTTTCAAATTCCTTCATCGGTCCATGTCTGTTTCTTTTTGTATGCTCTCTGCTGCTGATGTCTTCTTCCTGTTTCGACACTTTCTCTTTTCCCCTCGTCCAATTAACCAACTTGCTGTTTGACTGAATAAGAAAGCACGATTTTCCCTCCTTACTGTGCTACAACACATTTTCTTCCTTTGTCGCTCCGGACAAAGCCGACCTGCTGTTGCAAAACTGAGCTTTTTGTGTCTCTTTCCTTTTTCTTCTGCTATATGGCTGCTGCGGTGCATGTCCCATTGTGAGCCATCAAGGAAGTGAAGTTACATGTATCTCCTCGCTGCTCTTGCCTTCACTTTATTCCATCAGGCCTTCCCTTCACTTCTCTTATCCCTTATCTTCTCTGGACCTCTCTACCTCTCAGCTTTTTCCTCATACGATGCACTCAGGAGGGAAGAGGAAGTCGGGCTTATCGATGCCTCCTTCAGTTTCGAGGCCTCTCTCACAGTTAGACGTCTCATCATAGGCCTGCTGAGCTAACGAGAGGTGAAGCGATATTAACCTAATTGCTGTAAGGGACAGATATATAGATCGAGGGGGATGTGCTGAGCCCAGACACGACATTGTGAGAATAGCCTTTCAGTGTGAGAGCAGGTTGATCTATGGATATTAAAAGACATGAAGTCAGGCTGAGGCAGGCAGCTTTATATATCTGTTAAAGTTTAACAGTTTTTGTGCTCAGTCAAAGCCCAAATCAGTGTCTACATTACGTTTGTAAGTTCTTATAGATTAATAATGCCCTATAGAGACGTTATTTCAGAGTTGTGTGGATGGCCTGAGTGAAAATGATAAATCAAAGGGGTTCCAGCAATGCAACCTTTTTTATAAGCTGATGATTAAGACAACAATAGGTTCCAAGTCCATTCACCTGAAACAGGTTCCACAACATCTTGCCTTCTTCCACATGTTGTGGTTAGTTTGCCTTCATCAGATTTAAGGGACTGAATCTTAAAAAAAAGGAATCAATGACATTACAATACCACTGCAGTTTTCTTTTTTCTCAGAAAAGAAAAGAATACTAATATTAAGTTGAGTTTTGTTTTCTCTGCTTTTTTTTCTCTAGTTAATCCAATAATCACTGATTTGAATGTTTTGGGATTATATTGCTGTTTACTTGACCTTTGCTTTTGAGTTTAATCTTTTTGTCTCGTGTCTATGTTTTCATGCGTGAGGCACTGGTGGCTGCACGTGTATGTATGTATGTGTTCACATCAGAGTGGGCTTAAGTTAAACAATCCAATGATTTGTTTAACTAGTCATATAGTTTGAACTGGTTTGGTAATATCAGGAAAAACATTTTATTTAGTTTGTACTGCATGGGCAGCAATGGAAAAAAAACAGGCCTTAAAGCAGACAAACTAACAGTCCTACTCAGCTTCAGTCTGTAAAAACAACATTGTGCACAAGGTAGTTTTACAATGTTTCACTGAAAATTAATTGTTTTTCATTGGCCTTTTGGATCAGAAACTGTCTCAGCCCATACAAGAAAGGCCTGGGAGAGATATATCTATCACAAGGATGCAGTGATATTTGAATTTAGACAGATAGTGCTTTGAAAAAAAGGGAGAAAAACATGAGTGAGGAGATGAAAAGAAAATAATTCAAAAGAAAGGAGATAATTTTCTTCCTCTGGCTTGTGTCTTTGTGTCTGTGTATTTGCATCTTCCTGTCACTTTTTGTCCTTACTTCCCTCTGCCATCCCTCAAACCTGCTGCATGCTCTGCTGTGTTTGTGGAGTCAGCCACTCCCAAAATACCCCAAACCTCCTCAATGGTCTAACAGACACCAAAACATTATTCTTTGTGCTGTCAGACCTCCAACGTGTATTGTATTGTGAAGTTTACAGTGTGGGCTCTCTACAGCTGTGACGCAGGTAGTGTTTTTCTTATCGGAGTGCAAGATGCATGATGTTAAGTGCAGACGGAAAATGCCTAATCTGTGTTTTAGTTTTCGCTGATTGCTTACCATAGGCTTTATAGAAAGATGGACAATGCGTCTCCACTTCTTTCCACTTTCCAGAAATGAAGCCCAAATATCCTTGGTATGAATTTTACCATTTTGCACCGAAGACGTCATTTGGAGCCAGAGTCTGTGCTGTAGTGATTTGGGGAGGGTAAAACACAGTATTCAGATAATACGCATGCTCAACCAATCACAAATCAATCTCAGCTGTCTATCATCATGTTTGACCAAACTTTTATACCATCAAATTTCAACTAAACTTCACTGGTAAAATGAAAAACGACTTTTAGAACAATCTTTGGGAAAACAATTTAGATGTGTATTTTGACTTTGTAGTTTGGGCCATTTCTTATCCACTAGCATAGAGGAAGCAGGGTTCATGATCTATACTGCAGCCAGCCACAAGGGGCAGTCAAGACACTTTGGCTCCACTTCTGGGGAGCTGTAATGTCGTCCATCATTATATACAGTCTATGTTGCTTAAATGAAACACCTAAATGTAGTGCATTTGAAACGGAGCTAGACAAATTTACGTTACATAATGTCAATATAAAATAAAGATTGTCCTCACATCAAGATAAGGACTTATTCACTAGTATTCGACCAATGCATCAATTTTGAATATCGCAGGGCTAGAGTATAGGTGGGTGGCAGATATTGTGTCATTGTGTTTGCTTGAATCTGACTGTAATGTGTTATCATCTTTTTCACTTTAACCAGAGCTACATAAAAACAGGCTCTGGCATCAGTTGCCATGTCGCTGTCAGTGTTGATGTTATTGATGATATAGTTACACTTTCAAAGAATGTGTATAAAGTTTAAATGTGGCCCAAATCACTTGTATTGAATTGAACAGCTGTTAACAGCGTCGTTAAACCAACATGTCAGAACTCAGAATGCAAACGTTCAACATTTGTGTTCAAAGTTTCTCATCTCACCTTATCTGCCCCCTCGTCGGGGGTGTGTGGCTGAAACCTTGTGTCTCCCACATGCCGCAGGAAGATTTTTATTACCTGCTCGATTTAAACATCTAGTTAATAGGACGAGTGAGGAAATGTGAGACTTAAGCTGCATTAATCTTCAAATTACAGCGTATTTGTTCCGGCCATCAGTGGGGATATTGGTTTGTCAGAGTGCAAGCTTAAAATGAAATTGGAAAAGGAAGCGCTTTTTTTCCCCCTCTCCGTCTTTTATCTCTCACTTTTCGTTTGAACGTGGGTGAAAGTCATCATGTGTTGTTTCTTATGTATGTCCAGCGACGGAATCTGAGATCTGCATGTGTTTGGCCTCAGGCTCACATGTAATGGATGTTGGCGTGTGTTTGTAAATGAACAGAAAAGCCGTGAGGAGAGAGGAGATCTGTAACCTCACATAAGGGTAGTAGAGAGTTGGCACCTGTTTGTTTAGTAAGTTGTGCCAAAAGACCACTATCAGATTTAGTTCTTGTAACTTTTTTTTTTTTAAAGCACACTTCTTATCATAAACAACACAGGCTCAGTGTGAAAGGAGCTGTGATGGCATAGATGTGTTCTTTGTTAATCCAGAAGCGGTTGTTCTTATTAGCTGTAAACCCAGACTGAACAAATCCAGCCAGTCCCCGAGGCCTGTTAAGAAGAAAGCCTTCAGAAACATAAATGCATAATTCATTTGAGACCCTCGGGAACTTTAAGGACCACCCGGACAGTGCAAAGACGTACTGGCATGCAAGTGTTGGTGGAGGTGCTCTCAGGAACCGTTCAGGCTTTTGGAATCAGGAACATCTTCAGGCTTCTGTCCTGTTGAATATTCAGTAAACATCCTCAGAGTGCACATTGATAGTCTCTCTCCCAGGCTAAGTGCCTACACAAAGAATCAAGTGAGATTTTAACAAGTTGGTGTTATTATCCGCAGCAGCATCTGTGCTTCTCTAATTAGAGCTAAATGACCTCACATAATAGAGCAATTAGGTAACGATAGGAAATCCGTCCTCCCTCCGCAAACAGCCTGCTGCAAGACCCAACAAGCTTTTAAAACATATTTAATGTCCCCATCCATACTGAGAGTGTGTGTCTGTGTGTGGCACTTATTAAACCCCCTAGAAGACCCATCTGAGGCAGAGTTGGTAAGAGGTGGCTGGATCCCTGTGAAGGAACTAATGATCTACCATAGTTTATTTCTCTAGCACAAACACACACACACACTCACACACAGTTGTGACGCTTGTGTATTGTTCTACTCTTTGTTGCAACTCTAAAATAGATGATCTCTTGTTGCACATTGTAATTTGTAGGTGTATGACAATTTGTCGTCACAAAGAAGCCACAGCAAGAACTCCCTTCACCACCCGCTGACTGCAATGACCTGTAAGCATGTGTTTAACTCTGAAAACACTCACGCAGGGCACCTCGTGCTATTCCAAAAAGAAGCATTTCTTAAAAATTGTTGTTGGTTTTGTGTTACTGTTGAACAGAAGGTCTCAACCTGCAGTAAGTGGGTCCCTGCAGAAGAGGACTCACAAATAGTGTGCGCTACATGTGTTGTGTTTAGCTGGAAGTGTACCATCTGGTGCAAAGATTCATAGTGCACCCATATTGAAAACCCTTTTCACACCTTTTAGTAAGGAATATTATCAGTGGGCAAATTGAGCATCCTGCTATAGCTGCTGTGGGCGAAACGTGCCACCTCAGCACCAGGGTATTGGGTCGTACACCCAGTCCCACCCCATAAAACAGAAGGGAACTGGAAGGTTTTCATTGTCCTATAAACTAGGCTATTTCCTTACCATTACAGCAGAAGTCAAAATGTTAACATGTTTCATTTTTTTTTTGCTAGAGAACAGTTGTAGTGAGTGAAATGGCTTCGCTAGATCACAAAATGTGTTTTTGTAAACGAGAGGATTTCCGAGCCTTTTTTTCCCGTTTTAATCTTCCATGATTTTGTCTTCACAATCAGCGCCATAAGTTTGTGGGAGATGAGCTCAGGCTGAGCTGACCAATCACATTTCTTAACATGGTAACTGATTATTTGCCATAGTGCTGATGTGTTGCTAGATTTCCGAGTAACAAACCTGATTGAGAGAAAATTAGCCGAGCCCAACCTGAGAGGAATTCTGTTTTTTATGTATGAACATAATCCTGGCCCGATATCTTCCCCACATGCAGGAGCTTGCAGCTTAAAATTAAGACAAAGATAGCCCAGGTAACATGACCGAAACCGACCCAAACCCAAATATCTTCTCAATTTATTTCTCAAAACTCTGCCCAAGTTGTCTTTGGAACATGATGAGCTCAGGTCAGGTCAAGTCATGTATCAGCTACAGCCTACAGTATAGCTACAGAGGCCACATGTAGATTCAGTTAAATCCAGTGTTGAGGAAGATACTTTTAAATTGTATCTGGTGACAAAAGAAGCTCATTTTACAACAATGCTAAACTTCTAGGTTATAAAAAGTAGCAAACTTCACGATACTACTAGAAAACTAGCCAAACCTATACTGTAAAGTAATTCAATCAATAACTGTTGGGCTGTTGTGATTGTTGGGCCCCGTGACTGTTGGGCCCCACCCGGTGCAGGAGTTTGACAGAATGGAGCAGAGTAGTGTATAGTCGAGCTACGATGCTATTTAGTTGGAAAAAATGCTATTTAATGCGAGTAAATGTTGCATCATTTTAAAACTACCCTTTAGGCTGCAAGGCAATGCAGTTAAAATAGTAGCATAGCTGCATGTAGCGTGACTACTCCCTGGTATTGTAACTAATACTAGGTAACTAAACAAACATCTTCCCAAATATCATCCTGATAAATGAGCTCATGTAATATCCTAAGGGTAATCAACGGCTCTACAGAAGGAATAATAAGTAGCTGCCTATGTGCAATAGTTCCCCTTCAACAATAATCTGTCTGTTCTCAATGTGTAAATGCAGGACTATTTGCTGAGAGCACTTGTTTTCATTGCCCTCACTACTTCCTATGAGCACCCTGAATAGGGCGGATATATGGTAATGATTCTTTTATTGGATCCCCTGTGAGATTCTAACCCTCTGAATTGATAGACAAATGAATGGCATCCTGTCTGCGTTGATCATCTTGTGTTAAACATAACTGGAGGGCCTCCACTCAAGCGGCAGCGGCCATTGTCCCCCGGCTATCAAACACCCATTAGGCCCGGCGCCAATTGCCTGTCCACGTTTGACACGTCTCATGAGAAGGTGACGCTGAGTGACACGCTGAAAGACGGTGCCTTGTTCCCGCCGCATGAGTGATGTTTTTTATTGATCTTGCCATCGCGCCCCTGTCGTGGACGCACTACCTTTTCCTCATTGTGTGTTCACTTCCTCGCTTTCTCCTCGGGCTCTTTGTCGTGGACGACCATTAGCCATATGGCGGTAAACAGGGACGACAATGCACGCAACAAAACAGGGGCTCGGGAGGGAAGCGCTTGAATTTGAAAGGGCGTAACTCTGTGAACATGTCGTGGAAGGAGGCGGGTTCTGGCTCGGTCGGCCTCTCTTGTGTGACATGGCAAGGGGGTTTGGGTTTTGGGCGGGGGGGTGGAGGGGGAGGAGGGCATTGGCAATGTCAGGATGTAGAGACGGACGAGGATTTGGAAGAGTCAAGTGCCACTGAAAGGGAAGTTGTTGGTGGTCTGCAGAGTTGCGGCAGCTGCCTCCTGACAACAAACGGAAGAGAGAGACAGAGAGGTGTGGAGGGGGGGATGAGGAGGGAGGGAGGGAGGGGGGGGGTCGTACAGGCCAGTCCAGTGGAAGGCGTGCGGGCTCCTCACTTGTGGGCTCCTCACTCTTTTTTGTCCCCTCACTTTAATCTGTTGGGAGAAAGAGTGAGAGAGAGAGAGAGAGAGCTTGGCTGGAGCCCACGGGTGCACCAGACCTCCCCCCATTTTACTCGGGCCAGCTAAAGTAAAAGTTCAACACCCGTCCCCCCCCGCCACCACCATCGGTCCTCCTCTCTCTCTGCCTGCTCGCTCTGTATTCAGCCTAGGTGCTGGAGTGACAACGAGCCATTCATTGTGGAGGTAGAGGGAAAAGACTGTGGATCTTTCCTGTGTCTTTTTTTGGGGAGACGGTGGGAGCTGGGGAGAAAAGTGGGGAGGCGGACGACAGAGGAGGAAGGAGGAGGAATGGGTGCATATTCCTGAAATTCGACAGAAAAAAGGGGGCAAATAAGAGAAAGTAAAAGAGTGAGAGGAGAGAAAGAGGGAGGGGTGAGTAAAAAAAGTCAGGGCGCAAAGGAGGGAGGGAGGGATGGAGGGGAGGCAGAGCTGGAATCGCAGAAGGATGGGAGGGGGAGAGAGAGAGAGAGAGAGAGAGTGGGCTACCATGCCGAATGAGCGAGAGGCGGAGAGGAAGCAGAACTCCATCAGATGAAATGAGGTGAAAGTAATTCAGGCATTAATCAAGCCAGGGCAAAAGGGAGGGTAGACTGTGTTTTCTCCCCCCCCCCCCTCTTTCGCTTCGGGAACTGAAAGGCAAGGTGTGAATGAAGGAGCCCACAGTGGCCAGCAGAGAAGCACCACTGGGTCACAGCGTCAAATCATGTCTGAGTCCAACACCATTGCTGCTTCCACAGCAGACCAGGTCAGTTCAAGCTGTCATGTTGTTTTTTTTCCTGTTTTTGTTTGTTGCATTTTCTTGTTCACTTGTGTCCGAGGCCAGCGTGCTTGCTTGTGCCTCCCACCGGCTCCAGGAATGGGATCTTGCTTAGAGGACTAAGAAGACAAAAAAAACGAGCTGTGCCCCAAGTTCCGGTCCGATGTATATCATCTTTAGATCCGAATTCGGAAGTAGTTAGAGGGAGTTTCTAAGAGCAACTGGGTGAGTGTGTGTGTGTTTTCTTGGACTATCAAAGCAACGATTGTTGTGCCCGGAGCTGCCTGGACAACGGTACAGGGTCCTGAAAGAATTGAATTCATCAAGACGAGGCTATTGTCTACGCCGCCTTATTTTTCAGTGATCATTCAAGGGGGTCTGTGACGACTCAATACCCCCCGCACCACGTGAGGAGGGGGACGCAGCTCTTTAAAAACCTGACCACGTGTGGCCGGCCCTGAAAAGTTTTTATAAGTAATTGCAGTGGGAAGTCCGGGACAGGCCACTGTGAGAGATGGGGTGGGTAAGGAAGTGGGCTGGTCCGCCGTGTGTGTGAAAGAGAGTGACAGAGGAGAAAAGCGGTAGTGTCCAGAAAAGGCAGATATTTATGCCCCCCCATCCCCTCTCCTTCCAGCCCGACCCCCCCCCTTCCCTCCCCTCCACAAGCTGCTTTAATCTCACACTTTGGCAAATACATCCTTGGCTCGGCTTTCATTGTTTTACTGTCAAATTACTTTGAGACAATTAAATCATAGAATTTGTTTAAGATAAGATTTTACAGCTATTTTCATTATAGCAGCTGAAGTGTGTGTGTGTGTTACTGCGTGTGTGTGTGTGTTTGTGTGTGTGTGTGTGTACGTGCGTGTGCATCCGACCTTGCTGCCGGCTTATGTTGTTAGCCAAGTCCTTGTCTCCTGTTTCTGATTGCTACTGTTGAGGCTGAGTCAGCTTGCTATAGTTCTTTTGGCAAATGCACAAACACGCACACACATTCGCACATCTGCAAGCATATGCACAAACTTTTGAGTTTTTGTTTCACAAATGAAATGCACATGCCGCAACAACACCTGCTCAGATTGCTGACATAGAATTCGATTAACAGAATTCCGTTGGAGAAGTGTGTGTGTGTGTGTGTGTGTGTGTGAGCGAGCAAACACTTCCCATGCTAATCCTCTCATTCTGGATGTTTTAGGTTTGTGACAGTAAAACATTTCTCCCAAAACCTTGACTGACAGGACTAAGCATCTTAACAGGTTAACATCATTTCAAACTGATGTCATTCAGTGTCTTTCCTGCCAAGAAACATTGTAATATCTTCATGATGGGATGTTATTTATATGTAGTCTCAAGGGCCGGCAAACACAATGTAACAAAAACATATTAAGTTAATTGTTAATCCTTGTGCCAGGCGTGCTATTGTCAATAATTGTTGACTTAGAGATTTAAACACAAGACAATCTATGCCTTGAATTTGCAGTTTTGCCGTTGATCATTGCTTGTTTTATCGCAGTTTTTCCTCAGTGGTAATTTGGTGGTAATCAGGAGGTTCAGCAGAAATCCCTGTAGGTTGGTACAGTTCCAGGCTGATTACTGTGGCTTGACTCAGGTGCAGACTGAGCTGATAACGTTCAGCGCTCGCAAGCTCTCCTCATTCCAACACACACACACACACAAACACACACGCGCACACAAATCTTGTATTTCAATTTTTGCAAGGACACTTATTGACAACATGCATTCCCTATTCACTTACTCAAACTGTCACCAGTAGGTGATTTGTCGAGAAATAAGGGCGATGCTGCTCACTTTAAACCAAATTGACTAAAAAACCATCACCCTTAAACAACCTGTCAACTCTGCCATCCCCCCCTCAGTCAGCCCCTCATTTTGCAGAGTGCTGCATGTGCAGTTTTTTATGCAGGTGAGCGTGATAAAGTCAACGCTGCATTCTAAATCATGGGATTCACAGTATATATTCGAAAAGAACAGGAAGACAGCTCTCTTTGCCTCACTCCCCCTCTCTGTCGCCTGGCACAGTCAGATTGATCAACAGCAGCACCAGGAAATATCCTACCTGCGTTGGTGGCCATTTGTAAAGATTTTACTGTTTTCAGCAGGAAGGCAGGATTCAGCATAACATTCATAGAAACCCCTTTCACTGTGCGTGAGTCACTCAGCAAGCATACAATTCTCTATTGCAGGGGTGTGGTTCCTCTAGGGGTGCAACGATTAGTCGACGTCGCCGACAAAAATCGATGACAAAAATAGTCGCCGACGAATTTACTCGTCGATGATTCGTTGGTTACGTCATAGCGCGTGTTTCTCGTGCCGTGCAGCTGATCTAAACGGCGTTTTACCGGAGGTGCTGATGGAAGTAGCTGAGGAGTGAGCCATCTCGCTCCCTTCCTATCTCTGAATGTTGCGCATGTGCAATAGCGACAGAACATGGACCAATGGCGGCGTCCACTGCATCGTGTACCACAAAGTCAAAAGTTTGGGAGAACTTCACTCTTAACATCTATGCTTAGCATGGCCCGATAAAAACTACCTGCAATATCTGTACGGCGGACCTGCTCTCCATGGAAGCATGACACGCGCATTTGAGGAGGAGGCACGTGTGACATCGTAACGGAGACGATGCGGACTCGCCTCTGTCAGATGTTATATATAAACATATATACCTCAACCAGGATTCTAGAATCCATTACAAAAATATGGTTTAAACTTTTTGTTAACGAGTTTAAAAGCGTAATGTTATCCTATTGCCTGACAAACTCCTTTTTTTAAATCACAATTATTTAAATTAATTTAAATTAATTATTTTTTTTATTAGCACTTTGCCTGTCCTTGGTTTTATATGGACAAAAACTAGATTTTTCTTTGCTTTTGTGTCAACAGTACACTTATGTGCAGCAAAGTTTATCAAAATATATATTTTTTGAATGAAGTATCGCTCTTTATTGTCTTTATTTTCAGTCATCACATGCCTCGAACAACCTCAAGCTAAATTGAAAAGCTGTTTGCTATATAAGAGCAATTGAGAATTTGTGTCATTCATAATCCAATTAGTCGATTAATCCATTCAATAATCGGTGACTAATCGACTATCAGAATAGTTGTTAGTTGCAGCCCTAGGTTCCTCACACTCACATTGTCGTATTCTTCAGCTACTTTGCATGAGGGCACACACACACACACACACACACACACACACACACACCGAACACACACACACACATACACACACTACAGGGTGTATACGGTCATGAAAAACCTGGAAAGGTCATGGAATTGCAAAATGAACATTTTAAAAACATTTTACAATTCCATCCCAAAAGTTTTGGAGAAGTCATGGAAATTTGTTATATTCATGTTTTCATGTTGTTCATTTATGCTGAGTTTTATATAATTCAGATGCTTTTAAAAGAAATACGCTCAAAATATAAGCAGGCTGGATAATGCACTATGCCAGGGAAGTGTAGATTTAACCATGCTTGGCTACAAATGGAAAAGTACATGCCATGGATTACAACAGACAAAGACCTCAATCAAACTATTGTCTCATTAATTTGTGTCATGTGAGGTATACTGAATGCTTTGAAATTCTCGTTGTTAGCTTAAATTCTAAATTTTGTGAATTTTTCATGTATACACAGAGATTTCACAAAATTGTCATGGAAATTTGGTTTAAAGTTATTGAAGTCATGGAAAAGTCATGGAAATCCATTGGTCAAAATGTGTATGAACCCTGACACTACCATCAGGACCATCCCCCTGGTAAAAACTAACAAATAGCTGCTGCTAAAAGTTAATTCTAACCTGTGCCCTAAAACCCAGTCTTTACCCTCAAATAGCCAGAAACAGTCTCTTAGTTTAAGAAGATCATTTTGTTGTAGACTTTAGAAAGTTTGGTTTATTGCTGAGGGCTGGATGGCAGGAGAATGAGACGGGCAGCAGACCAGGATGGAATTGCCAGGTCAAAGGGAGAACAGGATCCAGGACAGGTGAACCAGGGAGCTGGATGAGGCTCAGCACAGGACTGGCAAACAAGAATGATGCTGCAGGCACAAAGAAACTGAAACGTGCAAAGTTCCAAAAACCAGGCCATGTTCCTTGAGCAAAATGTTGGCTGGAGCATCGTACCACATATATAGCAAAAAGACACACAGCCACACTCCAACACTGAGAGAGGGAAACTGGGGACACACGACACACCAGGGAAATAAGCACACTGTAGAAACAAGGAAAAGAGTGAGAAAGTTTGAAGAAAGGTTTGTCAAAAATAGATTTAAGGCAACACCTAAAATTTTGATTTTCCCCCATTTTCTTTTTATTTACAATTGACCATGTGATTTACTGAAACAGCTGATTAATATAGTTTATTTTCAAGATGGCTTTGAGGTCACAGACAGCTTGACCTCTATTTAAAAGTGAGGAACAATAACTTTTTTTTGTTTAAATTTATAATCATTGGACAATTGATCCACTGGGTAATGGTAGTAATACAGGAGCAATACACTTAAAATACTAACATTTTGATTTGAATAAACCTGAACACGTTGGCGGCCTATAGACTCTTGCTTCTATTAGCACCTCCACATTAGCATTTCCATGATCTGTAACTAATCCACAGATACTTCTTCCTTTTCTTAATTCACCCAATATCATGTCTTGAAAGTAGCTTTCTGAAAGAGAAAGTCCAAGTGCACTCAAAGACCCATTCCCTCATTTCCTCGGGCATTACATGGGTCACGTCTCTCCTCTCAGTGGCAGACCGACCTCTCCATGTTGGGACAATAGTCTGGGGTCATGTGTGATTTCAAGACATGCTTGACTAATTATTGCAGTAATAGGGAGTTCAGATTGGTCTGATAATTGCAAACTGAGCACTGGTGATTGGCTCCGACATCCCCAAAGGAACGATCAGATCAGATCCCCTTTCCATATCCAGACAGCAGCTCTGATTGCTCTGTCACTGCTTTGACTTCTTGTAGTTTGTGGAAATTATACCGGATTTTGTAATTTTCACGCAGATATTTGAGTATTATGAGTTTTCAACTGTTAAATGTTTTTTTAAGAGTCTTCCATCTTAACTGATCACTACTCGTTTAACAACTCAGAGAAAATGAATTGCGTTAACAGACTGACCCAGATTACAGCTTTGTATATAAGCATATTTTCTGGATCACAGGGTGCCGTGCCAAGAAGCTAATGGAGCCTGTTGTGTAGAAAAGTACAAATTCTTCCAGTGCTGTGTGCATGCATTCATCCAGGGTCCCGCTGAGTTTAAACACCTACCTTTTCTTTTTCTGTCTCTTATATGAATGTATGTGGACATATTTATCCTATCAGCCCTGCAGGCTGTCAGTTCAGCGCCTGTTTAGCGGTCTAAATTTTAATTTTTGACAGGGATATTAAATATTACATGTTATCAGGGATGTGTCATGACTTGGAATTGGCTGTCCATGGATGTCATATATATAAGGTTGTGACAGCTGCCAATATGCAGTTCAGAACATTACATTTAGCGTAGGGAGCCAGCAGGGGCCCACACACACACACACACACACTCGCACACAAACTCTGCCCATCTGGGGGCAGGTGTTGCAGTTTATGGAGCGGAAGTGCAAAGTAGCTGTGTTTACTCACTGCACCAAGGCTCAGCAAGCAAGGGAACAGACACATGTGGAAAAGAGAGTCAGGAATAGATGTGCGTGTGTGTGTGTCTGTGTGTGTGTGTGCACGCCCCTTGTCCATCTCCCTGTGGTGGCTCTAACCTTTAGTGTCCCTCTGACTTCACTAAGTCAAGCTTGCGGGCTCACAGCTGCCTTGCAGAAGCACAGAGTCGTACCAAACCGCAAACTGAGCATACACTCGTGGTTGTGTGGAAAGATGATTGCGAAGCTTTGGGGGATAAATTGGAGGAATTAATGGCGGATGATGGCTGACAGGAGGGGTTGATTAGAAGCTGACCAGCAGAGGAGAGGTGGGCAGCTGAAGGGAGGGATGAAGGAGTGGAGGGAAATGTTACTGACCTGCTGGGTACAAAAAGCTGAATGGATATGCAAGCCAAGTGTGAAGAACTGCTGTTTGTAGCTAATATTTTCCCCATTTGAATCCTATATGACCCTTTTGTTATAGATACTGTTAATCCTCAATCTTTCCCCTCATAGAAACAGAGCGTCTCCTGGACAAATTAACATTATTACAGTGTTATGTTGTGATTATATGTTTGGAATGGCAGATGGCTCGAAATACCATGAATGACGCACAATCCTCTACTTTCTGTGGAGTTCAGGTTAGTCAGAGGCACAAATCAAATCAGAGCTGGAGCAAACTGGGAATAGCTTGCCGTTGCTATTGGGATAGTTGCCAAATTAATGCAAAAGTTTACCCACACATACAACTGCATTGTGACCTCTGGGATTGAATGTTTATTTCTGAAATTCCCCTTGTAAATCCCTCCTGCAGACTGCTCTCCATACACTAATCGTTTTTCAATGCAATTTTTGATGTGCCTATGTCAGTGGTGACCCCATCTTTTTAAAGGGAATTCATGAATAAACATAACTTGTTTTCCAATAGATTAATTTGTGTTGGTTAAAAATTTGTCTGGCAAAGCGAAATTTCTTGGTTTGAAAATCTGGCCCAACTGAATTTGTAATTGAATAGCCCTGTTCTATGGCAACAGCTAGCAGTCTGTTAGCTTTGCACATAGTCTGAAATAGGTGGAAAGACTGATTATATCAGGTTTTAGTCATTCATTATCTATACCGCTTATCCAAGGGGTCACTGGGAGCTGGAGACATTGGGCAAGAGGCGAGGTACATATCACCAGCTTATTGCAGGGTCAATACACAGAGACAAACAACTGCTCACACACACATAAACAATTTCGGTGGATTTAGAGTCTCTAGTCACCTTAATCCCCAAACTGCATGTCTTTGTGCTGTGAGAGGAAGCCGGAGAAAACCCATGCTGACAGGAGTACATGTAAACTCCACACAGAATGAGCCCTGGCAAAGCTGGGATTCGAACCGGGAACCTTCTAGCTGTGAGGCTTATCTTCCGAAACGCTCTAGAAACCTGTGTTGTACATCTGTGTGTAGCTAAATGCAAAAAGCTTCTGTACTATATTTTTTTTTAAAAAGAGTTTTGAAAAGTATGTGTGGTTTTAATGAAAGTACATAGATTTAAATGCTAAAAGTATGATCACTATGTGGGGAAAACAAGCTACTGAGAGAAGCTCAAAGCAGCAAAATAACTTAAGTGAAACGAGAAACTGCAGGGTCATTACCTCAGAAAGTGCTTCTCACCATGGGGGCGCTAAGAATGACAGCGATTCAGACAACTGCCGGCAGCCAGACGGGAGAGATGCGTCTGTCTCTGACTGGGGTTAAAGGGTTCAGACCTCAAGGTGGTCCAACACCTTGGTATTGCTCTTTATCACAGTGTCAGCCTGTTACCTAATTTTATCTATTTGAGTAATTTTTTATAAGCAGACACTGGATAGCATTGTTTTCCGCTCAGGCGTCTGTGTTTTTGTCTCATCATGGCCCAATATGGTCCGTCAGTACTTAAGCAGGTGTTTATATGTCTGTTGGTCTGTTGACATATAGCAGGACAACTTACTATGCAGAACAAAACTTGTCAGCTGTGTTGGTGTGTTGTTGGGATCAAAATGAAGTGAGTTCAAAGATGGCCTGGCAGTATCCTGGCTGGGAAAGTCAGCATGTTGACAGGTATCATGGCTGCTGGGATCCTATCGCAAGACGGTGGAGCTTAGCTCGGAACTCAACTCAACCCACAGTCCCTGCTCCTCTCTGGTTATCTGTGATGTTTGTTGTCTTCACTATCTTGCCTGATAAGAACTGGCGGGGATCGATGAAGCAGTCATGACAACAGTGATAAAACCCCACAAATTATAGCTTAGATATATATCCCTTTAACCCCATTGCACAGCGGTCAGTGGGAAAAGCAGCTGCTCTTTCACCCCATACTCCATGGCTATTTAGAGTGTTGACTCAGTGAAACTGAGGCTACCCCCAGCTACAGTTACCTTCTTCAGGCTACAACACCCCCGACTTAAGAATGTGGGGGTCTTGGGGGTTGTGGCAAAGGTGAATTGCCATCAGTGGCATAGGGAAACAGCATTAAGCCTGAAGCCTTTTGGATTGGGTGTGACATTGATAGTGTATTCAAAGAGAAGCAAATCCGTATAGTTATCACTGTAGGTCGAGATACAAAAAACTAATAAGACAGACAAAGCCAGAATGAAAAAAAGAAGATGGGTAGTCACCTTCAAAATGGCATTCGCACAAACATAAACATTTAGTTGCTTTAGGAGTCCTTGACTGAGAATAACTGTGCCATGGTTGTGACTTCACTCTTGTTAGCATGCCACTTAAAATTCAGGCTAGTGCGGTGTCCAGGTTGGCAGCAAGGGATGGATATCATTCAACCTACGCAACTGATATGAGCTTAGACTTTGGACTGTAATGACCTGACTGTGCAGGTTCGTCTAACTGGGCCACAGTCGATGCTACTCTGTCATTCTGACTGATATGGGTCATCCTTTCTGAAACTGAATTAGTTTGTGTTGTTTCAAAAGAATGACGAGGCAGACTAAATGTGAACATATAGTTTCCAAACCCCTTCTCCTGAAGGGAAACGTGTAATGGGCAATGACTGGATAAAGTCTTATCTACTGATGAATCCAGGTTTTAGATTGATGGCAGTAATAGAAGGGTGTTACTTCCAATGAGCAGATCAGGAAAGACCGTGTATCAAAGTGACACTGAAACATGGTGGTGGGAATATTCAAGTTTGGGGCTAGTTGGCATAATCTTGAGTTAGACATCATGCTACATCCTGAGGTTTGCATCTCCTAGGAGAAAGAATCACGTCAAAGCTTGGCAAGAACTAACTGAAGTCCAGAGCAGATTAAGGATTCCTGACCTAAAGTCAACCCTGCTTCTATGGTGACACATGGAAATGTCTATCTGTGTGTTTTCTGTCTGTCTGACGCAGATTTTGTCAGAGCTTAATATCAGGGAGGATCTGAAGATTTTGCTCTTTTTCAAATAAGATAACATTAGACACAGACCATGTAGATGATATTTTATCATCAATTGCAGACATTCACTTATGTTGTGTGGATGCTCTTGCTGTGTGTCTGTTTATGGCTCTTTATGCAGTTTCTCTGGAGAATCCCTGTCATGTACAGTCTTACTACGTCTACTACTGTATGTGTCCAAATCCTAATTTACATTGTTGCCTCATGATCTGATGTAACCTGCTGGTTATATCACATCGTCCACACAGCAAGTGAATGTTTTACTGTCAACACTTCCCTCATTCTGGCTGAAATACTAGGCTTTTTAAGCATTTATCTCTTTCCTTTGTTCACAAAAGACCTTTGAAACAACAAAATTACAGACAAAGGTACATTGACCATGCTTTATATTTTGTTTTTGAACATGTTTATTCTGTGTCTGGGATTTGGGTTTAGGTTTATGAAAGGAGGATATGAAGTTTTTATGTGTGAATGCCTACATGGGCTCATATTTTCTCTGAGGAGTCTTCTTTTGTTTTTCGTGTTATAGACTGTTTTTCAGACTATAAAACATTATATTGTAACATAACAACTGCAATTTGCTCTTCAATACCATCTTACCTGACTGATTAACATGGCATGATGTCCTTCATTTGTACGTGTCCACACAAGCTTTGAGGTTGTGTTACCATATTGAAACTAATTAGTAGGAATAGTTGACCTGAAATCAATTTTTTAATTTCAAACATTCCAGCACATGCTTATAATTCAGTGTACCCTACTAGGATCAATTCAGAACCCGAACACGCTCAGATCACAACATCTGTTCGAGTCGTAGATCATTGTCAAAGGCTGTTAGTAATGCTTTGTTACAGTCTGTGTTCTCCAGTAATCAAACATGATACAGTGCTCTAACCTGCAAGCTGCAGAAGGAAAATTCAGCAACTTTGAAAACGGGGTGAGGAGAAAAAGGCTGATGAGGCTTATTCATCAGCTTTGTCACGGATTTGTGGGAAGCAAAAACCAGTGGAGAAAAGAGTTGATGATGAGGCTTGAGGAGGCAGCTCGCCGTCTGAGCCGGGAAGAACCAGAGGAAAAGGGCGGATAATGCTTGTTGAGGCTGCTTGTGGTTGTGTGTTTGCACACTGCGGTTGAAGCAGCAGTGAGGATTGAGGCCAACTGCACAGAGATGAGGATTGTTAACCCTGCCTCAGGTGAAGAAGGCTGGAACAATGAGGGGAAACCAAGTCAGATGGAGAAAGACTGATGATAGAGTCTTATTAGCGAGATAGGGAGAGAAAATAATACAGAAAGATAGACCTAAAGCAAATATCAATATGCTGATTTGGTATATGAATCGGCTGTTGCGCAGGGTTAGAGCTGGTTGTCCACAAACTATAGGGTCGACTGACCAATCCCAGTAACCCCCATTCTGCCTATGGGCAAGACACCAAACCCTGTGTGAATGGTTGAATGGGAACACTGCATGTAAAGAGCTTTGAGTTATCATCAAGACTAGAAAAATTAATCTTTGCAACCTCCATACAGGAAATAGAACCATCACAAACTCCAATGTGACGTCTTCTTAATATTTTATTTGGCTGAGCAACAATCCAAAACCCAAATACCTTTAGACTACCTTCAAATAAGTCCACACAATTCTGTAAATTGTCAAATTACAAGATTTTTGGCATATTTCTTGATCAATGACATAATTTAATCTCAAATTTTAGGTTAGCATTAAACGCTTATTCTGCTCTGCAATCAGCAAAACATGCCTTCAAACTATTTCAGTATCCGCTCTGCAGCTCATATCTTTGAAATATTGCGGCTTGAACTAGAATTTACAAAACATTTACTCGCACAGCAGACATGTGTGCTTGTGTGTGAGAGTGAGTGAGTGAGTGGGAGGGTGGGCAGGGCTGAGAGGGATGCAGGTGAACAGCTTGCGAGGGCCCACGGTTCCGCAGGCCAGTCTCGCGCATCACTTGACAGCCGTACCCTGATGCAAGCCCACGCACAAATGAACTTGTTAAGCAAATGAGTGAACAAGCAAGAGAGGGCGGAGGGGTGGATGAGTGTGGGTGGGGATGGGTGGGTGCACACGGCTGCAGCGGCTCCAGCTCGACCTGCCTGCACACATCAGCCATCATTGCCCCTCTGTCTCCAACTCTTCTTCTCTACCTCCTCTTCTGCCACTCCGCCGTTCCCTCGCAGAGCTTTCATTTGCTGCCTCTACTTCCCATCACTGTCTTCTCTCATGTAATCCCTTTGTTTCATTAGAAAACAGCCTCTTCCTGAATTGGATCTGGAGCTTATCTTCACCATGCTTTAACGCGGTGCTGTCATCCCGCACTCGCAGACAATGGACAGTAAAAGAGACTGTCAGAGCACATTGGTCCTTTGCAGATACAAAAATAAACCAAATACCTGGTATGAACATGGATCTTTCATGTAGCTGGCACACGCAGACGGGACTGAAAATCTAGTGAACTATTGTGGAATCATCATGGCGTTAATCTCAGGAAATCTTTCTCAAAATAGCCCTTTGATTGTAGCACCTGCCCACATGCAAGGAGGATCATCTATAAATGAACATATAAACATGTCAGCCCCCATTTGAACATTTATTCGCACTCTCCTATGTTTCTTATCTATCTTTCTTTGTGGGTGCAGCAAAGTTCCAATTCCTGCTGATTTGGGATATTAATCGCAGACCCCCTGCCCTTTGCCCCAACAACACCCTCCCTTCCTGGCCCTCCTCAGCCCGGCCCCCCACCTTTTTTTTTTCTTACAAAGACACCCATACAGCCGAACCCCTTTCCCCTTCCCCCAGGGAAGGCATTTGAAGATTCCAGCCTTGTAGGTTTGGAACTTTTAAGTATCAAGCCTTCTGCATCACCATGGAGAAGCAGGTAAGGAGCTGGATGACACCGTTTTTAATGATGTTAGTGATGTGACTGAAATACAAAATTATTTATGTAGAAGAGGAATTTAATGTAGCTGTGGACCAGACCGGACCATATCGGATGTTGGATATGAGATGAGTAGTTCAGCATGCTTCGGAGTCGGACAAAGTGATTCAGTAGTGTGTCGCATCTATACCTTTACAGGTTCAACAGTGTTTATAGAGAGTTTAGGGGATAATTGTGCATACTTAATTTGTTTGAATTGTTCAGGTGAGGGGTGGTGCAGCAGGCAGGACGTAGAAATTCCGCTGTGAAGGTCACGTGTTTTTGTAAACAGACCATCGACACCGGCGTCGGGTCTTATCACCAAAAACTCTCTTGACTTCGTGGGTGTCTTCTGTGTGTATGGCATCGTTTTTCCATATTTGTAATATTTTTGTTTGTTTGTTTTTCAAATTGTTGCGTCTGTTGATTTCACGTTGTATTCATGTGGGTGTGTAATTTCAACCAGCAGCCAGAGCAACAAGTGCCTGAAAGTGTAGTATGTCAGCACTAGATGCCTCGTAGTATCGAGTGTGAAGTGGATGCTTGACATGCCGGGCAACTTTCTCAATGTACGAAGTGATGTAACCTGAAAGTGACCCCGAGCTTCTGGGCGGCCATCTCTCCCACCCCTCATCTGACAGGGCTCCACTTTTTCCCCTCCTCCTCCTCCGCCTCCTCCTCCTCTCTCCTCCTCCTGACACCCCATCCATTGGTTTCAATTAATCAGCCGTGGACAGGGATTTATTCAGCCATTGCCCAAAGGGATCTTTTGGTATGTGGCCCCAGTGGTAGCAGGTTGAGAAGCCACGGTCTACGCTGTCTTAAGGCCTATTACTCTCACCTCACAGCCCGCTCATAATGAGAGCTTTGAGCCGCCTGTTTTTGGGGGGATCCGGTGGGCTTTTTGTCCGATAATAGCCGAGTGGATTCAGTCACAGACATGTTTACTAAACTGTGTGTGGGTGGAGCATGGGGAGATTACGTGTGCCGCTTTAAATAACCGCGGCTGGGGCAGCCTCTTCTAAATGACAAGTTGTTTTTTGCTTGTCTCGTAGGAAAGTGAAACATGTTCTCGTCCCCAATTTGCACTATCGGTGAAAGTTGTTTCTCACGCCTAGTATTAAAAAGACTTCCTGTCAGAGTGTCTCCGCTGCTGAAGACACCTTGCTCTTTCATGAAAAGTATATGAGAATTTCATGGAAAACTCCCGCTGATGTGAAATACTGGACAGCTCTTTCCTCAAAGTATCATCAGATTCTGACATGTTTCAAACAGCACCTCCTCTGCTCTGTGTTGCTTATTGTCAGTCGGGCTGCCATGCCTCTGAATGATTAAATACAAGAACAGACAGCAAGTAAACTCACCTTTTCCAAAGCGCTACAGCCGCGTACCTCCTAAAATTCAATATGGGCTGGAGCTGCAGTGCAAATGAGCCCCCGACTGCATTAAAGGGCAACTTTGTAGTGTGCAGATCATTAAAATACAGATGACGTGCAGAACGCCCATTGACGTCTCTATTCCAGCCCATATACTAAATATAGCATCATATCTCCACTAGTGTCACCCATCAAGAATGATTTTTTTTAATCTGTACAGACACTGGTAGAAATAACTCAAACATACTTGACCAGAAAGCCTTTGGATTTATTGTCTTGCTTATTGTGAAGCACTTTGGAACTGTGCTTTGAAAGAAACTTTATAAATAAAGATTACTATTATTTTGGATCAGGACCGTAGACCCATACACATTGATTAGTTCCCCAGTCCATCACCAGTTTCAAAAGTAATTAGCAGAGACAGTTTGGACCCAGGAGTCATGTTCTGCCTTGTGACCATGCCACATTAAAGCCTGTTTTATGAAAATGAATAATGTCACGAGGTGGCACGTTACACAACACCATCAGTTTGAAGACACACTCTTATAACTATGCATGTTTTGGATCAGGTGTGATCTCAGTCTCTTTTATCCCGACCCCACCACCCTCCTCTGAAGGTGCACGCGATTTTGGAGCTCATTACTCTTTTGCTACATAGCAGTACACTTTTGTATGTATGTGTATAATGATGGGAGAAGTGAAAAAGTAATTTTACATGTAATTTCACATGCGTTTGAAATACAGAGCCTAAGTAGCCTATTAAAGTAATGACGGTAAAGGTGAATCTCAGCAAATTGGTCCATAATATAAAACTAAATTATCTTAAGTCAAAAACCTATCAAACACAATATCAAATCTTGTATTATAACTGTTTTAAATATGTTTTATATTTATTCACACAGTAGCCTATACTGTAAACTCAGTATTTATTTTTAATAATACAAACGTATCATAGATTTGAATACTTTAATAACAGATAAAAAATATGTAAATGGATTCAAAGCAGGTACCTTATCGTACTTGTGAATGGGCATATCAAATACACTAATTTAAAATAAAAACAATAATAAAAACCACAAAAATAAACAAATGTGTATATATGCTGAATACATAAAGGAGAACAAGAATAGAGAAACAAGATAAATCTTAAATCTTTGTTTGTTTATAGAGGGAACACACATGAGGGAATCGGTACAAACTAGTCGGGGAAACAAGATTTTGTTTGAATGCGTATATGTGAAAGCATTTAGACACCTTCTCTCGGTGTGTGAGTGGGAGATATATATATATATATATATATATATATATGGAGAAATACCTTAACTATAAAAAATATATCAACCCTACCTCAGTGTTAAAGTCAGATTTAATAAGTAGTTTTTCTGTCTCATTACAGTTATGTGAGATTCTTGCAGACACACTGACAGTTACTGTAAATATCTACCCAATGTTCATAAAATGTTCAAATGTTTTGTTAAAAGAGCAACTCAAACCGTCCTCTAGGGAGACGTGTGCAGCCTGAGACAGCTCCCCCTCCCCCCCGTGAGTTCTCAGTAAAAGGCCATCGCTCAGTAGGAGGTGTCGCTAAAGGATATTCACTCAGACAGAAAACGACACAGTCGGCATTCACCATCTCAACTAACAACAACCTGCAGAAGGCCTTTGCAGAAATGTACAGACTGTCCTCTTTGAACAATTACAGCAATTGTTGCGACACTTGTGATGCAACTTTTAAATCAAGAGAAGATAATTTATTTAGCCTTCAAAGTGGGAGAAGTATTTTGAGATACACAGATTCTCTCAGGCAAATATAGTTGTTTTTTTATAGTGTCCAAACTTACAGTAAGTCCAAAGATCATCATCGAAGGAAAGAAAAGGAACTGTGTGTGTGTGTGTGTGTGTGTGTGCGCGCACACGTGAGGTGACTAGCCAAAAGTAAGTGAGTAGTTCTTGCTCCACTCCAGTGGACAGTATCTCTTACAGACATGGCTCCAGCTGTCAGCAGATGTCTTTTGAACAGTCCGTACTCGTCTGTCAAAACAGTTCTGTGTGTGTGTGGAAATGTACTGTACGTGCAGTGAGTGAGTGAGTGTATGTTTGTCCACAAAGCTGAAGTCCTCTCTTTGGACTCTGACAGGAGGCAGCAGAGTCGAGAGGAAACAAGAAGGGGAAAGAGCATCTGAGATTTTCTTTTCTTTACAATCAAATGTATTTATCTAAAAAAAAATGTCATTTTCCAAAACAACACATAAGTGATTGACACCAATAACGCATTCTGACAGAGCTTTACAACTACAATATCAGACAGTGGGGCTGTCAATTACTAGCTGTTGTGACTATACCAGTGGCACAACTTGGATTTTTCTAATTCAGGGGCCTTAAAGGGGCCCCAATTAATTAATGGGGGCCAATTATATGTCCAACATCCATCACAATTCCTGATTCATTAAGGTGCATGTTTAAGTCATTTCCTGTTAGAATTATAGCTTTGAGCAAAGCCAAGCATCATCAAACATATTTCGTTAATTGTTCCTATTTCAGGAACATTGGGTACTTAAAAAAATTATCATATTTATTATAAGTATGGTTAGTAAGTAACTAGTGTATTTAATAAAGCGGCTACTGACAGGACGGATTCACTTCCGGGGCCAATCAGATTTCAGCTTGGGCCGGTGCCCCCCCTGGATCCCGCCCTGTATTTATCCATTATTTCTTCCTTACTCTTTGACCATGTTATTTATTTATTAAACCTGTTTATTTTATTTATAAACCAACTTTTTATCTTTTTTATCAAACTACACTATTGGCCTCACCTATCAAGGTGTTGCAAGTATTTCAACTGTTGAATCAATACCTTTGAGCTTTTCCACAGTGCTGATCAGACTTCAGCTGCCAGAGGCCCCCTGGCCCCACCTCTGGATCCGCCCCTGATCTTTACTCATGTAAACAGTGTTGATTGTGGACATCGTAGCTGTTTACTTTCACATTTTCAGGAGCTAAACATGTTTATGTTCTTAAATCAATGTCCTGTTTCACTTCCACACATCTCCAAAATTCATGACATCAACAGTCCTGTGCCTGTTGGCGAGTGACATTCATCCTCGCTGCATACAAACGTTTCAGCATTTATCCCCGTCACATTCCCCCTGTGGGCCTTTTGCAAAGTGACGTGCCTCAGGGTGAATTGCACTGATCCCACCTCATGTCACTGTTAAGTCTGAGCCGGTACAACACATTCTCCTTTTCGTCACTGAGCTGGCAGCCTTTTCGAGACGAGATTTGCACAGAGGAGGGTTCGAGTCGTCGCCGTGTTTGACAGACCTGTGAGATTATGATTTGAGATTTGTGAGTCACTGGTCCGCTGGGCTACTGCCAACAAGAACATTTTGTAGTGTTTGTGGTGAATCTAGCAAATGGCCCAAAATATATAAATGAGACTCATTAGTGGAAATAAGTTTGATTTAGAGGACATTTACCTCTGCCAAGGAAATATTGGTTGGTTTGGGTGCAAGTAAGATTAATGCAAAAACTAGAAAGAAATCAGACATGTTTAGGGGACTGATTTTTGTGATTGTGTTCAATTTGGTTCTGATCCAAATAAAGATAAAGTGAATTTAATTTTGGTTTTATAAGGGGACTGATGGGCATTTGTGATGGTATTTTTTCATATAAAAAAAAAACTATAAAATCTATGCTATTTCCTGGATCTGCACTAAATGTCATGGATTATTCCTTGGCTCATGTCCCGTCCCTCAATCAAGTTTCACGAAATAACTGTTTGTTATCTTGCTTACAAACAAACTAAATGCCTGTGCACCATCCTTTAGGTTTATTTTGTGATGAAATGAATTGACCCAATTTTTGTATAATTTTTTTTAATTTGCTATCAGCAAAACTTTGGACGCCTAATCCTGAAACTTGAGGCTTGACTGTCAGTAAAATTAGATTGTAACTGAGACCTCAAGACACAGTCGCCTAAGAAATCAAACCTTATTTTCATTGGAAAGCATTCCATCCCAGTGGGGCCATTTCCAGTTGACATTGACACTGCAGCAACAGTAAAGAGCTGTGAAGAATATGGCTGTCGATCTCATTCTATCGACTGTTTTATTTGGAATTTTGGGATCTTGTCTATCTGGCGTAATGGAACAAAACTAACAGATCTGTGAAAGGGGAGCAGTCACTAATGAGCATCACATAGAGCTTTTAAAGATTGGATAAGAAAAATAAGTCTGCAAGATAAAATGATGGTATTTCCTATAGCTCATCTTGACACTGCAACCTGGCAGATGGGGCGTTATTCGTCTTTTCCACCAATTTCCCAGAAAATAATTAATTGGATCTTGATGGGAAAAAAATGTGGCATATTGAGACTGATATCTGAGTCTGAACTCAGACAAACTACGTCTCTAGCTTATTTGAATCTAGTCTCGAAAATATTTTTTTCTTTTGGGAATATTTGATTTGCTAATATTGATGCAGTTTTCATTTATTTTGTTTTAGTCATGTTTACTGCCTTAGCTCCTATGTGGCCAATGACCCTTGTTGTCTTTTGCCTTGTCTGGTCTTTGGTATTTTGGTTTAGCACCTCACTGCCAAGCACTTTGTGACATGGTTAGGAAAAAAGGCTTAATAAATGAAGTTTATTGTTATTATATTTTCTCTATAATTCAGTGCAGCCTGAATTCAAGGGAACTGGACTGGAGGTATACGCTCTTCGGAAAGTTTGTAGTGACACCATTTAAGAGCTTCATTTAAGCAGAAGGCTACTTGCAAATCACTGTGAAACATCTCACGTTACCCAGTCCTCTTAACTTGTCACCAAAATCAATGTGTCTAAATGCGTCTAATAGGCTGCTTCCTTCAAAGCAGCAGCAGCCGAGAGACACGAAGTTCAGCCAAGTCAGCGCTCTCACTCCAAAGAGACCTTGAAAAGAGAGGAAAGTTGCAAAGCGAATAGATGGAGAGAGACGGAAGGGGTAAGACATGTGTGGTCTTATGTAAAGCCCAGATGGTCCCAGAGCAGCACGTGACATGAGAAATGAAGGGATACGGAGAGAGAGAGATTGAAGTGTCGGTGTCTGACTCACTGACCAGGGGGCTCACGGGAGCCCACGCCACAGGCTGCAACACCTGGGCAGAGAGAGGCAGACATCGAGGTCAGTGAAGGAAGAGAAGGAGGTCATGAAGAACTCAAAGTTATGACTCCTGCCCTCCACGGTTTAGCCAATACATGGCCTCAACACGGCGGATTCTGCTCCGACTCGTGGATCATGTCGACGATCCCAAAACCCCCCCCCAAAAAAGCTTATACGTATCTTCAACCTCTCATTGTTTATCAGTTAGGACTATACATTTTCTACCTCTGCCTTTTCTACTTCTGCTTTACCAAGTTCACATTCTCTGTGAGAACGTGTTGGCCAACCTCTTCCTGTAGCTGGATTCTTCAATATGAAGAGTAACATAAGCATTTCCATTCAAGTTACAAGAGAAGTGACATGTGATGGCTGTGCTGCCTCTGTCTGAGGCTGTTGTTGCTGGAGAAATGGAGATGTTTTATATTCTTATTGTGGCTGTGCTGAAATGATTAAGATGATTAAATAAAGAAAGGAAAAAAGAGGAGGAAAGATTTTTTTGTTCCTTATATAGTTCTCAAGTGTTTTATCTTTATTACTTGATATCTATGGATATATGGAGATATGGATATTATTTCTGGCAAATGAAAAAAAAATCAGGTTGAGTAGTGTGTGTGTGTGTATCTTTTGGAGGCTCACAGCTGGTTGCTGATAGGGGAGTCCTATGTACAAGATGCAGAGGCGAGCGTCGGTTGTGGCGAGAAACCACACAGCTGCATGCCGTTTTTTCCCCTGAACTGTTCCAAAGTCAACTCCGGGCGATGACGCCATAATGTGCGGCCCGCTGGGACAGCAGGCCCGTGGCCGGGGGCCTCTCCTTGTGCACTGCTGTGACTTTGAGCAACTCCTCGCCAGCAACACGTGTGTGTGCTGACCTCCGCCTCCGTCCCACCCGCAGCCCTCGGTCAAGGATGCAGGAGAAAGCCTCTTTATTTTGCCCTCCCAACATGAGAGCCCAGTCGGACTCAAAGGCAAACTATGAACCTTTGGGGGGGGGAAATATGGCGGCTGTTTGTTTTTTGTGTTTGTTGCTGTTTTGCCATCCAAATTTTTTTCTCTCACTCGCATTAGTCAGGCTTGGCTCTGCCTCAGAGTTGAACTACGGCACCGTGGGGGCAAAATGTGGATGTGGTTCTTAGTTGTGGTTGTTGCTGTTTTTTTTGGCTGATGAACAAGATGTCTCACTCTGGGTCGGAAGTAGTGCATTCATTCGGGTGATGTGTGCGTCTGTGTGGGTTATATACTAATATATAAATATAAATATGTAAATTATTTTATTGCCTTATTCAAACTGTTTTGTAACAACCTATGCACACAAAATGTTCTGTTATCGCTTTACGAGTAGTACGAGTAAACATGCATGTAGCTACAGATTTCTTTCCTTTCTTAACAGGAACGCTCTTTTTCCGTCTGCCTGGACAAGTGTGTATTTATGACCAGTATTTACATTTCTTGTCAGATTGAAAGCTTTTCTCACAGAAAACATGAGGCCATTCATTCGACGAGCTCCAGAAACGCAGACTCTGCTACACACAGATAACACGGGCTGCATGACTGAAGTTTGTATTATTGTGTCAATCACAACTCTGGCCAGCCTGCATGGGCTTAGACGCCATAGACTCACACAAACCAGCAGTAGAGAGCTGTACATTTTCAAACAAATCTTTGGACCTTTCAATATCTGCAACAAAATTCCCCTGGTAAAAACATTTACGATGTAGAAATCTAAGTGAAGTTTACAATTTGGGCTCCTTTTGCAAGAGTGAGATCATCTGTGCACCTGAATATTTGGCCAATGAGGTCTCAGGATAGAGGGAGCAAATACTGTTTGTTTTTTTTCAGACCATTTATTGTCATATTTTAATACAAAACGTCCCCCCCCAAAAAAATCACCGGAAATTGTCTTGATGGCTCTATGTGAGAATGCAGAGTTTTGGACGCCAGCCCCCCCCCCAGGTAAAAACAATGAGCTCAAGTGAGAATGCAGCAGGAGATCCTCTGCAGGATGCCAAACGAGTGAGCTGCAGTTTTGATGACGTCTTAACATGCGACCGACACAAAGCTTAAAAAAAAAAAAAAAGCTTACAAATTTCTCTCTGGATGAAAAAGTGGTTCCATACATGCAGAAGATACAGACGAAGATGTTTTGGTGATGAAGGCAAACGCCGGAATCAATGTGCTGTAAACAAAAACATGTGATATCTGCAGCAGAATGAAAATGTCTTCACCTTATTCAAAATTACAATTAAAGTTCAACAAATTACAAATTTCAACATAAGTTTTTTGTATTACTTTTCAAATTTAATTTAATTACAATAAAGCTAAGATAATTACTTAATTTATCTGTTAATGGCTGATGAATTGATCTTTATTTACACTCCAACTACCTGAGGTTACATTTTACAAAAATGGAAATTAGCCCTATTTATTTTTCTGCAAGAGCACGAGTGCCTTCACGTGCACCCACAAACACACCCACACACACTCAATCACACACACACACTCAATCACACACACACATACACAGACAGACGGTCGGACACAGCTGAGGTTACGGAGGAGGTCAGGGGAGAGGAACCATCTGATGCCAGCAGATGGAGTGATGGAGGGAGCAGAGGAGAGGAGAGGCTGCAAATCAGGACGACAAGACCAAATGCTTATGGGCTGTTCTTAAGGCGCTGATTTCACTTTACATCGCGTCTGCTCCAGCGCCCTCACCTTATGCCAGACTTTGGGTGGAGGAGATAGTATTTTAACGAGAATATTCAATAATTTGAGTGCGAGCAATGGCTCATGAATAATTCAACTCCACACGCGGCCCCCAAAGATGTTTTAATATTCACCGTTGTTTTCTTAACACTATATTTATAATCACGATAAATGAGGCCTCTGAAGAGACTTGTCTCCATTGGAACATCCTTCTCTGATTTTCGCTTGTTAATGAGGTGTGTTTCAACCTGCTTATAGTAGCTGAACCTTCTGCTGCTGCAGCGCTATCTCAGGAACACACTTGCCTCCCTGCCACCTGAACTCACCCCTGTCGCTCTCTCTCTCCCTCCCTGTCTTTGTTGCAGAACGGAGCAGTTCCAGGCGAGCCAGGGAAGAAGGATGAAAACCTCCGGAGAGGCAACTGGGGCAACCAGATTGAGTTTGTCCTCACCAGCGTGGGCTATGCTGTGGGCCTGGGCAACGTCTGGAGGTTTCCATATCTCTGCTACAGAAATGGAGGCGGTATGTGTTTCCTCAAAGCTTCGCTCATTTCTCTCGGGCTGTACACATATACAAACTTACAACTTGCATAAAGGGAACATGAAGCAAAAAAGGAGATTGATTCTTGACACTTTATAAAGCAAATCAACTGAGGAGCAGGGAAAGGTGTGTACGTAATGTTTCACTCCAAACCCTGCACTCACACTCAAGTGTCCGGCTCGTGCTTGGATTTGTTCTTCTTGTGCTTAAACTGTGCACGCAGATATTTTGTTGCTTGGACATTTCTTGCATCACAGCTGCAGCTCTTCTCCTCCCTTTTCTTACGCTGCTCCTGTGCTGTCAGATTATATGGATTTCTTATCTCCAATTTGTTTGTTTTGTTGTGCAACAGGTTTGTGAAAATTACCAAATCATGCCAGGTGTATTGTTAAAGTGAAATAGTCCTGTCCTCGTTGTGGATGTGTGAGCTTTACTTCTTTGTGTCTCGTCTAGGTGATTTAACCAGATTCATGCACCTCTGCCCTCCACGGCTTTATTTACACACTCGGCTAACACACCCATAACGAGGACGAGACAATCTTCATATGTCCACATGGCAATCCGTTAGTTGGGCAATTTTTACAGACTTGTTGTGACATTTCACACACATACAGAAGTAGCCTAAGTCCTAGGAGAAGAGATGACGAAATCTGTCCAAGCACAAGCCGGAACTATTTCTTCTTTATTTATTTATTTATGCAATTTTTTTTATATATATATGAGGTACTTCAGCCAAAACTATAAGTTACACTTAAAAGCCCCATTAAGCAATATTTTAGGCATGACCACAGAATAAAATGTAAAGTACTGATTAATGTAGTTGACTTAAAATGGCTCTCACCCGAACCAGTTTGTAAAAACAAGTCTATAGAATGTATTGGTAGAATATGCACTGTAGTAAATGGTGCACAGCTACAATAGTTATCCTGTTTTGCACCAGCTATTAATAAATGAATTAGTAAATTGTGTACACGTTCTAGCTTCTTTACTGACATACTCATTCTGCTAGCTAAATCGAAAAGCACTCTATCTTGCAATGTTGGAGAAAGTGGAAAGAAATTCCTGTATCCACCCCCTTCAACAAATCTGCTCTAAAGCTTCATGGGTTTCTCCCTGGTCCTTACTCCACCCTTCCACCAAGTACTAAGAAAATCAGTTCAGTAGCTTTTGCTTTGGAAACATAACCTTCTTAACCTTCGAGGTAACCACGACCAAACAACCAAATATATCCGTTTCTTTGTAAATGTCAGTATACGGTTTTGAAATACATGCATACAGCAGGGATATGTCGGCTGCTGTATATAGACAGTTACCGGCACAATCCTCCTAATTGAGTCTTTATGTGTATTTTTGTGTTATAAAATCTCTTCGCAGTCTACATCATCAGACAGGCCAGATGTGTCAGCCATATTCCATTGGAAGTGCACTCACTGCAGCTGTCTGCACCAGCCACATAATAGCTCAGGCTTTGTACATCCTGAGCCGCGTGTTCGGCAGGACGTTTAGTGAAACAGCATTATTGTTTATTGGGCTGTGAATGCTGTCAAAATGTGTCTGAGAGCAGAGAACGGATCCAGCTGCTGTTGTGCTGCTTTCGCTGTGTAGTCGAGGCAAAAGAACACGATGAGGCGAGACTGTGTTCGTGCTCTGCTGCTGAGTCTTTCTGTTCCCACGTCAAGTGCATCCAAAAACCTCCGGATTGAATTCTATGACTTCGTATCTCTTAGAGGAGCAAGGTTATCTCACTTGATGAGTCAGACCCGTCTCTGACATCTCTCTCACCTGGGTTTATGCTGCAGATATATGGATCAGTGTTCGCAGCCGACCTGCAGTCCCTCACTAGGACTCAGTGTATGTGGGCTGCACTTGAACTCACACACAGCTACAGGTGTTATGAAGGATCAGGAGAGCTGATCTTTACCATCTTTACCAGCAACACACACACACAGGCACACGGTGATAAGGTTCTGATATTGTACAGTGTCAGCTGGTTGTGATGACCTAGTTCGCATACAGACAAAAAACGGGGAAAAAAGATGTGCGCACACACACACACACACAGCCACTACAGTCATTCCCTATAGATGAATGTCTGGTTTCTGGTCCAGTCTGAACCACCAGAGAGTTTCTGCACCGGTGAACAGACTCAGCTGCACATTTAGTGACCTCTCTGCTCACTCAGGGGACGTTACTGTGACAGATGAGGTTTTTCCTATCTTTTTGTGTTTTTTTTAAATACCCCAATGACAGGCTAGATGACATGTCACAGGTTTTATTTGTGTAGTATTACTTTCTGTGGAAATCAGTTTTTGCAAGATCTTGCTGACGTACAAACTAGCCAACAAACTAGAATGGTATGTACCTTTACCAAGTGCCCAACAGTCCCCTCATGAAACCACATTTACATTCACAAGATTTTGATTTTGACTTGGATCAACACCGAATTCCACACACTAATAGATATCAGTCCCCTTAATGAGTATTTCATCTCATTTTTTTTTTTTATTATTCCAAAAGAAATCAATGAAAATGTTGAAAAACTATAAACCATATCCTTACACCAAGTTACGTGGAGATCTGTAGCTTTTGTGTAATCCTACTTCTTGTATTCAGTACAATACTTGTATGTAATGCACATATTTTACAGATTTCTAATGTGGTTATTGTCTTGCCTACCTATGATTTTACCACTGTATCATGTAGTTAGTTTGCAAATCTTTTGTTCTTCTTTTTCATGCTACCTGTAACTCTCATCTGCCTGTAAACCAGTTATTATCCCTGCCAGACAACAGCAGAAGATAAATGGCATCCTTTATACCTGCTTGGCTGCTGTGTTAGTGTGTGGACTCACAGGAAATGCCCACAACCTTAATGAAGCACTCAAATTATGCAGATTGGGAAGCTTAGTTTATTATGTGCAGCTTCTCACAATAAGAGAGTGACTGAGGTTTTGTCCTGTTGTTTCACCCCTCCAGGTGCCTTCATGCTGCCGTACTTCATCATGCTGGTGTTCTGCGGCATCCCTCTCTTCTTCCTCGAGCTGTCTTTCGGTCAGTTCGCCAGCCAGGGATGTCTGGGAGTCTGGAAGATCAGCCCCATGTTCAAAGGTTAGTGTTGATTGATGGCAGAGGATAAGTTAAGGCCGATGTGTGTCTGTGTGTTTGTGTTTGTGTGTGTGTGTGTGTGTGTGTGTGTGTATGTGTGTGTGTGTGTGTGTGTGTGTGTTGAGAGTGTAGCACTTAATTCTGCTGATTTCTGTTAACTAGTAGATCATGTGCATCATAGGAAGGTTAAGGTAAAGGTGAGAGGTTGTATTATCATAACAGATCAATATCCAGCTGCTTGTTTTCATGTCACCTTGAATAGAAGTGATTTTCCTCCATTTTTCTCTCCTCCCTTCTTCTTTTCCCTTTAGGTGTCGGTTACGGCATGATGGTGGTGTCCACATACATCGGCATCTACTACAACGTGGTCATCTGCATCGCATTTTACTACTTTTTCAGTTCTATGACCAACCTGCTGCCATGGACCTACTGCAACAACCCCTGGAACACGCCGGACTGCAGCGGCGTGCTAGGCAATGGGCTCCCGCTCAACAGCAGCCTGGCCAATGCCACCACCAGCCTGGCGGCGAGGGTGACCGAGGTGGCCGCGGGAGTGGCCGAGGTGGTCAACCGCACCAAGAGGACAAGCCCCAGTGAGGAGTACTGGAAGTAAGTGCTGGCTGTAACAAGGACATTGTGACTTGTACTATAAGAACACTGAGGCAATATATATTAGTTGTGTTTGTTAGTGACCTCAGTCAGACCTGGTATTAACATCCTTCCTGGGTGCTCCGATCACAAATGGCAAGCGCCAAGTTCAGGTCTGAACGCACCCAAATGCGTCAAATAGAACTTTAATGTCATTCAGAAAATACACGAAGTCCACAGCAGAACGCGTTTGCACAGAGTAACAGTAAAAAGTAAAGTGAACTTGTAACAGTAAGGTAAACTTGACACTTCCGGTGCTCGAGTGGTGAAACATTCAATTATTGCACCTAAAAATAGAGCAGCATTTTGGAAGATATGAGTCTATGGGAGCTGAATATATGTCTCTGCCTGTGTGTGTGTTCAGCAGATTAACAATCATCAGACCAACATATTCGTATTGTTATAGGAAACTGTGGAGTCTTATGCCCTGTGGCAAATAGCTCTTGGTGAGTCTGTCAGTCTTGTGCCGCATGCTGCTGTAGAGTTTGCCAGAGGGCAGAAGGTGAAACAGTCCATGGTCTGGGGTGGGTTGAGTCTCTGACTGTCTTGGTGGCTCTGCTAAAGCAGCGTGTCCGGTGTCGACCCTATAAAGATGGGAGTGGGGTTCTGAGGATTTTCTCTGCCGTCCTCAACGCTCTCTGGAGGGACTTCTGATCTGAGGCGGAGCAGCTGTCAAACCAGACTGGGAGGCTGCTGCTCAGGATGCTCTCTATAGAGCCTCTGTAGAAAGTTGTGAGGGAAGTGAAGTGAAGACGCTGTTGTGCCCTCTTGACAAGGGAAGTGGTGCTTGCAGTCCATGTCAGGTCATCCGTGATGTGCACCCCCAGGAAGAATGGTGCTTCTCACTGATTCCACAGCATTGCCATGAATCTTAAGTGGAGTATGTATTGTGTGCTTCCTCCTGAATTCAACAGTGATCTCCTTCATCTTGTTGACATTTAGTGACAGGTTAGTGTCACACCAGAAAACGAGTTGGTTCACTTACTCTCTGTAGGCTGAGTCGTCGTCGTTGCTGATGAAGCCACAGTTGTGTCATCTGCAAACTTGATGATGTGGTTCAAATTGTTCTTGGCACGACAGTTGATGGTCATCCAGGTGAACAACAGAGGGCTCTGAACACAACCCTGGGGGATCCAGTGTTCAGGATGATGGTCTAAGAGGTGTTTTTTCCGACTTGTACTGTCTGGAGTCTGTCTCTGAGGATATCTAAACACATCTGTAAACTCAGACTGTGTAAAAACAAAGTACTCTGACCTTCATGAACAAAAATGACAAATGTGTATATTTGCATAAAATTGAACTCTCAAAACTAAAATTAAAGCAAATAATCCAAAAAACATAATTTTCATGGTTTCTAGTATTGAGTGTGCATTTAGTTTTTCCCAAGTTATGCAACTAACCTCATTGGACTGTCCTGTCGGCCTTTCCTACGAAACCCAGGTCAAAACGGACTCTGCAGATAAGCTTACCTCAAACATGACCCTTGTTTGCAGAGAGCATTTAAATATTTGAACTAGATTCGACTGAAAGCGCAACAGCTTTTGAGCAATCTGCAGCAACAGGCAGGAGGTTTCCCATATTATTTCTCCATTTCAGTGGAAGCTGCCTGCAGGCCCTTAGACGTTTGTATAGAGTAAGGTGCACAATGTGAAAAAGGAAGTAGTGATTAGAAATATAAATCTGTGATGATCAATTATTGTCTCGGTCACATTACACATGTGGGTGATCAGGATTGGTCTCGCATTCTGACATCACAAACCACAGCCAGCCTCACCGCAGTTACACTGTCACTCAGAAGATTAGACCCAACTAAATAACATCACGCACTCGCAAAAAAAAATTATGACTCATGTCCATTACGTTTGCCAGTTTTGGAAATAGTTGAAATAGTACATAATTATGTATGATGCAACCGTATACCATTTTTTTTGTCTGGGTGGGGAAGAGAGGGTGAGAGAGAGACCATTACCAGTTGTGTAACTGTCATATTTAAGCTCCATCAGAGATGACATTGTGTTGTGCCAGTTGTTATGCCTTAGAATTACCCATGAATCTTCAACACAATCTGCACAAAATGCATCACCAGTAGTTTTTTATTTTTCAAAAATGTCTACTCCTTGGACAGTAGTCAGGGTCTCTTTTCCTTTATATACACATTTTCATTGCATATGTATATACAGTTGCAATCAGAAATATTCAACACCCCAACGATTTTAAGGATTTATCTATTAAAGTTTTTGCGTGTAACAGTATATTTTGTTAACCATGTCACAATTATTCAACCCGTATATGATATTGTTGTTTTTAAAGCTGTCTGTGACAGTTTTTATGGCCTAAAGTGGAGTTGAAACATACTTCAGCTTTGGGAACTCTAAAGGTGAGTTACAATCATGGGAAAGACAACAGAGCTTCCACAAAAGCTGAGAGAGGAGATTATTTCATCAAACCTGAAGGGCCTTGGGTATAAGAAGATTTCCCAAAAATGTAATATTCCAAGAGCATGGGGAGCATTATAAGAAAGTTTAAAACATATAGAGCAGCTGCAAGCCAGCCTGGCCGTGGAAGAAAGCCCAACATTTCATCAAGGGCCCTCAGCAACTTAGTCAGAACAACTCAGAGAAACCCCCGTGTGACTGCAAGACTCCTACAGGATGACCTGATGAAGGCTGGTACAAGTGCTTCAATGGCAACTATAAGACGTGCACTGAATAAAAAAGGACTTCATGGCCGGACTCCAAGACGCACTCAGCTCTTGACCCCAAGGAACATCAAAAGTCGACTGGAATAGGCCAGGAGGGATTTGGATAAGACTACAGAGTTTTGGGTGACAGTTCTATGGACTGATGAAACCAAACTGGAACTATTTGGACATGTGGACCAGCGGGATGGCTTATGACCATAAGAATACCATCCCCATGATCAAGCCTGATGGTGGGTAGTTGATGATGTGGGGCTGTTTTTCTGTGGCAGGAACTGGCAGTCTTCATTGTGTACCTGGCATCATGGATTCCCAGAAATACCAGGCCATTTCAAAGAGGAATGTGATGCCTTCTGTTGACAAATTAAACCTTGGTGACCATTGGACTTTCCAACAAGACATTGATCCCAAGCCCACCTCCAAGTCAGCCAAAGCTTGGTTGAGAAAAAGATTCTGGAACGTCCTGGAGTGGCTTTCTCAGTCTCCAGATTTAAATTCGATTGAAAACCTTTGGTGGGATTTAAAGAAGGCAGTTGCAGCACGGAAGCCATCAAACATAACTAAGCTAGAGGCTAGAGGCGTGAAGAATGGGCAAAGATTCCGATTAAGAGGTGTAAGAAGCTTGTCAGCACTTACCGAAAACGTTTGTTAGAAGTTATAAAGGCTAAAGGATGCACCACAAAGTACTGAAGCTGGGGGTTGAATAATACTGCACATGCACATGTGTTCATTTGAACTTCAAAGCTAGGTCAACTACTATTGTCAAAATAACTTAACTATGTATCAATAAATATTTGTTGTTTAATGAGGTTTTTTGTCATTATCTTTCATCCACATCACTGTAATGTCTTTTGAGGCGAGGGGGTTGAATATTTCTGTTTGCAATTGTATATATATCTATATGTTTTGTCTCACTGGTGGAATACCTGTCCTTCTTTGTGCCCTGTGATACACACTGGGCATGGACACAGCAAAAAAAATTCACAAAGTACATTTGAAGGTCAGGACAAATCTGATGTCAAGACACTGCTGTGAGTCTGTGGCACTTTGCCCAGGCCACAGTTCATCGGACATACCTGATGGACAGTTTTAGTCCATCAGGCATTTACACCATTAAAACCCTTACATTTCTGCTGCTCTAAGCCAAACTATGTAAAACTCCTATAAAATGAGTAGATCTTTTACAATTACCCACATTGTTGACAAGGATATATTCAATTATTATTGTGTTTGCGCTGACATTGCAAAAACACGTTGAGAAAAAGAACTGAAGCAGATGTGTAGGCGGTTTAGTAATTATCCTCACTGCATGCATATACCGTTATAATGTTTTTCAGGGTCACTTTCCAGAAGTCACTTTTTCATAGCAACACATGCCACATAAAAGCTGTGGAATAACTTTACACTGAATGTGTTTGGTCACTACTGCAACACTTTTATTGCCTCAAGCAAAGACAAATTTTAGGGGAAAAGGCAGAGTCGTTGCCAGTAATGAAAATTCCAAGGCCCGGAGGCCATCCTTGAAGTATTACACGTTTCTGCTGGAGAATGAAATGTTTGCCATAAGAATACCATCCCCATGATCAAGCCTGATGGTGAGTAGTTGATGTTGTGGGGCTGTTTTTCTGTGGCAGGAACTGGCAGTCTTCATTGTGTACCTGGCATCATGGATTCCCAGAAATACCAGGCCATTTCAAAGAGGAATGTGATGCCTTCTGTTGACAAATTAAACCTTGGTGATCATTGGACTTTCCAACAAGACATTGTTTCCAAGCCCACCTCCAAGTCAGCCAAAGCTTGGTTGAGAAAAAGATCCTGGAACGTCCTGGAGTGGCTTTCTCAGTCTCCAGATTTAAATTCGATTGAAAACCTTTTGGTGGGATTTAAAGAAGGCAGTTGCAGCACGGAAGCCATCAAACATCACTGAGCTAGAGGCTAGAGGCGTGAAGAATGGGCAACGATTCCGATTAAGAGGTGTAAGAAGCTTGTCAGCACTTACCGAAAACGTTTGTTAGAAGTTATAAAGGCTAAAGGATGCACCACAAAGTACTGAAGCTGCGGGTTGAATAATACTGAACATGCACATGTGTTCATTTGAACTTCAAAGCTAGGTCAACTACTGTTGTCAAAATAACTTAACTATGTATCAATAAATATTTGTTGTTTAATGAGGTTTTTTGTCATTATCTTTCATCCACATCACTGTAATGTCTTTTGAGGCGAGGGGGTTGAATATTTCTGTTTGCAATTGTATATATATCTATATGTTGTCTCACTGGTGGAATACCTGTCCTTCTTCGTGCCCTGTGATACACACTGGGCATGGACACAGCAAAAAAATTCACAAAGTACATTTGAAGGTCAGGACAAATCTGATGTCAAGACACTGCTGTGTGTCTGTGGCACTTTGCCCAGGCCACAGTTCATCGGACATACCTGATGGACAGTTTTAGTCCATCAGGCATTTACACCATTAAAACCCTTACATTTCTGCTGCTCTAAGCCCAACTATGTAAAACTCCTATAAAATGAGTAGATCTTTTACAATTATCCACATTGTTGACAAGGATATATTCAATTATTATTGTGTTTGCGCTGACATTGCAAAAACACGTCGAGAAAAAGAGCTGAAGCAGATGTGTAGGCGGTTTAGTAATTATCCTCACTGCATGCATATACCGTTATAATGTTTTTCAGGGTCACTTTCCAGAAGTCAGTTTTTCATAGCAACAAAGGCCACATAAAAGCTGTGGAATAACTTTACACTGAATGTGTTTGGTCACTCCTGCAACACTGCAACACTTTTATTGCCTCAAGCAAAGACAAATTTCAGGGGAAAAGGCAGAGTCGTTGCCAGTAATGAAAATTCCAAGGCCTGGAGGCCATCCTTGAAGTATTACACGTTTCTGCTGGAGAATGAAATGTTTGCCGAGTGGAGTGAAAAGTGTAAAGCTAGACTTCTTTTTTAGCGTTTGTTTTCTTCAAATTTCCCTCTCGTTGAAATAGAAAACATAAGCCTTGTTAATACAAATTATTGAAATATCTATATTGTCCATACAATGTATGTTTCTGTCTCTCAGACACTATGTGTTGGACATCTCTGATGGTATTGGAACCTTTGGAGAGGTCCGTCTCCCCATCCTGGGCTGTCTGGCTGTGTCCTGGTTTGTCGTCTTTCTGTGTCTCATCAAGGGTGTTAAATCCTCTGGAAAGGTCAGCGTCACAAACACACACACACACACACACACCTTACCTGAACCCAAACCTTGGTGCCCATCGGCAACTGTCTGTCAACGAATTGGCCTCTTGGGGCATCGGCCAATATTTTTCAGCTGCTTGCTGTTGACTGTTTTTCGATTTGTTTCTTTTGTCAAACAAGTTGAGTGTTTCTCCACACTAAACACAAACAGTAATACTTTTTGTAGGAGTTGGGGAGTTTGGGTCCAGACAACACTTCTCTATTAACAACTATCTACACACACACACACACACACACACACACACACACACACACACACACACACACACACACACACACATATATGGACATTTATAACTTTGTAGTCCCTCTGGTATTTTGTTGTTGTGGAAACCACAAATTCCAATTGACTTCACCACCTTGTCTTGGGGCTGTGTGTGTTTGTGTGCGTATCCAGGTGGTGTACTTCACAGCCACATTCCCCTATTTGGTTTTGACCATCCTGTTCATCCGTGGCATCACCCTGGATGGAGCCGTCAACGGCATCAAGTACTACCTGACTCCGCAGTGGCACAAGGTTCTTGACGCAAAGGTAACACTCACGGAGACACAGGGATTAATCAACTGGAAGTAGAAACTGCTCTTTCTCTAACTTTGCACTAACTTTGACTGTGTGTGGGTTTGTTTTGCAGGTGTGGGGAGATGCTGCCTCGCAGATCTTCTACTCTCTGGGCTGTGCCTGGGGGGGGCTCATTACCATGGCTTCTTACAACAAGTTCCACAACAACTGCTTCAGGTTGGTACAGACTTATTGAGCAGCGCCTTTGGAAATACCTATTTGCTTTCTTGCAGAGTTAGATGAGAAGATCGAAATCAGTCTCGTGTTTCTATGGTAAAGCTACATTAATGTTTTAGCCAACTTAGCTTATAAGTTCCGTAAAGAGTGGAAACAGCTACCCTGGCTTTGTCTGAGCTCTATCCTGATATTGCTGGATTGTTAAATTCCTTCAAATATCACATGTTTTAGCTTTTAGATTTTGAAAGGCATTTGGAGATTTCTACAGTGTCTCTCTCAAACTAAAACTCAGCATTAAAATTCTGGTGGTACGATATACTGTGCCAGTGTCTGGCTGCTGTCGCCTGTGCGAATACGACTGAGCTCATCTTGCATCAGGCTCTGTTGAGAAGCAGTGTCTCAGCAACAGACCGCCATCTCATTATTTCCACTAATCATAGAGACTAGATGTGGGTAGTGAGGAGGCGTCGGAGGTGAGGTGAGTTAGGGGGAGGAAAAGGGATACAATTAACAATATTGAGAATCGAATAGAAGCGCATGTGAAAAGACAAGCGGAGCGAAGGAGACAGGTTGTTGAAAGGTGTGCTGGCTGTATGGCCGCCCCCCCAATGAGTCAGGGCTGATGGAGAAAGTGACCAGAGAAGTATAAAATACTCAGGAGCCAACTTCAAGGCTGCAGGTCTCAAACAAGAAGAAACTGGGAGGGAGAAGATGAGATAAGGTGGGACAGGAGGAGGGACAGAGATAGTATATATTTGGACGCGTGCAAAGAGGCTGGTCGCGCTGAACAGACAGGAAGAGAAGGAGAGGGTTGAGACAGAGTAAAGGGGGGGAAAGGGAGGAGATAAGGAGATGAGGAGTTGTCACTCACTCTCCTGAGCTCGTCCACACATCATGCTGACAGAGTGAGGGAGGGTGTTGAGGGTTTGGGGGTCGCAGATATAATTTGTTCCTCTGCCAGGAGCTTGGGGTTTTAGCTATCTGCGCACACAGCTGCACGGCGGCCTAATCAGCTGGCGGGCTCCACAGCTCCGTCCCCGAGGAGGCGCTCTGTGCGCTCCTTCTGCAACACCACCAGTTGGTGCACATGCAGGAGACGAGGCAGGAGAGGGAGGAGGGCAACCGACAGCAAGGTTATCAGAGTCGTCCTCTGTGATCAGGTCTGATGGGAAATAAGAGGAGAGGAAACAAGCGTAACCGCACGTTTCCCCTGTTAGATGTGAGCAGAGTCCAAGTGAGAGTTAGAGACAGAGTGAAGATTAGAGGTGCTCTAAACATATCCTCCTCTGAAACAGCTGCAGCCCAGAGCAAGGACAACACAATCAAAAGAAAAGTATAGAAGGTGTATATAGAAAAATGCTGCATCGCGATTGAAAATGAAAAAGCTTTTTGTTCCATTTTCCCTGCTTTCTACACAGAAATCACAGCAATTATCTGGCACTTTACAGACCTTGGGTAGATTAGTTACCTTTTTAAAAGAATATTTCATGGATTTACACAATGCAAGATGTCAGAACATCTCCGACTGTGTTCGTCAAATGAAAAAATGATTTTCTAGACAGTTGTCTGTAGGAGTGAGTTACTCTCATTTCTGATGCTGTTTTAAGAATCAGACAACTGACTCTTTCATATATTTAATCTCCTCATAAACAATTATTTACCATAACATACTGTAGATACACTGTCAAAACTACTGTAAAGAGCTTTGAGTGGTCATCAGGAAAAGTGCTATTTAAAGACCAGCTACTGTGTTGAATTGCTGAAAAACCAAAACTGACTCGGAAGAACAATTTCACCAGTTCATCTACACAAGTGAATTTGTATGAAGATGCAAAACATATGTAACGTTAGTAGTTTGATAAATAGGCAACTTAAAAAGATCTGATTTAACTCGATGTTTTACTATTTTCTTGACATTTTGACTTTAATCTCGTAATGCAAAAAAAATAATTCTCCTCTCCTCATGAGTTTCTTATGTATGGCTCCAATACTCTCGCCTGTTATAAACACATCCTGTTTTGTTTTGAAGACGTATGATTACCACTCAACATGTTTCTTTGTCTCTTTGCCACACACAGAGACAGCATCATCATCAGCATAACCAACTGCGCCACCAGTGTGTACGCCGGCTTTGTCATTTTCTCCATCCTGGGCTTCATGGCGCACCACCTGGACGTCCCTGTGTCCGAGGTGGCTGACCACGGCCCGGGCCTGGCCTTTGTGGCCTACCCAGAAGCCCTCACTCTGCTCCCCATCTCACCGCTCTGGTCGCTGCTCTTCTTCTTCATGCTCATCCTCCTGGGACTGGGGACTCAGGTGAGCTATTTCATTTCAGTTTGTTTTATTTAAATATTTTATGAAATCTGTTGTGTTGTTATTTCCTGTGAGTAGGTGATGATTACATGTTGTCTCTGTATGAACTGATAACATCTTCTCTTAGGACTTGTTATTCTTTTTTGGAGACTTTATTATAGCTTTCAGAGCACAGATTACAGCACATGGTACTCTACATTTAATGCATATCCTTTGTTGAAAATAAAGTTGTTGTTTTTTATAGCGCAGAGTGTAAGTGGAGTGGGATTTTCTCTGCACCTTTCTCCTGTCCTAACTTGACTCTGTGACATATTCCTTTAGGGTCAAGGAATAGTGAAATGATAAAATGATTTTTGACTTTCCCGATTGACCCTGTGTCTCAGTTGGCCTTCATAGTCAGAAGGTGTTCTAACATATTTGCTCTCGGTCATGCTACAAAAGTTTATTTTTGAATGTTCTAGGTGAATATCCTCAGATGATTAAAATCCTCTTCCTTCAAAAATGTTATCAGCATCAGCTCTATAAGGAGTGAGTCAAGGTTGATTTCACAGAAAAACAACACCTCAAGTCTAAATATTATTTTATGGCATGTAAAGAGGATTTTGAGCTCTCATGTTAAACCATACATTTTTCACCCCTCTTCTCTCAGTTCTGTTTGCTGGAGACCCTTGTGACGGCCATCGTTGATGAGATCGGCACCGACTGGATCATGAGGAACAAGACTGTGGTCACGCTGTCAGTGGCCGTACTTGGATTCTTACTGGGAGTGCCACTAACGACACAGGTAAGTCCCACTCACACCGAATCCAGCTTGTGTTCATTTCATAGAGATGCACCTTTAACTCTTGTTTTCTGTGTGCAGGCAGGAATCTACTGGCTGTTACTGATGGACAACTACGCTGCCAGTTTCTCGCTGGTCATCATCTCCTGCATCATGTGCATCTGTGTCATGTATATTTATGGTGAGGAGGGAAACAGACTGAGTGTAGGGTTTTGTTGTGTGCAGGGGCAGATCTGGGGGTGGATCCAGGGGGGCACTGGCCCAAGCTGAAATCTGATTGGCCCCAGAATTGCACCTGTCTTTGAAAAACTACTCACTTACTGACAATAAATATGACAATTCAAATGCATGTTTATTATGCAAATTATTGGCCCCTCTATGGCCCGTAATTTAGAAAAATCCTAGATCTGCCACTGGTTTTGTTCTAACATTATTGTAAAAAAAAAAAAAAAAAAAAGCCCAGTAGTTTTTAATTATCTTATCTCTGTGGATAGGGGTTCATACCTTGACATGATGAATCCGTACAGAGAATTAGAATCAGCTGTCCCAACATCAGCAGTAAATGTCACGAATGAAATTCTCCGACACCACGTCAGTACATGATTTCTACAAATTATTCATTGAAGCTTCCTTGTTAACTCACCATCATACAGCCACATTCATTGTGCCACAGGCAGATGTACTAATTCCTAGAGGCCTAAGGAAATGTATTCAGTATGCAAGATTAGACAGAAACCTTCTTTCTTCTCTTGCGTCTCCTTTCCTTTTGTACCTAGAATTTACCGACTGATATCATGAGCTACTTTTGTCTTGGAAAAAACACATCTTATATTTATTTAAAGTTATTTTAAACTTAGAATCTTGCTTCTTTTCATTTTTCACAAGTCCGGCCTACGGTAGTTCATTTAGTGAGCTATAGACGTCACAGACCAGCCTGCTCACTGTGACTGCAGCTGATGACTGACAAGACCTTCCTGAGGAGCCATTATGCAGATTAGAAATTCATGTGTGATATAGTAAAGCGCTGAGGGGATGTCACCATAGAATCGTTGTGTTAAAAGAACAGTACAGACCATACACACACTTTCCCTACTCCTTCCTTTGATCACATTCTATATGTATGTATTGAATATCATTATTAAAGTGTAAAATCAGCACTTAATTGATGTGCACTATGGATATAGGTGGATGACAATGTTTTTGTTTTTTCGCCGCAGGTCACAAGAACTATTTCAGAGATGTTGAAATGATGCTGGGTTTCCCTCCTCCTCTCTTCTTCAGGGTCTGCTGGAGATTCGTCTCCCCCCTTATCATCTCTGTATGTCAATACACACACACACACACACACACGCACACAGCAAACGATCACAGCTCTGATCTGGGCCCACAGTCACATTGATGGAACCTGTGATTCTCACTGTTTCAGTTGCATAAAGCTACAGTGTGCCCTTCAAATAGATTGGGACTTTGTTGCAGGACAGATACCACTCACTGGTTTTAAAGGATTGTGAGGTTCTTAACTTTAGCTGAGTTGCTGACACATTGTTTGGGACGTGGCCTATATTTCAGCTGCCATCACCACTAATCTGTTTGGCTGCTGTTTGGCCTTGTTTCCAATATAAACCTCTAAAAGCAAATCTTTCTGACTGGGAAATGGACACATGCAGCCGCTATCAATGGTATTTCCCAAGCAGGCGCATTAGTCCACTAAGCTGCTGGGCAAACCAAGAAATTCATTGTTGTGGATTACTAGTCAGACTTCAGGCACTTTTGTTCTCTCTTTCATTTCACCACACAGATTAATGCCCTGCTCTCCAGGGCCTCTGCTAGAACTGTGACCAAACTGCTGCTGGCGACACTCAGGATTTATAATTATATTTATCTGCTACGTGTAAATAAAAGCAAGTATGTAATGTGTTGCTGGCTGCTGATATTTGACCACTAAAGTTTCCTGTGTCAGGAACATCAAAACATCGTCAGTTGTACAGGAACTTTTTACTTTGAAAGTAGCAACAACATTCATTTTTTACACAAACTGTGAATAGGATGGGGCCACATGCTGAATTGTCGCTATCTTTATTAATATTTGTATGCCTTTGCCAAAAACTGTTTACAGATCAATTTAAATATCCATGTATTTTGAAAGATGCTTTGAATTCATCACCGTCTACTCTGCTCAGTCTCTCTCTCTCTCTCCTCTGCTATTGTAGTTCATCCTGATCTTCACAGTGATTCAGTACAAACCCATCACCTACAACAACTACGAGTACCCCGGCTGGTCCCTAGGTGTAGGCTTCTGCATGGCTATGTCCTCGGTGATTTGCATTCCCATCTACGCCCTCTTCAAGATCTCCAGGTCACCAGGAGCCACCTTCAGAGAGGTACCGCCCCCTTCCACTGAATGTCCAATCAGAGAGTTGCCTGAGCAGTCCTCACTTTGATAAACATTTCAGTCCTTTGACTGATGATTAGCTGGCGAATATGTTGTCAAGTAATGCAAGAAGCATGATGGCTACACAGAGAGGTCTATGAATTTAAATCCAACTATATAGTATATACTGTATATAAATACATATACTCAAATATACATAAACAAAGTGTAGAGTCCATATTTTACTGATTTATTTATTAAAATCTTTTTATATATGATCACATGGCTTGGAGCACAAATAGAACAATGGGGCACAGCAAGGCTGAATAAATGTTACTTATACAAAGCAAGGACTTTCCTCAAAAAGATATTATAATATAACCTTTGGTTTGTCTGATTTGAACTATTTTAAACATACGTGGGCGGTTTGGATCAACCTTTGGCAGACACTTTTCCCTATAATTGATAATGCTTACATTCAAACTAAATCTGATATTCATCTCCCAGACAGTTGTCCTCACAAAGGTCAAAGATCCTCTGATTTCTATCCATTTTATCCTACAATCACCTTCAGGACTCTGGTGTTATTCACTATCTAAACAAACCTCAGTCAAACGCCTCTTTTCTATCCGGTATATCGACATTTTGTAAATACGTGTAGAGCCCTACCTGATAATTTTGGTGTAAAAGACGTATGAGTGTGAAGAACAATTTGGAGTTTTGTTACCTCCACCAAGGTTTTCATCGTCATTTGTCTCTTAGCAGGATTAGACACAAAAAAAAATCATTTTTTTCCCAGGGAATAATTCATGGGTGTTGATGAGTACAATTCTGGCATATTTATGGAACAGATATCTATGAGTATTTTAAACTTGGTGAGGCCTGATTGAATCTAAGGGGACTATTGGGGCTTGTAGGAGGTATGTGCTCTACATGGTGACACTCTAGTTAATGAAAGCATTTGAAAAAATGTTTTCAGGTTAAAAGTCCTGTTGACACTTGAATTTTCACTAAACGCTGAAATAAGACGAACTACTGTAGCATGAGGAGTGAAAGATAAAAGCCGATGAAATGTCAGTTAATGAACGCATCTATTGACATTATCAAGTGTTTTTGGAGCTGGTGTTTGATATCCTGAACACTACTACTAACTCAGTCCTGAGTTGATGTGATTCATCTTTCTTCGGGAATTTTATCATCATCTAAATGACTCCCCAAAGTTTCTCTTCATATTGAAGCTTCTCCAAATGACGTGTTCCTCTTCGTCTCTCTGTCTCAGCGGTTGAAGTTCGCGTGCCGATGTGATCCATCTTGGGGCCCTGCCCTGCAGAAGCACCGGACAGGCCACTACGCTCCCATGGCCTCTGAAGACGCCGTGGATTCCTGTCCCCTCAAGGAGAAGGAAGAGCTGAGGGAGGAGCAGAAAGAGGAGTTGAAGGAGAAGGAGGAGGAGACAGAGAGGAGAGATGACATCAGTCTCACCATTCAGGGGAGCAATGGCTCCACCAACACACAGAACACCCCGAACCCCAGTGTATAGACGGCACCCCCCATCCCCCCCGACTCTGTCGGCACCCCATCCATCTCCTCCTTCTCTTCCTCCATTTTTCCTTCCTTCTCCCCCAACCTCACCCCACTTTCCCACAGTCCTCTGTGGGGGAGATCCCATTCGCTGGAGACCTTTACATATTGTAAAGGCTTATTATTTCAATCCTAACCTCTTCTCTATCTATCTGTGTGTCGTCTCGAGATAAGCGAAGAACAAAAAAAACGAAAGGAAGAAAAAATTGGGTCATCATCCAAAAGATTAGTGTGTCTGTAAGTGTGAGTTTAGAGTTTGCGTGTGTGTGTGTGCGTGCGTCGTTTGTGTGTGTGTTAATTTGTCTGACACAAATTGATAATGCAGTTTGTTTCTCCTTTCTCCCTTGTATATGTCACCTGCATATGCAGTCGGAGTTAGAGTAGATTGTGACGCTGCATGTGTTTGTCGTGTGCATGCAGCAACATAGAGACACACACTGTTCTCCTTTATTCAGTTAGTCAGGTCTGTTTGTCGGGGATCGTGACGTTCGAGCGGCGGTGATTTGGCGGCTGGAGACCTTGTCGTGGTGCTGTAACGTAGAGAAGGAGGGTGAACTGTGCCTGCACTGGCCATTTATAGTGTGATGATGCTGAGGGATGGAAGCAGTCTCAACTTCATGACCAGAAAAGAGACGGAAACACTCGTTCACACACTCTCACACTATTGTACATTTTACAGCACACAGTGACCTCAACCATAGTTGATCTCTGCTTGAGACTAAGCCTCTTTTTTTTTGTTTTTTTTTATGCTGCTCCTTCTTTAAAAATAGGTTCTGCAGAGAAAAAATGTTTTAACACCCGAGATGGCGACTGACACTTAGGGCTGTTATTCCGTGGAAATTTCCTCCATTTTTAACTTTATCTTTTTACTAAAGCTGCTTAAAGGTTGAGAACTCAGAGAAACGTCAGTGAACTTCAACTGTATTGTGACTCTTTCACACACACACAAATACACACACACATGCGCGTACACGGAGCATATTTGTTCCCTGTTTTTTGTCAGAAGGGATCCCATGGCCATTTCTCAGGGTCCACGCGAAGTTAAACTTAATGGTTTGTAGTCGCTCCTCACCTTTGGAAACCATGTCTCCACTAAGGTGGCCTGTTAAGACGCACCTCACTGTCGGAAAAATCCCAACACACACATACACAAAATAGGTGGATGCAACTCTAAATCGAGAAGTGCCATCTCATCTTGAAGTCTTCCAGGCATTCCTTTTTTGGATGAAATGCATCTTGGGATGTGGCCTGTGACGGAGGAACTCGGGCTGGACGAGGTAGCCGGTGAGAGGAATCACAGGTGTGTTGGAGTGTGTGTCTCCCGTGGGTCGTAGCAATCCGCCCCCATTCAGGCATGTTACCAAAAACATTACCTACATGTTACCTGAGTCCATTCACATGTTTTTGGTAACATATGTTCCTAGAGACTGATCTGGTGTCAGCCTCTTACCGTCAGTGGAACCTTTAATGTATTTTACAGACACTTGTTTTTAAAAGCTCTGAGCCAAGCTGTGCTGCGACGAATGGAGGAGGCAGTGAGACGCAGCTGGTTTCCAGAAAAAACGTAGAATAAAGATCATCGCTGAATTATTGTAGTTTGAAATCTAGCTCATGTAGTATTGTTCTCTCTGTAGAATTCTCCTTTTTACCTCTCATTATTGTAAAGTAACTTACTAAATAATTATAAAGACAGCATATGTTTATTTTGTACAAAAAAATAAAAACAACAGAGTCATAATTAACCATGTTTACCATTCCTCATCTGTGAATTGCTTTGTCGTGGTGTCTGTTGGGGAGGGAGGGGCCGATTGGATGAAAGTTATAGTGTTGGGATGACAGAGGTTTATGTTGGTATCAGGTGGAGTAAATATCTCTCATCTGGACAGCTGGTTTGGTGATTTTTATCTGGTGCCACATGTTTCATCCTCAGATTTCCTGTTGGACACCTGCTCAGGTGGTAGTGAGGGGCAGTTTGCTTGTCAAGGAGGGATTGTGGTTTTGGGGAATGCATCAGTATTTCATATGCAGCATATTTATGTGTAGGGAGACTTGAAGGAAGAGTTTTTGAACAGTCTATGCTTGTTTGCCATTTTCCTGAGAGCCATTTGAGGAGATCGCTACCACTCGCATAGCTGGAGCCAGAAGCCGGTTAGCTTAGCTTAGCATGAAGACTGGAAACAGGGGCGAAGCACCTCTAACACTCAATGCACATGATATGTCTTGGTTGTGTCCAAAGTCCACCACTCATCCACTACCCCCCACTGAGACCTCTATGAAGAGGACTATAAACTACTCTGCACATTTTCTCTGTGCTGGTACTCATGTCATTGTCACAGGGTTATGACGTGCATCAAAAACAATAATACAGCAAATGGAAAATTCCTTGAATACATGTTTAAAGTTTATTTTACAGGTAATGGGAGTGCAATGTATTATGGTATATATATATATATATCAGTTGTACAATCAGTCCATTACATAGGGTATAAATCATTATAAATACAAACTACACATTGGCAAACTCACCTCTACAGTAGACTATGTGGTTTATAGTGAGTGATGGCCACAGTTCATGTTTTTTAAAATTGCACAAAAAGAAAATACAGCTGGTTGCCAGGCAACTGGTCCCAGCAAAGGCACAGTCAAGCACAAAACGTCCATAACACGGACAATTGTGTCTGAGAGTATTAGAGAAAAAACCTGCGCAGATGAAGACGTTGATGTTAAGCACATAAACACAAAGCCTGACGAACACAGTGGGCATTCTGAAACAAGCACAAACCTCTACCAGGTTCTTATCAGGCCTTTGTTCAGGAAGGTTTCTCAGATTGTGGCTAATCCAATAGATGAAGAATCGTAGCTTTGGTCTGTATAGTTCGTCTTCTGTTTTAACTGTCAGGTTCTGACTCATCCAATAAGTATTCAAACGACACTTGACGTATGTTGTAATGGTGTTTATTTTGTATTAGAAATACAGTGAAACCAGGTGCTCTATTAAAGGTCAGGTTGGTTAATTCTTTCTGAAATTTTTGATCATATTTGTTGAAATCCTCTCCATGTCCCGAAAGCCGGTGTCTGCAGGACTGTAATAAAGACGACTGAAGGAAATCCTTGACTGGTGTACTGGCAGTCAGTCAGTCAGTGCACATTCCTGTGTTTTGGGGGGTGTAGCATTGACAAGAGCGCTGATGGGTAGGGGGTGGATTGCATATAGCTTTTCCAGGATTACCATCCCTATCTTTAAGACAATAATACCTTACCACCGTCAGCTAATCTAAATACATTGGGTTGCTTCTTCTGAAAACGGCATCAAAAAATCAAAGTTGGCTCTTGGAAGCTGGAAAAAGGTGAACATGTCATCCTGTTGGGACAGCCTGTAGTTCAGCCCGTTTCCTGTTTGTGCCTGTTTCGTGTGGTCATGCTGTCGTAAGTGAGGCTTAGCCGCCGTGTTAACCATCTCAATATATCCCAACCCTCTCCATCTCTGCTGGCCCCCACATCTCTCCCTCCCTTTGTACAGTAATGTAAAAACAACATATAATTGGACTGTGTGTTTGTGTGCGTGTTTTACCTTTACTTTTGTTTTGGGGGATGGATATGTGTTTTTTTGGGGGGCGGGTGGGCACTGTTTCAATTTTTTTCCGTTTTTGATTTGTCATTTTTCTCGTAGTGTGATGTAGACGAAGTCAGGTGTATTGTGAAATCTGTGTGTAGTGGATTAGCTCTTACTGCTGAGCCTGCGCGTAGAGCAGGCGTGTAGTGTCACTATTGATGTCGGTGTACCTCTAATCTATCAGAACTAGCCATGTCCTACTCTGCTAATAATCTACAGTCTGTCTTTTAAGAGAGAAAAACATTTTGTACTAAAAGAAGAGAAAGAAACTACATATTTTATCTTTGGATTTTAATCATTGTTTACCCATATTTGATGACACTACTTTTTTGTTTCGTTTTTGAAGTTGTATTCATAGAAGAAAAAATAAAAATGACGCCAGCTGATACTAAAAGCATTGCCAAACAAAAAGCTTTGGATCGAAACTTGAACTACAGAAGAATGGTTGTTTTTACTGTGAGCTCTGGTGTAGACGGCGGCTGCAGCTACATAACGATGCTTGTTTTCTTTCTTTTTTTCAACAACACTGTTACATGTACTCAAATGAAATATTTTACACAGTGCAGTGCCACCAGTCGCACATTGCTGCTTACCTTTACATAGCCTGTGGCCCTTAAAATGAACAGTTTGGCTTTTATTTCTGTGTAGCTGTTAGAAAATGTTGGAAAATGCGCAAAATCAAAACACCAAAATTACTCTGCAACCAAGACTGAATCAGTATCAGGACCCATGAAGTCACGTAGTCAGCTCTGATGCATAATACCAGAGCATGATTTTGTTTTATGTAGCCGTTTTAACAAGTTATGTGTATCAGACGAGGGTCGTGTTGCTATTTTAAATTGATCTATTGGAAAAGTGAACCACTGATTATTGTGTCAAGCTACCAAAACAATAATACCGGACTCATTTGGCCCCTTTAAAAAAAAAAGACTACACGCATGAAGAAGTTAATATTCGACCCATTCGCTCACTATCACCGAACAACATAACCTAACATGAAAGTCTGGACCACTTTTTGCACACCTTCTCCACTGCACTAAAAACACAAGTTTACCTTGTTTCTATTACAGAATGTTACCTCTTGAAGTTCTTACTACTGCTCATATAATAATAATCTCAGCACTTTAAAGAAGTATTTTCTTTTTTTAAGCAACAAGAAAAGAAATATATAATTACAACAATTATTCACATTTTCATTCTGGTGAAAAAAGCAGTTATATGATACATGTCTTCTTTCAGTGGTGTGGGTGAAAGAACCAAGTCCAAGTGTCAGTGGACAGACATGCTGTGTGGTTGCTATGCCAATGTAATTTTTTCTGGGAGGAGAGGAGAAAGAAAAGCACAAGTGAGAAAAAGAGAACACAACTCTTCTGGTACCTTCTATCATATCTATCTGTCTATCTATCTAACCACGTCTGTTCTTCCTGTTCTTCAACCTTTAGGGCCAAAATCCATTGAAAATGTCTTAGTCCTGTCAGCTGTATATCGTAAAACTGTTGAATTACAAAATGGTAAATAAAATCTATTTTAAAGATCAGTCTGCTGCAGCGTCCTTGTGTTGTGAGACGATTGTTTTATACCTTTTAGCTTCATAACCTTATCTCATACCTTGAATCCCCTGGGAGTGCCAACTTATTACTATCATATTATATATTTATTTCACTGTTCATCTGAATCAATGACAAAAAAAATTAATATTACACAAATTTCAGTGTTCGCAGTGTTATCAGTGTTTTTCCTCATAAATATTGAAAACATATTATCATTTTAACCTCTTCAATTTAGTTAGATTTCCTGAACCATCTTAAATTTTAGAGCAAGACAATTATTATTGATTTTAGAGTTTCAAGCTCCGTGTTGTCTTAGTTTTTTGTGATTTTGGGGTTCATGTGATAAAAGTCAGAGTGTATAACTTCCGAAAGAAGAAAAAACTCAATGCTCTTCTTGCATATTAGGAGCTGAAGTCATTCAGTAAATAAGCATTCCTTGTTGACTGCTGGTGGTTGTGTTCACTCGCCCAAAGAAAGGTCATCTAATGATTGTGTCCTTACACGACTCATACAGGAGAGTCTGCGGAAATGAAGTGAAATGGTGACATTAACCTGTAATTTCCTCCCGTGGCCTCAGGCTTCCACTGTTCATCAACAGCTGCATCGTTTCACTTTAAAGTGAAGCAGTCTCTGGAAAGGAAAACATCCAAGGTCCTCCAAGTTTAATAAAAAGCCTTTTAATATATCAAAATGCTCGTAAAGCACACATCCAGGCTAAAAGTCTTCAGTCAGGGTGTTTATACATACAAAATAAATACAAACACACACCTGAAAAACTGACATTACTAATACAGAAGACAACCAACCAGGAGAGATGTTGGCCCATGTTGAATAAATTAATAATTTATTCATCATTATTTGAGATGTACTTCCTATAATTTCATGCAGTTTATTGTACAGCCTCTAACAGCCAGATTGTTTCACCGTTAGTTTAATGCAATCGATATACTTTGTAGTTCACTGTATAGATGTTGAACAGATTAGAATAAATTTAATCTGTGGGGGAAATAGACACATTGCAGATGTGAGTCCACCCACACTAAGCACAGCAGCAGCAGTTTTGTTTAGCCCCACAAGGTGGTGGTAGAGAGACAGTTATTTTTAAATAAAACAAACAAAGATTTACAATTAATGTAGAGAATGTAATATGAACAAAAACGTGTTATACATACAAACCTAATCCTATTCCAATATCTGATTAAATAATCTGTTTTTACAACAGATGAAAATAGCCAAAATGTTGCTCATTTAAAAAAAAAAGAAAACATAATCCCTTTCTTTTGAGCAATGAACTTTTTTTTAACTTTCTCAGAAAAAAGTCCCCAAAAACGTGTGTTTAGAAAAGCAAAACGATGACTTTTTTAATCATTATATCCATTGGAATTGATCACAATGGCAACACGTTACAGTTTTATATATAAAACAACACAAATCCACATATAAGTAAACAGGATCATCCAGAGGCCTTGTGATGGTGCCTCCTCGTCTCTGTCCTGGCTGCATGATGAAGATTCAGATGAGGTCTGTGAGCGCTGATGCAATGATCACATTAGCATGTGGAGTCAGCAGAGGGCAGCATGGCTGTAAATATAAACACTACTCTATATGAAGGGCATCTGTACAATGAGAAATAGCAGCAAAAAGGAAACGTTTCATGAAAAATATCCAGTGAATGCTTTGAAATGTCTTTTCCATCACACGCTATGTTCTCAGTGGACAAAAGTTGACATTGAACCTTGTTCCCAATTCCCTTCAATAGCTCAGCTTCCACGGCTCCTATTGCACCTCACAATACAAAAGTGATGGAGGTCCTTAATTACCTCGATGCTCTACCACTAAAGTCTTATGTGACATTTGTCTTGTTGGACCTTTTTTGAAAATGAAAATTAGTCCAGCCCCAGATGTGTCAGTTGTAATTAATATGTTCAATCCACTGCATTAGAATTCTGTGCTGATTGTTACACACATGACTTTGTCCAGCAGGTTTCGTGTGATGTTGAAGCGACAAGGAAAGATCAGGGGAAGGAATCAGAAAAGGGCAGCACGACTGTGGCTATAAACACTATTATGGGAAATTCCACTGACCAGTGTCTAAGGTAGTGGAAATCCCCTGACTAGGTGTCTCACTGCTGTGATACTATCTACCTGACAGGATGGAACCCTTATTTGGTGATGTTTGTCTTCCAACTGGTACCGCGGACGGAAGGACACAGCAGATAAGACAGGTGATGATCTCATGTCTTTCATGTCTTCTTTTTTTTATATTATGTCTTGTGTCATGTAACGCCTCTTTGTATAAGTTATGGCTTTTGTGAACTTGCGGCCAGTTGTTCCATTTTGAGCACCCGTGCTTGTTATATAAACTCTGCAGAGCTTATTATTATAAAGACTCAAAAGCAACTCCGGTCTGGGAATTTCATTATTTCAAATCTCAAGATGAATTTCCATCACAACACCACCGGTCTATTCCACAGGCACATCTTCTCCAGCCAAGCCATTTTATTACTAGGCCACAACATCCATCATGGGTACTCCCAGGTTCCAGGCTGAAGCCCGTAATGAACATGGATAAATGTCGATGGCTTGTGTTAATGCCACGTACACAGCACTTCTCATTCTCATTAGTGCGTTTGTTAGAGTTACATAAGTCGGCTCTGCTTTATCACTCGCACAATCTCATCAGCTGAAAAAGTTCTGTTCGGGGGGAGTCACACAGAGAAGAACCCTGAGAACGAGGGATTAGGAATCACTTTTTCAGACAGTAGCACACAGATGATATTCGTGGAGCTGTAACTATGGTTTATAATCCTCCTTTTCTTCCCATTATTTCCTGTGCCCAGTGCAGTGGAGTGGTGCAGCCGGTGGATCAGGGTGGCTGAAGGACATTTCCTAGATTGAAGTCGCACTTCCTTTCTTTTCTTTTTTGGCAGAAAGCAATTTTTCTGCTTGTGGGAGCACTGTTGCATTTTGTTTGAAAGGTGACTCCCCTTCTGGGACGCTGCCCTTACTCCTCACCTCAACTGAAACACAGCCACCACTCAGGGTCACAGCCAGCAAGCTGCCGGTCCTCCACTATATCACAGTTAGTGGGGCGAGTGAGAGAGTGAGAGTAGCTTTTTATTGTTATTCAGATCATCAGACTCCGGCCAGAGATGAATGCATTTACCGAGCGATCCTTCATCCTGATGTCGGCTCATCTTATATCAGTGTGTTGTGTTCCGTATAAATATGCACAATATAATATTAAACACAGTGTGCAGGTTTATCATCACAGGCTCAGGCTCACGTTCAGGAGACATTAAATTGCTTCTCAAGCAGTGACACTTCTTTGATTAAGTCTGAGTAAAACATGCACAAGACAAATTTACTGTAAAAAAAAATCACCCATCTTGACACAAAGAGCGGATATCAACGATTAACTAAGTTTCATTTGTTCACTTATTTTATAGGGAAGTGCTCATTAGTCAACTCACAAATAAATGAGCCAGAGTTAGTTGTATAAGCTAATTATCATCTGTTTACCCTATAGCCCCTTTTTACAAGGCAATCTGCAGTAGAATAAAATGGCTTAGTATCTATGAATAATTCATGTATATTATACAGTGCATATCATCCAAAGAAGAAAATAACCCATGATTAGAATACATTATAAAAATCAAACAATATAATAGCAACACTCAGAAGCGACAAAAATCCTCAGATATGCATGTGAACTGAACCCCATAAGATAAAGTAGAGTAAATACACATGATGTGTCTTTGAAAGAAATGGAAAAGTCATTTCAGATGGTTACGTTAGGCTCTGGAAACCTGAAATGGACATTTTGAGCCTCGCCAGTGGCAAAGTCGATCAGGCCGCTGATCCTCGGGTTCAACCTGAAATAGGTAACTTTGGAACAGACATCTGCCCAGAGGAGGTATCCTGATGACTTTGGTAATCCCCTGACATCCCACTGACATTTTACAATTTTCTGCCTCCCACTACTCTCAACTGAGCAAATATAAGAAGTCACATGCTAAACTTGATAACTGCTAAACTTGACAGCCCTTGGGTGCTGCCCATCCCATAATGCTACCCTATAGCATGTTTGTCAAGACCGTCCTCCCCTGCATTGTCAACACTCCCGTCTTTCAAAGACTCTATTCTCAGTTTGTAACGTGGGCCTGAAATCCCAAACTAGTATGACTCAAGAGATGTCACTGGATGCTTTTTTCTCAGACTTGACAAACGACATCATAGATCCATTTCCACCAGTTTATCGACTCTCTCCATGACCTGCGGAGGAAGCGTTAATGAGTTTCGATATAAATGTCCCCTTTTTAATGTGATGTACTTTATAACAGAACCCAACCCAAATATATAATGGTAGCAGCAATGCAAAGTGAAGTAATAAGAACTCTTTGATTGGCTCACTGACATAATGTCAATATCAGTGTCATCTCTCACCTCTACCTGTACCATTCTTTCCATTTCAAAGGGGAGTTGAAACTTGTTTGATCATTATGTAGATTTGGCTTTGTTGCCTTAGCTAAACTGAAAGCCTGTCACTCACCCGGTAATTGCTCTGCCACTCTGCTATTCTCTCCAGATTTACAAAAGATAGCAGAACATGTCAGCGGTTAAATTGGAGGAAAATAGTCTCTGGAGCCGGCTAGCAACACAGGCTTTATTAAATTAACCTGGCACAGCCTTTACCGGGGTTTTCACGACGTGTCCATCTCCATAGAAATTAGTAAACTAATTCTTGTTTTCCTGAGGGGTGACTTTGCACTTCCTCTGTAAATTAATGAACAGTGTTTTTGTCAGCACGTAATGTTTCCTGAGAACATTGGGGGTAACTATGTTTCTGTTGGCGCTGCAGTAGGTCTATGATTTCCAGAGGTGCCCAGATATCAGTGTGTTGATGTCAGAACAGGATGAAATCCACCTCTGAACCAAAATTACATTGATTCATATGAAGATATTAGAGTAAAAGAACAGACTTTCTTTCTTTTTACAACTTTTTATTCATTCCACACATAATAATTATTAACTTGATGGTCAATATCATTCTCGAGCAAATAATATGACCTCTCTACTCTGATCATAACACCTTTCTGCATTCATCCTAATTTATATCCATCACGTCACAAATTCTATAACAAAACTTGAAGTACCTTCTCTTACTGAGCCTGACTCCTGAGCCGAATCTCCCACAATCCCACAGTCCCTCCAACATAACAAATACTAAAATACTGTGTCTTCACCGGAGTTTTTTTAATTATTTTATTCCCATATTGATTCTTACAGAGTTATATGTGTTATTATCGGATTCCTTCACAATAATACCCATACTCATCTTATTTGCTGTCCCTTTTAAGGAAACACTCGATAAACACTCAATAACTTAATTTCCCACACTCATCTTTTTAAATTGGGTTTGAAGATAAGAAGACAAGAGCTTACCCTCAGGAGCTGTTAGATAACAACCCATCCTTCGGGCTACATTTGACAAATGAGCATCAGTGCTTGAGTAGACTGCGGTTAAAGAGAAGGACGGCAAGCATTACCATGGCGATGGTCCATTTGTAGGGACGGAGGTGTTGCTCGGACCCCCCCGGTCAGTCACTCTCTTTACCCTTCACGTTGCCCGGGTGTACTGCTGTCATGCCCACATTGACTGATTTGGATGAGTGGATGCTGAGAATTTGTCTTGACTGCAGAAGGTTGGAGAAACAGACCGTTCATCACCTTAATGGAAGAGTATTGATTGTGGTGCAGGAGCGCGGTACCCGCCTGCAATAGTAATGGACTTCCTGAGAAATCACTGATGAAAAGACATCAGGGGATGTCCAGGGAGAGGGAAACACCTCTGCCCTGATTCTTAGCACCTTGTTATGTGCTCACTGTGTGTGTTTGGGCTCCACTAATGTGTCCAGATATATAAATAAAAGCACAAAGGCAGTATCAAAGGATCAGTTCAACACATCATAAAAACATGTTTTCACTCCCCCTGAGTCACTTCTAGCTTTGGAGATTTTGTCAAGTGTCTGTGATGGCAAACAGAATGTTTCTATAAAGCTTTCCCAGTCTTATCGACCACTCGAAGCTCTTTGTACGAGTCACATTCACCGTTTCACACATGCGTTCATGCGGCACCTTTATGCGCAGCACTTTTTTTACAAACACACACTATTCATACACTGTCAGCACAGCCATCAGGGGGGATTTAGGGTTCGGTATCCTGCCCAAGGACACAATACAGCCTGGAGGAAGCAGGTATGAAACCACTGACTGTCTGTGTAGTGGACGACTCGCTCTCCCAACTGAGCCACAGCCACTGGTAAATGTTCCATATAATTTATACATTTAATATAGCTAATAAAGCAGGAATGGTTGTAAAAGTAAAGGAGATTCTCAAGGCCGACTGATTTCAGAACAGTGAAGCTTGTCTCCCACTAATCTCTATAAACAGATTTTGAAATACAAAGAATCTGTAGGTGAGGGACAATATTTTGTGGTGGGAATCCTTCTGATTGACCTATCACACTGGAGCAGGCTTTGGTTGCCTGCAGGAAATGCATTGGCTAAAGGCTTTTTAATTTATCTGCAGTTATATGCAAATAGCTATTAATATAGATTAGCCAACATGTCCTCTGGACCTAAAACACTGTTTGTGTTTTGCATGGAGAAACATTCATTAACAGAAATGAGTCAGACTGTAAACAATGTACAGTGAACTGAGTTTAGATATCTGCTGTCTACACCTGAGGTCCCAACATTTTGGCCATTGCCCCCAGAGGCTAATTCGTCGTCATAGCTGAAATGTTTCTTTTTTATTTCCTGTAATGATCTTTTTCACCTTAACCAAGTAAGTTATAGTTGCCCAACCATATACATCCACTTCCCCTTCACCACACTATTTAGTTTCCTCTAGTCCTAAATGTACCATGGCACGATGACTGTGCTGGCAGCGTGTGAAGTGGCTACATTCCACTTTTTTTCTGATAACAATTTGCAAGAGAGAGAGAGAGAGAGGGAGAGATAGAGAAAAGTTAGAATTACCCCCTACGTCTACCGCTCCGCTCACCTTCGCTGAACTTTACGGAGAGTTTCAGCTCATTGTTTATCCGTCTCGCCTGGAACGCTACTGTGCTGGTTCACTCTCGCTGCTCTTAAAGGCTCTTTTCAGCTTCAGCAGGCAGGCAGTTGTAATGAGTGGAGGAGACAGTTAGTGGCTGGCTGGCTGGTGAGAATACAGTGGAGTATTTAGTGGCTAAAAAAGACAGATATTTCTCCCAGGAGCTGGTAGAGACTAAAAATAGATAGAAATCGAGAGTCAGTTTAAAAGGTGATGATGTGTCAATGTGGAGCTTTCAAGCTGTGTTTGCTGCCTGCAGTGGCCGTGAAGAAGATCCGTTATCACCTTTCACTGTAGTTGCCAAGGATATAGAAAGTAGAAAATAAATAAATATATATTATCACATTGTACAAAAAGAAGAATTTGAAAGAAATGTGTTACTGAATAGGAATGATCGAGTATTAATCATCTCTGGGTTCATAACAAACACTGTTTATACAGTTTATAGACAAACATGTCATCTATTGTTAGTGTACAATTATTGAGCAGTGTATCAAAGTTCACCAGAATAATTCTTTCCAGCATTGCCTGGATCCACATCTTAATCCTCGAACATGCTGTCAACACTGTTCACACTTTCTCTCGTGTCCCACTGGAAAGTGTTGACAATGAGGTCAATGCATTATCTAAATCAACCAGGACGTCGTGTCTGCAAAGACATGTTGTGGCTGAATTATTTAAGCATCATCTTTCATTGCTGTGAGCAGCCACAAACACAACAAACAAAAACGATCTTACTGGTTAGATCCCAACTAAATGACGAAATATATCCTTTTTATCATTGAAATTAACCGAACCCTTTAATGTGCGAGTCTTCTTTTATAACTCGCTGTTTACTTGATGTGTACGCACGCCCTCTGAAATATCTGCAGGGAACACGCCTCCTCCTCAGATCAGTGCTAATCCCTTTATTCCGTGATCTCACATGTCAAAATCACTGACAGCTGTCAAGGTGTAAGGACCAAGGCAAGGGATATTGTGTTGGTATGTATGTATGTGTGTGTGTGTGTGTGTGTGTGTGTGTGTGTGTGTGTGTGTGTGTGTGTGTGTGTGTGTGTGTGTGTGTGTGTGTGTGTGTGTGTGTGTGTGTGTGGCAGCAGTAACAGGGCCTCATACCATAAGCCTCCATTTAGCTGTATTTGACAATCCGCTCAGTGATTAGTGGAACAAATGTCTGCCTGTCGCATAACAACTGTTGTTTTGCTGGCCATTTTTAAAGCTTTGATGTCCTGCATGCATTTCATTGGTAGATCATCTCATTACATGGTGTGTTTGCGTGTGCATGTGTGTGTTTGTGTGTGCAGGTTTTGCTTTGAATTGCTGTTATCTCCCCCAGCATCTGCCTTTGTTATTGATTCCAACCCATGTAGACCACATCACTGACAAAACTGTGATTCCCTCACCTGTTTTTGTTTTTTTTCACCTCACATTTATATGGAAATCGCACTCATTTATATTGCTATGTAAATAAAAAATTATACTGCCCTGCTGGTAATTTGGTGAATCAAGTTGTCAAAGTTTATCTTTGCAGGCCATTTTTGAAAATGGCTCAAACGTGTCAGTTTAAGTAAATAGGAGACGAATGATTCAGTCACAGTAATGTTTCTCACGATGGAAAGGAGCTTTTCTTGCTCCTTTACTTTTTCACCTAAACAAAAGTAATTCACTGCTGGGAGGATGGCCTTTGAATAAAACTTGGTGCAATGAAAGGGAGAACATAAAAAAGGGACAGTAATTTCCCACCAAAAGGCACCAGAAACACTAACAGCACAGACGGGGTCCATATGCCGCTCATAGGAGTAAGAATAAGTTAGTAGTCAACATCTGCTTGTTAACCCAACATTTTAGTCACAAGCCTTTCATTGTGCATTGTTCCCAAGTGCAAAGACCTAAAGACAAAATCAGTGACCCATCATCGGTTTCTAGTGCATTATATTGATGTCTAATGGCAGCTAATCAGGTTGTTTTGATTCTGCCCTCTTCTAAATCCGACTGCAAAGAAAATAATGCAGAAGTGCATGTTGTAGTAACACAAAGACAGATGTTATGGAAGTTATCCTGGAGGCTGCTGAACGGAGAACTCAGGCAGCAGCTGATGTCTTATGCAAAAGATTCTAATGTAGACTTGATGCATCAAGGAGACCAGAAGGTGAAACAATATACAAACGCTAACACAGTAACATGAGCAATTGTCCTCCAAAAGTCTGAAGATCCCACAGCATCCATGTGTATCTTCCTCTACTTGCGTCACCCATAAGTCACATGTAAAGTAGGTGTTCGCATCCTATTGGATAGTTCAGTCTAAAGTCTGTATTTCTTAATCCTTATTTACAGTAATGTGTGAGGATGGTCAAAAAATCCTCAACAACAGGGAGCTAGCAAAAGTACCAGGGACGTGAAAATCCTATTATGGCCGACTTTTGGCAACAAAATATCGAACATATCTTGGTCCAGACTATACGGTGTCCAACTAAACATTGCTTATCTTCTTAAACCATGGATATTGTAACAATAAAAAACGGGTAAAAAATCTGCAACTTTCTCGTTTCATCTCTTTAACATACAAGAACAAATTCTGGGCAGCAAGGAGACCAAGTGGCAACAAAGATTCATCATTTTTCAAATTAGAGACTCCTCAACATGGCAGCATCCTACATGCTCCCTCTTTGATGTAGAGGTGTTTTCATTTACCAGGCAACTCGAGAAAGAGAACATCCCTAATTACAACCGACCCCTTTGGGAGTAGCTGCAAAGGGATCAGGGGTTTTACCCGATCACACACACACACACACACACACACACACGCAAATCTGGAAGCAGCCCAGTAAACCTCAGTCTTCTAACGTTGGTCACAGAGCAGCGCTAATGAAACTGTGACTAGTCCAAGTGCACTCCGACAGTTGCACAGTGTAGGGAGTGAGTGGGCGTGGAGGACTGATTTCCCTGCAGATCTCGGGATTTAAACTGGCAACCGTGACATTATAAACCCCACCGTCTCACTTCACGGCTGTTTAATAAGGTGGTTTTAAGGTTTTATGGCTGGAAAACACAACTTGTTAGCTAAGTTTATGGACCAATTTATGTGCTAATAAAATGTGGATTGGACTAGGCACGCATACAAATAGCTGGAGTCTTGTAATTTAACATTTGTTGCTTCTCCTGTGAGCTGAGAAGGGAGATTTGAGGGCAGAGGGAAGAGAGGAAAGATGGTGGAAGGGGCCAATTCTCATAAGAGACATGAGAGTGTTAACTATACTATTGTGGGTCAAAAGAGGCTTTTTCTGGCCTGGCGGGGGTAGAAAGAGATCGTTTTAATCCAGGCTTAAACTCGCACAAAGACACAATTAAGACACAAAGTAATGCAGCTGCTCATGCAGGCATGGGAACCTTCTCACATGTAGATATGCATCAGCGGGCATCCACTCAAACACACACACACACTCCAGCACGCGGCCCTTAATCAAGCTGAATGTGGCACAGCACAGTTGGAACCACTGAGGTGTCTGATTAGTGATCATGTTTTCCTCAGAGTGGTTACACAAGCTCACAGGCGAATGTGCCTCAGTAGGTTTTGGCTACTTGAACTCCAGGGTGTCAGTTACCTCAGCGGTTGGCAGATTTCATGTGATTGCAAAGGAGTAACTCAACAAATTGATCCAACACGTTGAATCAACTGTAACAGCTGAACAGTGGCCTCTGCAGTTCCGAACTAGCGAGTGAGCAGAGGTCTATTCAGGCAACTAGCTAAAAGCTAAAAGTGTAGACTGTATATTAAGATAGACGACATGACAACCCCCCCCAAAGAGCGTCTCCATTGCCACCTGGAGGTTGGCTGCCTCCTCCTCCATCTTTGAGAATAGATCTAAGACTTGGATTATGACTTTTTTAGATGTACCATCCACTAACATGGAGGAGGTGTTTTATTATCAATGCTGGGATCACCAGGTGGCAATCAACACAGTTTGTCTTTATTTTGTGGAGCACTTGTGTCGACCATGTTGATATACTTTTTATGGTTTGTATGCTTTGGATGAATGGAGTTAAAAGCATTTAAAAGACTTGGAATGTTAGTTTAGTAGAGAAGTGATGACTGTCTCAGACAAAGAAAATTAAGACCCAACTAAAATGAAGCATTATGACATTATAATGGCTAAAGAATAGTAGCCGGGGCTCATAAAAGAGCTGAAAAACAACCTTGGCTTCAATTCAACCTTTTTCCTCCACAGCCAGTAATGAATTGTTGCCGCCTGCTATGAGCAATATGCTTTCTCTAGGATATTGAAGAGGCCGCGGCTGCAGCTTCAATTCACTTGCCCTTGGCCAGACACAAATGGCATTTTCTCAACTCGATCCTCCCGCTGTTTTTCTTTTTCCCCGAGTCTTATTCCTGCCGACTGCAGGAAACATGAAGAGCGTAACTCTGTCAGAGGCACAGTGAGCAGCAGATGCCCTTGCTTTCCCTCTATGAAGCCATTAACTCCAGAATTAGCTCATAATTTCTGCTCCAATGGCAACTTTTTTGTCTTTACCAAAAAAAACCTAGGGTTAGGGTTAGGGAAGTCTTTTTTAAGTTGATCTATAGATTTTACCCTGTCAATTTTCTCACATAAATTAAAGAGTGACATTGATGTAGATTATATATCTGTGAATTGAATTCTGAGACTGTGAATTTACATAACAATTGTGGAAATAAGTTACATTTTTTAATAGTTAACTACAGGTTCTACACCTCACTCTACACCATAGACCGTTTATAAAAAGCTCTGCACACACAATGTCCAGCACACAAACAGTAAAACGAGACAGTATATTGTAGAAATATTTGAGGAGGAATAGTTATGAAGACGCTCCTGAGCATCAACACAAGACAAGTGAACAGAACATTCTAAACAGGCAGGTTCACAACGGGCACGGGAGCCGACTATCAACACTCCAGCTGTGACCTCTGTGTTTCCTGCCTCCCCTCCATCGCTATGTGTTCTCTGTTGTGGGTGCAGTCTTTTACTCATGGCACCTGTTCAATCTGCACACATGTGTTCCATCTCAACTGTACAAATACCCTGGTTCTCCATTCTTCACCAGATTGTTCTACCACTGTGCTAGTGTGTGTTGCTACATGTGAAGCTTGTATCTTCACTACCCTTCACTCATCTGCCTGTTCTGACTCTTCACTCATCTGCCTGTTCTGACTCTTCACTCATCTGCCTGTTCTGACTCTTCACTCATCTTCCTGTTCTGACTCTTCACTCATCTGCCTGTTCTGACTCTTCACTCATCTGCCTGTTCTGACTCTTCACTCATCTGCCTGTTCTGACCCTTCACTCATCTGCCTGTTCTGACTCTTCACTCATCTTCCTGTTCTGACCCTTCACTCATCTGCCTGTTCTGACTCTTCACTCATCTGCCTGTTCTGACTCTTCACTCATCTGCCTGTTCTTACTCTTCACTCATCTTCCTGTTCTGACTCTTCACTCATCTGCCTGTTCTGACTCTTCACTCATCTGCCTGTTCTGACTCTTCACTCATCTGCCTGTTCTGCTGATCCTGAGGTTTTCGTTGAGCAAGATGGCGCCAGTGTGTTTGTTGGCCTGCCGTCAGCTCCGTCAGATCGTAACTGTTCGAGTTGTTTTATGTTTGTTTATGCTGAGACTTACGCTATGCGGGCACTGCTCTGTTGCCGCTAACTGGACCTATGATCGTCAGACTCTGCTACATCTCAGAAATGCACTGGTGACCCATACTAGTGGGTCTCCTGTTCCCTACACCAGATGTCACCCTCCGTTTGTACACCCCAACCTGGTGTGTGTCCTTCGGCTACCCTGCTGTGTCTCTCTCCGGAAGAAGCGTCGGAGGCGCCGAGGCAAACGCGGAGGAGTCTGGGTGGAGTCCGCTGTGTCTTTCTCCGGAAAAAGCGTCGGAGTCCGCTGTGTCTCTCTCCGGAAAAAGCGTCGGAAGCGCCGAGGCAAACGCGGAGGAGTCCGGGGGGCGATCAGGAAAACAGCGTGTGTTACTCCCGCACAGCCGTGGCCCTGTCATCTCTCTGCAGCCCATCTAGGACGGAAAGATCTCTTCCTGGCTCATCGTTCGTGGGATCCGAGGTACTCCTGCCATGAATCCATCACTCCGCATCGACCCCAAACACCTGTCAGCTCTGCTCGTCCGAGACTGCGGATCCGTAGCGGTGGAGTGAACTCCCTGAACATCCGTCCTGTGGATTACTCCCGTTGCCCCCAGGCTGCGATTCATTCCACGGCAAAAATCGCCTTGGTCAACTGCAGGTCTGTGTCTAACAAAACTTTTGTTTTAAATGACTTCTTCTCTCATCACAATCTGGACTTCCTGTTTTTAACCGAGACTTGGATCAGCGCTGGAGTTGGCCAGTCTTCTGTCTTCGGCGAACTTTGCCCTATTAACTGCTCGTTCATTAGCACACCGAGGTGCGCTGGAAGAGGATGTGGAGTAGCTCTCTTCTTCAAAAATAATTTTAAATTACGGACACTCTCTGTAGGGAGTTTCTCCACTTTCGAACTGCAATGCGTAATTGTAGAATCTGCTATGTCCCCACTGGTTTGTGTACTCATCTATAGGCCCCCTAAGCCTGACAAAGACTTTATAACAGAATTCTCTGACTTTCTCTCCCATTTTGTCTCATTGCATGATCGTCTTCTCATACTTGGTGACTTTAATATCCACGTCTGCTGTCCAGACAGACCCATGGTTAAGGAATTCCGTGGTGTAATAGATGCCTTTGGTCTTACTCAACATATAAATAAAGCTACTCATATTTTGGGACATACACTTATAACTCTTATTTTATCTTATGGCTTTTCTGTAGATAATATTGTGATTGAGGATGCCACTTTCTCTGACCATAAGCCTATTATGTTTGATGTTACCCTCTCCAATCCATTGCGAACTGCCAGAGCTCAAGGTCGTTACTCTCGCCACATAAACTCTCTTACTGCAGCCCAGTTCTCTGATAGCTTTCTTAGTAAAACTGTTGCATCTACTATTGCAACAGCGGCATCATCCTCTTCTAGCCCGGATGATTTAGTCAGCCTTTTCCACTCTTCTTGCTCTTCCATATTTGACTCTGTAGCTCCTCTTACATATAGCCGCCCCAAGCAAAAATCTCAATGTTGGTTGGATGAGGCCACCCGCTCTCTCAGACAGGCCTGCCGTAGAGCCGAAAGGAAATGGAAAAAGGATCACCTAACTGTCTCCTTTGAAATTTTTAAAACTGCACTAGCTTCCTTCCAGGCAGCAGCAAAAAAAGCCAGGTCAAAACACCTCTCTGGTCTGATTAGCAAACACTCTAATAGACCCAACATTTTATTTAGCACTATTAATTCTTTTATCAACCCTCTTAACTCCCCAGTTGCTGATGTATCTACTGATACCTGCGAGAAATTCCTTAAGTTTTTCACCAATAAAATAGAGAACATTAGATCATTGTTTACCCCCTCCTCATCACCCTCTCCACCAGATTATTCTGGTGCACCAGCTATTTTTAACCAATTTCAGCCCATTTCTCTCATTGAACTGCAGGATTTAGTATTGCACATGAAACCCACTGCATCCCCCCATGATGCTATTCCCTCTTCTATCATAAAGGATGTTTTTGATGCAGTTGGCCCCTCTATTCAGGTAATTCTAAACTCATGCCTCACATCCGGCACTGTCCCTACATGTTTTAAGCATGCGGTTGTCCAACCCTTGCTTAAAAAACACAACCTTGATGCTGAATGCCTAAAAAATTACCGCCCCATCTCTAAGCTTCCTTTTCTTTCTAAAGTTTTAGAGAAAGCTGTTTTGTCACAGTTGACTCCCTTTCTGACCACCCACCACATACTAGAACCCTTTCAATCAGGTTTTAGATCCCTTCACAGCACAGAAACTGCCCTGCTTAAAGTAACTAATGATCTGCTCCTCACTTTGGATTCTGGTGATAATGCCATCTTGATATTACTTGACCTTAGTGCTGCTTTCGACACTGTAGATCACAACATCCTCCTCACCCGCCTGGACCAGCAGGTGGGTATCAGGGAGACTGCATTACTTTGGTTCAGCTCTTACCTTAAACACAGGACTTTCTCTGTCTCTATAGGCCAGTTCTCTTCATCATCTGCCCCTGCCTCTTATGGGGTCCCTCAGGGGTCCATACTAGGTCCCATGCTATTCAGCCTGTATATGCTCCCACTGGGTGACATTATAAGAAAGCATAACATCTCTTTTCATCTCTATGCAGATGACTCACAGCTGTACCTGCCATTAAAATCTATGGACTCCATCCAATCTCTCCTGGCCTGTCTTGAAGACATCAGAAACTGGATGGCCAACAACTTCCTCCAGTTAAATGGTGACAAGACAGAAGTCATCATTTTTGGGCCCCCCAATGCAAGATGCACTGCTCTAAATAATTTAGGTTACCTCACTCCATTTGTCACACCCTACGCCAGAAACCTGGGTGTCATCCTCGACTCTGAACTCTGTCTTGACAAACAAATTAGTAATGTGGTCAAAACTAGTTTCTACCAACTTAGAGTGATCTCCCGCCTCAAAACCTTCCTATCTCATAAAGACCTGGAGATAGTAATTCATGCCTTTATCACATCACGGCTGGATTATTGCAATTCCCTCTACCTCGGCCTCCCCCAATCCTCACTCAGACGTCTACAGCTGGTTCAAAATGCAGCTGCACGTCTTTTAACTGGCACCAAGAGGCGTGAGCACATCACCCCCATTCTGGCCTCCTTGCACTGGCTCCCTATTCATTTTAGGATACAGTTTAAAGTTTTATTATTTGTTTTTAAGGCACTCAATGGGCTGGCCCCAGCCTACATCACTGACCTTGTACAGCCCCAGTCAGTCCAAAGGTCCCTCAGATCCTCTAGCAAAGGTTTTCTGCACGTGCCACGCTCAGGGCTCAAGCAGAAAGGTGATAGGGCCTTTGCTGTCGCCGCTCCACGTCTGTGGAACCTCCTCCCTCAGGACATTAGATCCGCCCCCTCCATTTCTGCCTTCAAGTCTAGGCTAAAAACCCACTTTTACTCCCTGGCCTTCCTTTCCCCCTAACTGTTATTGAATGTTATTGCACTTTGTATTGGATTTTAAGACTTAAGGTCAATTTGTATTGTTATATTGCATTATTTGCCTTTTATTGTCATTGTACAGCACTTTGGTCAGTTTTATGCTGTATTTAAATGTGCTCTATAAATAAAACTTACTTACTTACTTACTTACTGTTCTGACTCTTCACTCATCTGCCTGTTCTTACTCTTCACTCATCTTCCTGTTCTGACTCTTCACTCATCTGCCTGTTCTGACTCTTCACTCATCTGCCTGTTCTTACTCTTCACTCATCTGCCTGTTCTGACTCTTCACTCATCTGCCTGTTCTGACTCTTCACTGATCTGCCTGTTCTGACTCTTCACTCATCTGCCTGTTCTGACTCTTCACTCATCTGCCCGTTCTGACTCTTCACTCATCTGCCTGTTCTGACTCTTCACTCATCTGCCTGTTCCGACTCTTCACTGATCTGCCTGTTCTGACTCTTCACTCATCTACCTGTTCAAAGTCTTCACTCATCTGCCTGTTCTGACTCTTCACTCATCTCCCTGTTCTGACCCTTCACTCATCTACCTGTTCTGACTCTTCACTCATCTGCCTGTTCTGACTCTTCAGTCATCTGCCTGCTTCTGTGTTCAGTTAAATACATACCTCAATAGCTAGTAAATTAAATTGGGCAATACAAGTCAACAATTTTTCCCCTTTACTTTGGCACCTATATTTTATCTATTCATTTATATAAACATTAATGTATTTTTTGCATTTTCTTTCTCTGTGTATTTTCTGCCAATATAAATATGAACAGGCATGTGATCCCATGTGCACGTGTTCATCTCTTTCACTGTTTGCATGGTTTAAAATGTAAATATGAGAAGAGATACCCCCGCCCACACATCCCCACCCCCACCCCCGCTCTCCCTCCCTCCCTCCCTCCACCTACCCTCGTTAGCCTTTCAGAATAAAAGGCCGCTGTCCGTGGTGCTGACATAACCGGGAATGGTGCTGTTTCACAATAAAAGTCCCATTGCTTCTCCCGGTGCGTTTTTGGCCGCGGGAGGAAATGATCCCGCACTTTTATTAAGTGAAGTGTGTGAGAACCGGTGCCAGGCAACCGCACAGTGTCTGATTTGGAAGTGAGAGACCAGGAGGAAAGAGAGCTGAGTCTCTCTCTCTCACTCTCCACCTCCATCTCTCTCTCTCCTCTCTCTCTCCCTCTCTCTCTCGCGCGCTCTCTCTCTCTCTTCAGATACAGAGAGAGGCACAAAGGGGGAGGGAGTCACTTCTCGCAGGGATAATTGCAGGAGTGTCACTGTTGGACTATAACGGAAAGAAATCAAATCAAACCAAAGGAGGGAAAAAAAGCCAAACCGACAGAAGAGTATAAATCGAGCATCTCCGCTGCGGACATGCGGCTCCGGCAGATGTGAGCAGTTTTCCTTCCGATGGACGAGCTGAGCCTGTGTGGACAGTAGAGTCAGTCACAGAGAACAACAATGACCTGGCTTCTGTCCGCTCTGATCTCAAGTGGGCTGCATCTTTTCACTTTTATTGATTGACTTGTTTTAGTTGTTTTTTTTGTCTCACAAGTGAGGAGACTGCTGCCAACATCAAGTCCACACGGTAGGTCTCTGCCTGTGGGATGTGGAGGGGGACAGTGTGTGTGTGCGCCTCTGTGGGATAGTAACAGAGCTTGTTTATTATCAAGGATCATATTTGTTATTGTCTTATGTTCAATCCTGAAAAACACCAGGTAACATTGCTGTTTCATGGTCTGTTGTATAAATGTGTCTGCAGTGCAGCATATACTTCAGGAGAGTGGGAGTGAAACAAATTATGTTTTGTTTATGGAATTATCTCTGGATTTAGGTAAAATTTAAAGCTTTTATTTTGACACCCAAAGACACCATACACCACATTGAAGATCAAAATGTTATATTCGAGGCTGTTATGGGTTAAATTATGTCGTAGCAAAATACAAAATAGTAAGTAGACCTCTTTTAAAGTATTAATGTGTTATAGTTCATTTTCCCCTGGATATAGACGGAACATGTCATTATAGCTAATACAATGCAATTCATAAAACATCACATTGCAAATCACTCATTAGCTTATCTCCAAAATGTTACAAATATAGCAAATGCAATACATGTGTAGTCTATAGAAGTGGTTCTAAAATGGGGGCACACTGCCAGGGGGTCTGTGAACACAGTCCAGATCCATCCATTAAACTTATCATGATATGATATAATATGATATGATATTCTCCCAAGGGACATAAATATGAGGAGGGTCCCTGGATTATTTTTTGTCTTGGAGGGGATTGCTGACTGAGAATTCTTTATGGAAGCTATTGGTCTATATAGCTACATAAACGTATATATGTCAGGTGCTCATGTACAATATAATGTTATCGAATACAACTACTCTGCCATAAAGTCTACTTTTATGATGTCTAAAAATCATTTTTTTTACTTTATTTTGTTTGTATATAAATGATAAAGACAAAATTTTTTCTCAATATACACATCATAAAATGTAGACTTTTCTAACAGTGATACTCAAAACTGAACATCACCAGCTTTGTTACAATAGATACGATGGAGCCGTTCTATTGGACTGCATTAAGTGAACCTAAAACCCTAGCCCTAAAGTGTCAGTAAGATTAATATGTGACATATGCAATTCAGCAGTGACTCAGAAACAGCCTCCATAAAGTTAAATCAACAAACCTTGAAAAACTGTTTCAGCAAAAAGCTGGATGTGAAAAATGTTGTTTCAGACTCTGTGTTCCTAATAAATCTCCTTTAGATAGATAGATAGATAGATAGATAGATAGATAGATAGATAGATAGATAGATAGATAGATAGATAGATAGATAGATAGATAGATAGATAGATAGATAGATAGATAGATAGATAGATAGATAGATAGATAGATAGATAGATAGATAGATAGATAGATAGATAGATAGATAGATAGATAGATAGATAGATAGATAGATAGATAGATAGATAGATAGATAGATAGATAGATAGATAGATAGATAGATAGATAGATAGATAGATAGATAGATAGATAGATAGATAGATAGATAGATAGATAGATAGATAGATAGATAGATAGATAGATAGATAGATAGATAGATACTTTATTGATCCTGAGGGAAATTTATAATGATAATTATTAAATGGTCCTTGTTTTCTTTATTTCACAGTGTGATGATTGAAAGAAAACAAATAGGAAAGAGGTCAAAGCAGAGACTTAGGACTTTGGATTTTGTTCCATCATGTTGCAGCACTAAAACAGCCACCGTGATCTGATAATACCCATTTCTCCGCAGAGCCACTGTATATTCCAATCACATGGGAACATTAAAGTGATGCTGTTGTGATGGGGGAAAAAAATGAAATAGGCCGATAATAAGATTACTGCTGAACACAGCACACGCCTCATAGGGAATCTGGCAGGAGCATTACAGTGACACTACAGGAGATGCCAAGAAGAATGTAGTGTGCTCAGGTCAGCGCGAGCTAACAGTGACACACTGTCTGCTGCTGCAGCAGGACCGTCATGTTTCCTCATTCTGACTTCTGGGCGCCACAGTCTCTTTGCTAATGAGGTTTAATGCATGTTCCTCCGGTTAATTGCTATTCAGCACATGCTGCAGCGTGGAGCCAAACAGCAGGGCCCCGGATAGGACCTTGATTGTTTAGGTCCGAGGGTTAGGGTATGTCTGTCTGCCGTGGACACATCCATGCAGACAAGTTGACTTCTTGCACCTGCAGAGATCTTTTAAATTCTTCATTAGCTGGAGTCTGCCAGACACGATGACGGAAATCTCTCCTGGCTGTAATTGTATAGTGGCCGACCTGAGAGCGACACAGGCAGATGGCAATAAGAAATGGATGAGGGTGGGGGGGGGGGGGGGGGGGGGGGAAGAAGACAAAAAAGATGATGACTTTTAGTTCCATTAATTCCTGTCTATATGCCAGACTGCACAGATAACAATATACGCTACATGCCAGAGTGCAATTTGACACACACATGACATCCATCAATTGCAGTCGGCAGATGCTGTCACTTCCATGACATAATTTATGAGCATGCAGTGACTCTGAGTGCAGACACGAGCCCACAACCAATATCACTGGAATGCAATATTGTGGCGTGATAAGCAATCGTTATCGAAGCATCGTTTTCATTTCATTTTTACACACAAACACACAAACACCCACACTTTGTGATTTCTTCTTGAATAATACTTTCGACTGAGCGGCAATAAAAAGGAGTCATATTTACAATTCAGAATCACTCAACTGAAACATTTGCGGAAACACAACAACGCAGCAGCTTAAAACGAAACAGAATCAAATACAAAACCCATTCATGTGAATATACTTTTTGACAGACCTGCGGAGAACACGGAAATGGAACGGACTGTTCTGCTTCTCAATAGAGGAGGATGTGATTCCTTTTCATCCATCATCCAAACTCTCTGATCTCAGCCATCCACTGCACTGGGAAACAAAACTGTACTGAGCAGCAGTCAAATGTGATTGGAATGTGTTCTAGTGATTACTCATGTCGTGTGGATTTAAATATATTCATACACTGACGTTATGGGGACTGGGGATAAAAAGAAAGTCAATGCAATTTAAACTATGAAATTGTAAATTGTAGAATCCGTCAATATTCTGGTTAAGGTCAGAGTATGCGGCCAGGAAATCGATGTGTGTGTGTGTGTGTGTACTGCTTTTAGTTCGCTCTTGAGGACCTTTAGGGCCAGCAACACTGACCGTGCCAGGACCAGCACACTCGATCAAAGCCTGGTCCTCATGAGGCAAAACTTAATTTGTCAGCTCCTGGTCAAGATGTGAATTGAGGTTTTGGTCAAGGTTAGGATCTGGCAGTCCACAATGAATGGAAGTCAATGTAAAGGCCACGATAAGGATACCTGAGTGTGAACCCCTGCGTGTGTGGATGTGTGTGGTACAGGTATTACTGACGTTCAGGGGACCTAAATATGTTGACAGAGTCACATTATGAAGACCAAAAGCAGTCCCTATAAATCAATACATTATAAAGTAAAGACTTAGGTTAGGTTTGGTTGTGTGTGTGTGTGTGTGTGTGTGTGTGTGTGTGTGTGTGTGTGTGTGTGTGTGTGTGTGTGTGTGTGTGTGTGTGTGTGTGTGTGTGTGGGTCCCTTTTAGCTTCCTTCATTACTTCAGTCTCCCACTCCCCTCAGTCAGTGACATATGAGCACGGGCAGAGAGAAGGGGGTTGCCACTAGGCTGATGAAAATGGCCCAAAAGAAATATAAAAATCAAACCACTCCTTTCTGCTCCGACTTTATCCCGTGACTCATAAATTCTGCAGCCTGTCAGAAGAAGCTACTGTGAATAAAATTGCTCTGATCGATTACGTCAGCCAACCTTGACAATTAGAATGGGTAGTGTGCATGTGTGTGTGAAGGAGAGACACTGAAGAAAATTGGCATTTGCAAAGAGGCAACAAAAAGAAATTGCGATGGAAGGAGAGGGAGTCAGAGTCAGGAAGGTGATGTCGACACACATTTATTTGAAATGTGAAGAGCAGGAAAAGAGCAGTTATGTTTCAAAAGGCGACACAATATGTGAAAGTGTCGCTGGCATATTTGATAAAGACACTGACAGATATATGGACAGACACAGTTGGTGTTATTTGTTTGATTGACATTTTGGAAAACACACATGTATTGGATTATATGCCAGGGATCTCATACCCGTGTAATAAGAATGAATCTATACAGCCAGCAGCTTGTTAGGTCAGCTTAGTACGTATATGACATAATGTATTTTTATTACCTGCCTTAAGGTAATGAAGGTAATAAAAGCCACTTTAAATTCTACTCCACAATTTCTAAAATGTCAGATTATTTCTTTCATAGCTGGGGGTTACTGCAGATTGTTAATGATGCAGAGAGGATTTCTTATAAACGGAGCCAGACAGTAAAATATATATAAACCAATACTCTGTATATCAGTATTACTGTACATATGTCAACTGAAAGAATAAAAAATAACCAAATAAACAGTGCCAGCATTTTATAGTTTGTCCATCAGACAGCAGTGACAACATTATATCTCAGCTGGAAAAGATCCTGCCCAGGATGTTTGCACTCGTCAAAGAAAACAACATAAAGGGAGTTTTATCAGACATTTTACTCATATTATAAATTGTGTGAAGAAAGATACAATTGGCTGTTATATAAATCAAGTCTTTATTACAACTGAAGGCAACCACAGGTATGACTGGTTCTGCTTTTGGCCTCAACAATCCTCATATCTGTTGGGTTACAATTTTGACCTCTAGGTTCTAGTAACGCACACGTAAACAGGTTTCTTATTTGTAGTTATTTGATATAGACATATTTTTATTGCAAACATTCAACGATATTGTGGTCTTGTCAGCAAACAATAACATGACATGTCAGCAGAGAAATGTCAGAGGATAGGGACACCATCACATCGATTGTCTATCCAGATGCTGAGAGGTTTCTTCATCTCTCTCAGAACCATTTGTCACAATGCATCTGTGTGTTCTTGTCAAAATAATTAATTAGAAATAATTGGCCAGTGAATGAATATGAAAAATAAGATAATATTGATATTGGTATTAGCCTCAAAGAATCCAGTAATAGTTGGGCTTGAGTTGTTTAATAATAGTTTAGGAATCATTTAATTATCCATTTGAGATCAGATTTGGAGATAAGATATATGGGCAGAGCCAATGTGGCTGAGGGGTAGAGTGGTCATCCTCCAACGTGAAGGTCCGCAGTTCGATCCCCAGTCTGACCCATCTGCATGCCGAAGTGTCCTTGGGCAAGATGCTGAACCCTGAATGGCCCCCCATAGAGTAACAAAGTGCTGGGAATAGATGCACTGTATGAATGTGTGTGTGAATGGGTGAATGTAAAACTGTAGTGTAAAGCGCTTTGAGTGGTCATCAAGACTATAGGGCGCTATATAAATACAAATCCATATAATCTGATATAAAAGCACTTTTTTTGACAGTTTATGATTTTTTTGTATAAATATATCCTTCCCATTTGGTATTAGTACAGTTATACATCAACAGATTAGAAAGCATTCATTTTTACAACCCTGGCAGCCCAAAACTTGTTTTTTAGTAATTGGTTATAACTGATATATATATATATTTATACATATATAAAGTTATTCATTACAGCATATAAAGTGTCTTGTAGAGTGGAACCCAAATGAACAGCTCCTAACAACATCTATCATGACGAGCAATAAAAAGCACAAAAAGCAGCGGCAAAAAACAGCTTGAGACTGTTCTGACTCGGCCTCATTGTAATCAGGTCTTTACTAAGCAAAGTGGCAGCAATTTCATAAATGGTGCCACCTTTAAATAAGGTTACATTATTACAAATTATTCCAAAGCCTGATTTGCTTTAGATGTAGTTCATCTGTATAATTATATCAATCTCTTAGATCAATGCTTCCCTCTGCATAATGCATAAAGATGTATTGAAGTCATACATTATTTACACATCTGTTTAGCCATGTGGTTAAAGAGCGTTTAGAGGAAAGAAAGCACGGGAAAACCAAGAGGTTAGAACATGTTTAAATTCTTTTTTAAAGCTCTGAGCGATGATTATGGGATGCTAGAATCACCCATTTTGGACAGATAGCACATAAAAGTAAATCTGGTGTTGTAAACGGTTATTGATTAAACATTCGTACAACTGCCATTGTGCTTTTAGTTCCAAATTATCAGCGACAGCTCAAATTGAGTATCACCATTTCCAACACTGGCACAACTTGTTGAAGCAGGGCAGGCAATAAATAAATTTAAATTTTCTTAAAGCGGCACTGGTTGGTTGGAGAAGAAGAGCTTCTGATCGCTGTGCCCGGGGGAATCAGTGTGACTGAGCTTCATATGAACCAAAACGAAATCTGTGTTCTGGGTGGATTTGAGTCTCCGTGCAGTTTACACCCAAAAATCTTTGAGCTTTTCCCTTCTGGCCATCGTATATTACCAGCAAAAGTTTACATGGCAGGCAGAGCCGTCACAGCAGTTTGGGATTTTAACTCTTAAAAGCCAAAGATTTATCCAGTTTGTCCACGTACGGGGAGATGGTCTGAGGGTTTTAGTGTAAAAGCTCCTCCGCTGGGAGAAGTGGCAGTCTGCTGCTGCTGCTGCTGCTGCTGCTGCTGCTGCTGCTGCTGCTGCTCGAAGCCTGATTCTGCTCCAGCTCGGCTACACGCACACACCAACACACACAGACACACAAAGTACCTCAGCAATAAGCAACATGCACTCATTTACTTCTACTCAACACAGACATTCACAAATGTAATCCCACCCTCCCGTGAACATCTGTTTACCCAGTGAAAATCAATGGCTGCGGAACCCAGCTGGACACAATAGTGGTGGAAAAAATAAAGAAATCAATGGTGGCTTATTAAGCGACCAGCGCTTCTTTTGCTGCTGACACAAAAATGTGTGTATGTGTGTTTGTGTGTGTGTGTTTGTGTGCACGGTTTGTGTGCACGTAGCTGCCTGTTTGTATCTGACTTGGTATGTGTCCATGAATGATGATGGCTGCCGGCTGTAAGCAGGATGTGCAGGAGCATAAGCACATGTGTGTTTTCCTGTGTGTGCGTCTGCCAGTCAAAGTGTTGTGTTACTGATTTTTGGTGGCTTGTGCGCGCGTACGAGTTCTACTTTGTACGCGTGCTCTGCATGTCTAGGAGTGTGTGAGAGGGCTTTAGTGAGCATGGCCGAGACTATCGCTCAAAGTCAGTGTGTTGCTCTTGGGTTCTTGCCCTGGTCTTCTCTCAGTGCCTTGGCCTCAGGACAAAAGGATGCTCTAGAAACAAATGATTTAGCACCTGTCCGTCAAAGCAGAAGGACGAGAGATGAGAAAAGAAAGAGGTCAGAGATGGGGAATGGGAAAATGATGGAAGCTTTCAGAGAAGCTGTGAACGGAGCAGGAGAGTGAAAAAACAGAGAGGAGGGGAGAGGAAAAAGTTCAAGCGGGAGAAAGGGAGAGTTGGACTGAAGGAGAATTTATGATTTACCTCTGGGCCATCACATAGCTCAAGTCCCTGTGAGCAATTTGCCCTGGGAAATGACAGCCTCTATTTCAGTGGAGCTGTTTGCCTAACACCCCACCTCACAGGAACTGCGCTTGGCCTTCGGGCCCCGCGATCAGACCTTCCCTCATCACTAGTGTTACCATAACAACGAAAGAGGCTGACCTGCACCGATGGCAGCTCAGGGACGTGAACTTTGCCTCCGCCAGCAGCACTCTGGCTGTCGGATGCACCTACTCACCCTCCTCGGAAAACAATAAGATTAAAATCACAGCAGGTCTATGCGGTGGATGCTCTGCTCCGGCAATGTTTGGCCAGCCAGGCTGTGATTGCTCAGCAGTGGAGGATTTGCTTAGGGTGTGAAAACAAAGCACAGTGTCAACAATAAAGAGACAACTCTAATTTGCAAAATGAACAAATAAACAGACTCCAAGCGAGTCTGGAGTGATGTTTGCAGAGGTAGATGGAGGGTAAATGATGCTGGACAGGTTGTGTGTGTGTGATGTGCAGTTTATTAGATTTCCTTTGACATGTGCTGAGTGACATCTGCCCCAGCCGCTCTCCTTTAACACGCGTCGGATAAATAATGTCAACAACATTAGGCTCCAATCATAATATTTACACATTTTCACAAACTGCCGGTAGAGATATACAGCTGACCTCGTTTTTTAATGACAAACAAAGCAGCTCCCCCCCTTCATGAAAACGTTGACAGCTCCGACAGCGGCTTAGCTAACAAGCATCTGATTGTGCAGATTACGCATGTTCCATAAAGGATTACGGGGACTGAAATGAACAAATTGACCCCTTACCCCTGGAATCCTGCATCAGCATGATTAAAGATGAGAATCAAACGCAGCAGGGGCCGGCTGATTCTGAAACAGTAGACCATACAGTGCACTGTGAGACGAGCTTTAGTCAGCAGCATTATTTAAAGAAACCTCCGCCCGGGCTGTATTTTTCCATTTTTGTCCTCCTCTTCTTTTTATGTTGGCGGACCCTAACAACTCCATAGGTTATCCTCGCCTCTGCCTTATCACACTGAAAGCGTGGCAAGCTGTTTCCTCTGCCTGGCAGAGTGTCATTTGCATTGATGATGTCGAGCTCGTATTCCCACAACAAACGTCGGGCCATGCATCCTTTGTGCTGCTCCTCTCCGCTTCCCTCCTGACACGTTTTCAAGTAAGCCAAAGCTATTTAAAAGTCATCACACTGTGAAACTGACAAAAACTCAATGACAGACCAAGGGCTTATTCCTAATTCAATTTTTGTGCATTTTCTCCCCGACAATAGAAATACATAATTTCTCTCCACGCTTTTTTGGAGAACTCTAAAGAGGAAGTGGCAGCGCCCTTGTTAATAAGTGTCTCTGTGTTTTTTTGCTGAGACAAGAAAATTGAACAGCCTATGTAGGTCACATTGTATTAATCCAGCTGAATATATCCCCATAAATGTGCTCTAAATCAAACATCCAATATCAAAATCCAGTTCAATGCCGTGTGGATGCACACAGAATAACATCTCGGCCTCGGAAATACTGGACCTTGTGCTTTTGCAGTTAGGCATTAAATCAGTGGTCTACTAGATTCCTAGTACAAAGAGTTGATACAGATGACGAAACTCTAAGTAAGGCTCGATCCTGGTGAACATGAAAGTTATTTGCAGAGCCTCTAAGTCTAAGCCCTTTGGGTGAAAAACAGTTTGGGAGAAAATAAAATGCTGTTATTAGATTACTTTAGCGGATTACGATTTTAAGCAGTTGTGATGTGGTGTGGCACTTACTTGTAAATGGGGAACCCAGTGTATGTGCTGCGAGCTCCCCCCCACCCTTGCTTTGAGGCTGCAACACATCCAATTCAGTGTAATTCAATTTCCGTTGTATAGCACCAAATCACAATAGATGTTATCTCAAAGCATTTTACAGAGACCTGTGAATATTGTGGTGAGCAAGTACCTGGCAACAGTGGAGAGGAAATAAAACTCTTACTATCCAAAGAAACCTTCAGCAGTCAAGGCCACATGCCTGCACTGGTCGGGTTGGGAAGGAGGGTAAGGGGGAGAGAGAGACAATCTAGGAACAGGTGTATAGGAACTTACCACTGCTATGGGCATGGTTATATGGTAGATTTACATGCCAACCAATGCCCGCTAGTGGTGTAGACTGGGCAGCAATCACAGAAATTGAGGAAAGCAGAGCCATTTTCCCCTGTTAATATGATGTAGATGAAGAACTGAAATAACTGGCATGGAAGGATCATTGTGTCTTTACTGTGGTATAAATTAAACGGCGTAGATTGAGTTATTCAGATTGACAGGTACACAGACTAAAGAATGAATGATGAGTTCTCACGGAAGATAAAGAACATGCCACAACTGCAGTGGAAACTAAGAGATGTGCTAGCTCGTGGTAGCGCAACAGTGCAAGTGAGCATGCAGCAGAAGCAAGAGATCTCTTATAATATGAGAAGAGTAAAATACATTCTGCTTCATTGTGACTGTGGCAGGACAAATTAGAATATGGCGGGCCACCACAGTGAACAGATGAATAGGAAACACCGGCGTTGTTGATCAGAAAAAAGGCTAAACTTGCTAGCTATAGATTAAGTGTATTTTATCAGATTACTTGAATTGGCGGGCTAATAATTAACATGAGATTAATTTATTTGCAAAGATATCTGAAACATCTGATCACAATGTAAAAATAAGCATTAACATAATTTTCCAACAACACTGAGTCAACGCCAACTTCAACTAATAGCTTCATCAGTCACAAACCTGCAACAACGAGCTTGTTCCAGCCGTGATCGCACAACATTCCATTTTTAATTGTGTTGTGAGTATTTGGTTGTGTTGTATTTTTTCTATTTGTTGTGCATGTGTTGATGCATTGATTTCTGCATTTGCATGTGCTTTGTCTATTTGCATGTGTTTAGTTAGGCTGCGGTACATTGAGCTTTCTGGGCCACCGTATAAAACTGGCTATTTATTTCACGTTGTCATTATAGGGAGTCTAGTTATTTCATATCCATATGGCTATTATCATATACTTCATATCAACAATTTCAACCACACCTCCTCACTATAATTTCTGTCCTAGTGTTACTCAGAGTTGCTTCGAGAACTTTCCTTAATCCCTCCAAAACTAAAACTCCTTGCTAGAAATGTTGAGGCTATAAATTGGGAGCTTTCTGAGAGTACTCCCAGAATGTTTGTGAATACGGTCCCCGGATTACAGCGCTACAAATGAGACACACTTGATATTAATCTGACAGAGCAGTTCAAACATCCTGCGAACTGAATATTTATCAGTCGCAGTTTATTTCAGGCATGGGACCCTTTCATCACAGAGCTGTAATGAGATCCGTGTGCATTCTCATAATTAATAAACTAGATGATCTCCGAATCATTCGGAGCCTGATGTAAATGCTATCAATTATCTGTCTGGGTGATTCCTCAGTCTTAAGCAAACTAGAAATTTCACCAGTCAGACAAGCTTAATGGGACGTGGAGACATGGCTGGGGTGTGCATGAATGCGTTTTAACAATGTGAGACTTGTGATGGGATCAATGAGACGCCTGCTTCTCTGCAGGATGAGGATTCTCTACAACGAGGCAGGGGGCTCAGCAAAGAGCAGTGCATCTACCTGCTGTCACTGATGCAGAATGACAAGCTCAGAGTGACATTTCCACATGTATCCTTCCTCCAGCCCTGCGGTACCTTCATGTGATCTGCTGCCCCTCAACTAGTATTGTGAACACTGCAGCGCTGCATGGTGTTGGACTGCGGTTTGGTCTGTGGTTTGCTTTGATGTAGACAGTCAAGCGGAACAATAAATCCCTTCCAGCAATTAAGAAGAAAAAAAGTGCACGGCTGAGTTGCTCGGTGATGGTTTTATATTGCTGTGAGGTGCAGCAAGCAGCCAACACTGATGCATTTGTATCAGAAGGATTAGGGCTGGTTACCACTTGAGATTTGTGGAGGTAAATGTGGTTTCTAAGATTACGGGGGTCAAAACAGAGCCTGTGTCTCTTTGCCGTATGTGTGTGTGTGCCCCTGTGTGTGTGTGTGTGCCTTTGTAAGACAAAGACACAGACAGAAATAGAGAGTGTGTGTGTGTTTTTGCATGCATTAGCGAGACAAGAGAGAGCTCCTTGAGGCAACCTGCGCATCTTTTATCACATCTTTAATTAATTGAAGCCCATAATAGAAGCTGCTGCAATTCCACTGAATAGACACAGCTGAATGGAAACCAGGCAGGGATGAGGAGATACTCTTATGTTCATTTTTCTTTTTTTGTCTATCCTCCCATGCCATTCCACAGTCATCTGCATAAATACAACATATTTGCAGCGACTGTCAATCTTTGCGTTGATGATGACACATGTTACCACAGAGAGAGCTGTCGGTTGTTCAAACTGTGATGAGTCATTGATGCTCACTGTTCATCTCCGTCTCTACCTTGTCTCCTCAGGTTTTGGTCTGTGGCGGTCTGCCGTGAAACCACCATGGTCCCCCCGTGGTCCCCCAGACTCCTCCTGCTCGTGCTCGCCCTCGTCCTTCAAGCGTGCCTGGCGTGCCCCCCCGGCTGCCGCTGCTACAGCCTCACAGTGGAGTGTGGATCTCTGGGGATCAAAGAAATCCCGCAGGGCGTCCCTTCGTTCACAGAGGTCAGTCGGCCGATCGACAATGAGCAGGAGCTGTCAGTGCACTGCAGCTGACCCCCCCCCCCCCCCCCGCTCCCTTCACATCAGTGATTTTTGTATCAGTTGACTTCCTCTTTGATCTGCTCTTATTAGCCTAAATTTTTTGTGTTTAATCAATTCGCCGTGACCCTCTTTGATGTAAGCCTGAGGGAGGAGCTGTGCCGTCGGCTGTGTAATTATTTATTCGTGCTCAGAAAATGACTCTCACACGTCCCTATGATCATCTGTTGAGAAGATGTTAAACATCACACCGTCTTTTCCTCTTGGGTACAGGCCCCCCAACATTACTGCAGCTTATTAATATTAATGGGTAGCATGTACCGCATAAATTGCTCCATTAACCTCATTCAGTAGGTCTATCTCTTCCATCATACTTTACCTGATGGCCAGTGTGAGCTTCTTTGAAAACATCACCAATGATTGCACTTTATTGATCAGGAGACAGCTTTTCATTGTGGATAAAAGGCCGAAATAAATTCTTATGTAACTCCAAGTTGACAGGGTTTTTCTGCAGCATTTGGCAATATGACCGAACCACAGAATAGGAAAAATTCTGCACAGATACATTTGTAAGTGCTGCTAATGTATGTTGCTGATAAATTGTTCTACCTCTGATCACCACACGGCCCTGTTCACCTCCTTCCATTAAACAAACATCACATCCTTTCCTCTGTTTCCCTAATGCAATCAATTTGTGATTGCGGCACTAATTTAATTCCCCCATCCCTCCCCTGAAGACCATCTTCCTCCAGGACAACGCGATCGTGCAGATCCGTCTTCAGGACCTAACTCGTCTCGGCAGCCTCCATTACCTGTACCTCCAGAACAACAGCATCTCAGCACTGGAGCCCGGAGCCTTTCTAAGCCAGGGGCAGCTACTGGAGCTGGCCCTCAACGGTAACCTCATCCACCTGGTCACCCCTGACATGTTCCGGGGTCTGGAGCACCTCCGGATCCTCTACCTGGCAGGCAACCAGATCACTCGAGTCCAGGACCAAACCTTCAGGGGACTGCAGGTTGGTGCATGTGAACTGGTATAAAAGGGACAGAGGAGTGGATGGCAAGAATTAATGCACATTTTTGGGTTAAGCATTTCAACATCTTAACCCTAATCCTTTTGGTAAAGCGAAAAAAAGCTTGGATTTTGTGAGAAAAGCCAAAGCAATTCCAATATGGGACGGCTTTTTGTGGATTATATAGCATGACGTCTGCGACTGTAAATCCAATACATGACAGCATGTCTGACTAATCCCTACAGTACAGACTGCAGTGTTTCCAAAGGGGGGGTAGGGGTCAACATTGTGTCAACAGTACATCCTGTGGTACGCCCAATGGCCCGTCTGACCATCTCGAGAGTAATAATAGCCTGCAGTTGGTCTGATATCAAGATACAAAAAATCCATTTAAAGCTAGTTACATCTTACTTTCTGTCTCTTTCTCTTCTTACCCTCTGTCTTCCTCTGGCCTTGAGCTGCAGCAGCAGCTTGATGTACTTACTCGCCACGAGACTCCACTTCTTGTATCTGTCATTTCCAATTAAAAGTGGTCTGCAGAAGTGTGTAATTGCGATCGCCACTGCAATGTCATGAAAACGCTGGACTGAGTTGGGAGGAATTGAGTCACTCCTCTCTTCATATTTGACATTTCTATTCCTCCTCTTTTGACCTGGATCTTTCACATTTTCCCTCCTCTGCTGCTGTGTCTTCTTACTATCTGCAGCGTCTGCAGGAACTCCACCTGCAGGAAAACAGCATTGAGCTGCTGGCAGAGCAAGCCCTGTCTGGCTTGTCATCTCTGGCTCTGCTGGACCTCAGCAGAAATCACCTCCGCACCCTGGGAGCATCTTCCCTCAGACCGCTTGTCAGCCTGCAGGTGCTGCGTGTCACAGGTAGGACAGAATTCCTGCAGCACATTATGTCTTCCCGTAATATGACATAATCCTCTAAGATTGAATTGAATGCTTCCACACCACAATTCTGAAGAACTGTCAGTGCCTAAGTCTGTCAGAGCACTGCATTTCTCACACAGCACACAGACTGATTTCCTGGGAAATTACCTGCACTTACACATCTTTTACATTTCAATAGCTTTCATCCAAAAGTAGTCCTTGAATGAGAACGAAAAGTCCCTCTGAAACATTTCTAAGGATTATATTGGAAAAAATAATTTCTTCACTTTTTGACTCCATTCTTCTCCTCCAGAGAATCCTTGGCGCTGTGATTGCGCTCTTGCTTGGCTAAGAACATGGATCAGTGAAGACGGTCAGCGACTGCTGAGCTCTGCTGAGCAGCGTCAGCTGATGTGTTCAGAACCACCTCGCCTCTCCCACCTCAGCCTGGTGGAGGTGGCTCCCAACAGCCTGGTCTGCATCCCCCCTGTGGTTCAGCTGGAACCCAGTCACCTGACTGTGCGACTAGGGGAGAGTCTCAGAGTCTCCTGCCAGGCCTCAGGATACCCTCAGCCTCAGGTGACCTGGAAGAAAGCGTCCCATGGCAAGGCCCAGTTATCCCCTCGAGGACTGGTTCAAGAGCTGGGACCCAACGGTGAGCTCTTCAGGCCTGGAGCTGGAGGAGTGGTGACTGCCCTTCCCAGTGGTGGAGGGATTAAGGTGGGAGGTGTTGGTGGGATCCATGGACTGGTGCGTGGAACTGAGGAGGGTGGAGAGAGGGACAGCTTTGACCCGGACATGGGCAGTGGCATGTTGTTTCTCAGCAATGTGACTGTATCTCATGCTGGACGCTATGAGTGTGAGGCCTGGAACCCAGGTGGTGTAGCCAGAGTTACCTTTCACCTAGCTGTCAACATGTCCTCTTCTTCATATTCCACCCAGTTCTGGCCTCGTTTGAACTCACACTCCTTTGTTTCCTCTTCGTCTAACTCCTTCTATCAACCAGATGTTGTGGATGTGAGTCAGGAGCCGCTGTATGAGCAGGACAGCATGGACTTTAGCGCTCTGGGCCCTGCGACACAAACCGCCATTGCGATTGGCATCTCCTTGCTGGCACTCACTGCTGTTCTCCTCCTGATTATGATCTACACTCGCCACCAGCAGTTTCAGAAAGAGGAAGGGGGTTCCTACTGTACGAGTAAGGAGGAGAGCATCCTTTACGTGAACGACTACTCTGATGGACCCACAACCTTTGCCCAGCTGGAGGAGTACCGTGACGACCATGGCCATGAGATGTACGTCCTCAACCGAGCCAAGCCCGTTTTGGGGTCCACCTCATCCAGGTGTCCCATGATGAGTGGGTTCGTTCAGCAGAAAGGGATGAAGGAGGCACTGCTGGACCACGAAATGGTGCAAACACTTACCAGATCGGGGGGAATGGGGCTTCGCAGAAACCCAGCAGACGGAGGAGAAGGGCCCCTGACAACGGACCCGGAGGAGCTCTTCCTCAGCCAGAGTCTCCTCTTCGGATCACAGGTTGCCTACGAGATTCACTGCTAAGGGGTCATAATTGTGTTCTGACACAAAACAATAAGTTGATGGACTTAATTAAAGACAATGAAGAAAATATTGTGAAGTAATTGCTGTTTGGTCTTCAACAGAGGGGAGAATGTCAGTTAGTGGTTGCTTAGGGAAACCTGGATCACAATGAGCCTCTCAGAGATCCTCATCTCACGGATTGTACAACATTAAGATGAGAGTGATGAACTGTGGAAAAATAACAACTGAATAATCCCTTTCTGTCTCCACATCAACCCTTTAGAGATAATTATAGGTGGCTAAGCTTATCAGAAAGGGTTACGGATTAAAAACAGCCTTTCATATTTTGTACTTACGATTTCTTTCAGGCTTTGTGTGTTCTGTCTGTGTTCTGTGTAAATATGATAATAGAGCAAATTTTCACTGTGAAGTGCAGTTGTTGTTTTGTGGTCCCTGTCGCAGATTAGAATTTGACCTAAATGAATCTTACTGAAACTGCATAGTCATTCTTCATATGAGTTAGCGGGCGACGGTGGGTGGATTTGTTTAACGAGGTTCATTTTGATGCAGCTGCAGGTCTTTTTTAAACAATTTGTTTCTGCCGTAGCATTGTTCTCCTTGATGTTAACGTTTCATGTTGTTTGGTACCTATTTGTCCAAACACTAGGAAATAACATGCCTATTGTCTGAGCTGGAATCGCTGGTGGAATTAACTGCATTAGCATCAGTTTGTAAAAACCATTTACATTTGTGTAATTATTGCAGGATTTGTCTTTTGGTTTCTACATAATAAAAATGTATTTTAAAAGATTCAACGTTTGATTTCTTACAAGGTCAAACGGCTGCTTTCACAGAGCTGTTCTGTTCTGCTTAATCAAACTGTGCTGTAAAAGCATTTTTTTATCTTTCTCTTCAACTCATGAGATGTAGCAGTGGGCACCAGTCGTTGCTTAGAAGTCAGTCTCTGGGAGGGTCATGCTTCACAAAGTCTTGATTGTTACTCTCTGCTGCTTAGCACTGTGCTCTCGGGTGAGCTTTCAGAGCTCCTGATGGACTAAGGTAGGAGAGTAATGTTTTGAAATCTATTTTGAAACATAAAATAATCTGCAATTCAAACCAAGACCAAGAACTGTATTGATTCTTACTCAAAAGCATATCAATATTCTTTTTAAAATTCCTCCTATTTCAGTTTGTTTATACAATTTAATTAGAATCAGAAATCCTAACAATTCTCGAACAGTTCCCCATCACATTCTAATATTTTATTTATAATTATTGCAGCAAATTGGTATGATAGTTGTGTTAAACACTGGCGGCTCTAGAATTTTTCGAAATTAGGGGGCATCAAGGGCATTAAATCTAGACAGGGAGGCCAATTATATGTTCAACATCCATGCAAAACCATTCATGTTCGCTCTGTAGCTTGGAGCAAGCAACTCCTCATTGAACATAATTAGAAAATTAACAATTGTCATATTTATTGCCTGAAGTAATCAGATTTCAGCGGGGGCCAGTGACCCCCTGGCCCTGTGCCTTGATCCGCCCCAGGTAGTACACCATAAAAGAATGAAATATTTTCTGTCCATATTTTGGTGAATATCTAAACATATATACCCCTGCAATTCATAGCAACACAGACAACACGAATACAAATTGAGCCAGCTTCCTGTGGAGCGATAATTTGGAGAGATGTTTTTCTGTTTGCGATTATGGAAACTTTTATGAAAATTTCAGATGACTTTCAGTGCAGAGAGTCAACAACTGTATCCTCTGCACAGACAGCTGAGCTAATACCAGGGACAAAAGTAGAACATTTCACAAACAGTGGGGGAAAAAAAACAGCGCTGTTTCTAAGCCCATCACAACACCTCCTTAGCACAGCTGAAGATGGAAAATCCAGACGTTCTCACACAATGAATTGTGAAACATTCTTATTCCAGTTATCCCATGAGGCAAATCGATTTCTTTTCTGCCTATCTCATTAAATGTCCAGCGCAGCCCTGCTTTTACAATTGTTGTCATATCCTCATTGGATTTTGGTGAAGCAGACGTTGCTACTTTCTCTCCCAAAAGGGAGAGAAAAACACAGAAACACGACAGAGAAGATAGTACGGTAATCCTGCTGTAGATCCAAACATGGTAGCTCCAAATGCACAGTGTTTGTTGAGACTGAAAGCTTGGCTCTCATTTATGGATGTATTTTGTCCAACTCGTATATCATTTAATCTATGCCTAGTGTAAAACAAATGTTGTTTTGGTTACAAAGTGTGCACCTCCTCTCCACTACAAATTAGTTTCACAAGATCTTCACCAGTAGACCTTTGGGCATGAGCTGTTGATTAGAGACGTACAAAACTGACAGCCATTATGCAAAAGTAATACTTGTGATAGCAGATGAAACGCAGCATATTCTAACCGTTTCGAAAATACACTCTTTATGAGTTCTTTACTGTCAATTATCCAACCTTTTTTTGATGCAAAAAGATTTTGAAAACACATTTTATGAGCTGTTTTTGAAATCAGAATACATTTGAAAGGCTTGTCAGGGATATTACTCTTTTGCTCTCGGGTTTTAAAACCATTCAGTGACAGTCAAGCAGTGTCTTCAATATAAAAATGTGAACTAAGACTAAGAAGAAATAAGAAGCTAGAAAATGTAACACAAAGTCAGCAGCCCTGTAGAGATTTTACTGCAAGGTGTTTTTATCAGATTTCCATTTTTAAACCCAAAGGCAGGCTGCAGCCCCATCAATCAATATGTGAGGACGCAGCAAAGAATGAGAGCTGATGTTTTCATACTGATGGTGCTCTGTATCTACTCACCTTCTTTCTTTCCAGGATCTGTTGTCATCTCTCTTTGAACTTGGTTCGATACAAGGGAATGAATTTTTGTATGAGGTCAAATATAAAATATCTGAGACTGAATAATTCATGCGTTTCCACCTGGCCTCTTCAGTGGCTTTTCATAAAAGACAGATTTTGTTCAAAATTCAGTATAATGTTCAGTGGCTCTTGCTTTGTGCAAAGACGGGTCCTTGGCATTTTATTTTTGGAGCTTTGATGCTATGCTGAGTGGTGTTGAAATCATGTTAGGTTCTTCAAGGTATCTATTCATATTTTAAAGTGTAATTAAAATCAAATATAGTCCAGGGCAGAAAGCAAATGAATGGAATAAATATGTGCAGCTGCAGAAAGTGTAAGACAAAGAAACAACTACTATCAATCACTTTGTGTGGTATAGTCTCACAGTAATAATATGTTTCTCAAGGACCTGTGTCATTATAATCCCCATTAAAATGTACAGTTTCCCTTAAATGTAGAATTTCATCCACAAAGGCATGAATGATCGACGTGCAATTGCTCACCCTGCATCACAGGACTAAAAGCCGGTTCAAGTCAAAAGTATATTTTTTAAGCCAACAATGAGTCTGTCAAACAGACAGCCGATAGGAGCACCTCGCTCTTTTCTTCCTCTCAGAAAGCCTACAGGGCCGGCAGAGCCCTGTGGAGAGAGAGAGAGAGAAAGAAAAGACGTCAATGAATCATGCTGAACCGAGTGTCTTGCTGATATCTGCAGAGCATTTCCATCCTCCTCGGTTGTGCTTTCTCTTCTAATGGCTCTGAGTCCTTCACAACAAAAATATCACAGTAATTGGTCACCTGAGGAAAAGATCGTTTGGAAGTGAGAGCAAAAACATATTTTTATGAATTTAGCAATGCGTGTGCAATCACAATCACAAAAGACCTGTGAGAGGAGAAGCAGGCGATTCTGGAGAGAGAGTGATGAAGAGCCACTACTCACTGATTGAATCCAGAGGAAATATGTTGTGGAAGTATACGGATACTGTTTCCTAGCTTTAGCAAAACAAAACTAATAATATTAAACAGTGTTAAAGAAACCACATGAACAGAAGAGATTTACCTTAAATTTGTAGATAAGCCACCAAAGAAGGTAAAATTATCAAGCATTTCCAGTTATGTAGCAATCAAAATAATCCAACTGTGCTAGCAAACTTGGGTATTTAGGTCTGTAATATGTAATAAATGTTATATGTTGTACATACAAAGGACAAATAATGAGAAAGCTAATAACTTATGTTGCAGCTGCAAAACTAACATGCACAGAGGACGAGCTGGTTTCCCAGAGCTAGCACACCAGCTGTGGACAAAGTTACTGACAACTCTCCAGCTTCAACAGCTAACATCACATTAAGAGTGACAGACAGTATGAATAATGTCCGTGGGAAATGTTGCTTGCTAACTAAGTTGTTGCGATTTGCTAATACAAATGGATACTGACCTTGGCTCTGTCAAACAAATATAATGTTACCCATGTGTCGAGCAGAAAAAGAGCAACAACGGTCTTCATGAACTTTCAACCTTCCGGCTCTCTCAACCGTGGTGAGAGTTGCCATCAAGGAAACCAGAACAAATACTGACTAACCCACACAATAATGCTCAGTCTACACTGTTGGAAAGCATTAATGCAGATCTTAGCCTTTAGCATTTCGTTATCAACTTTGAACTTCTGACCTTCTTCACTTTGATTGATGCTCAGCCTCCTACTTGACAGGGAAATTACCTTGTGGAGTATATACACAGCCGGCACACCGCTGATGGTAGACGATGCACTCACCTTAATGTTGCTGCTGGTTTCTCATCTGCAGTCCCAATCAATCTTTTTCAAAACTCTGCACAACGGTAAGGGTAAACTGCTGGCTCACCTTTCCATGTGGATCCTGAATTGTCACTATCCATTTGCCTGATTCACCGCCTCTGGCACTGTTAGATGGTATCAAGCCACAATAATTTCAAATGAACACGTAGGACCTGACAGGCGGTGATGATATAGGGGATGAGTTTAGCTAACGGGGCTGTGTTGGTTTGTCAGAAAGAAAAAACCTGGTAACAATTGCACAGTATATGTCAAATATTGGATGTGGGGTTGAAGCGTAAAACTGGATGCAGTTATTAATGTTTCCTACTGCATTATTTTCAGTAGACTGTTGATATAGTATTTGTGAAACCTCTATGTGTTGTAAAGACATAGATGTAATGTGCAGCATGTGTCCTTTATCCTTCACCGTCACGGTGGCTGCTTCTCCCCATCATCCCTCAGCAGGTGAGAGTCACATGTGAGCGGCTGCACGATTTTGTAAACCTCGTCAGCAAAGTACGGAGCCAATGAACACTGAACAGTGATGATGCATTCCTCTTCCTCTACTCATTTTGAATGCCTATTTTGTTTTTTAGGAGGAACAACAGTCTTCATGATGGATCACTGACATTTCTGAGTTCATCTGCTTCTAATGTGATTTGAAAAAGTTTGATAAGACTTAGAGAACTGTTGGGGAAGGCCCAGTGATCTGACTTAGAACAAAGAGTCGTAAAACCTTAGATTCGCCTCAGGAGACCCCTTACATTTAAAAATCCAGCATGGAGATCTTATCTCCATGTGAGAGAAAATCACTTCCTGGGTCCCCACTGTAAGCCCGCCCCTGGGGGCCAAATCCTGACAACTAAATTGGCCGGGGGCCACACTGACCCCTGACCCCTCCTCCCAGGGGGGAGTCACCTGGAACATGACTTAAAAAGGCTGAGCTCCCAGAAACCTTTCTCTTTTTTACTCAGATGCCCAAGCTACCACAAGACCCCTAGGGGTCTTAATAGTTAACTCGGTATTTTTAAGAGACTCTCTTTGTCCTCTCTCTTTTCCACCCTACTCAAGTTGCTAGGCCTCCCGAGGCTTTACCAGACGACTCAGTAAACTAATGGAGGCGATAAGACATTTATTTGAATTCATTTCATTTTATTCTTTCATCTTAGTCGACGTTTTATTTTGGAAAGGACTTTTCCTGTTTTAACTTGAAGGACCGAAACAGGAAATTACTCGCGGAACGATCTCAGACTGTTTCATTTTCCACACGGACTTTACTTTTATTCTTTCTCCACACGATCTACAACGGCTACAAGCAGCCGCACGTTCCTGTGAGGCAGCACGATCTCCGCTGCTACCGAAGAAGACGAAGCCTCATCCCGTCACGGAGCACGACGGATCCGCTCCGGCCCAGCTGCGGTGCTCATGGGAGCCCGCCTGAGAGACTTCAAGCTATTCACTGAACCTCCGGGAGATTCGCGCCAATGCGCATGCAACCCACAAAATCACAGTAAGAGGCTTATGTTGTCTGGGCAGATGCCGGCCACTACTCCGAGCCGCTACTTCCGGTTTCCGGTTTGATGGCAATGTTTTTGTGTAACAGTAAATAGGGCCGCGAGAAGCGCCTCCGCCCGCACTGTTAATGTCTGTGTGAGTCTGCAGTGATTTCACCCATCAGAACCTCGGCCCACAACGTTCGCTTGAGGGCTGAGGAGTGAATCACTGTTAATCTATCTCTGGCGTATTTTTAAGAGCTTCTTTGAACTCTCCTTACATGTTTTCTCTCTCTCTCTCTCTCTCTCTCCTTCTAAACCGACCTATACACACTTCCGATCTGTATTTATAATACAGTTCATGTCACATAGTTAAATCTATGCTTAGAGAGGCTGAACACATCTGGAAACCATTCGGCCCCCAAAGCCAAGCAGAGATAAGAATTCTCTTTGTCTAAAATTTCCTTTGTGTATTTCATGTGACGACCACCAGTGTGAGCTCCGGCCACATGGTGTCATTAACATAGACTCCATCTTGAATAACGCAAGTTAACCCACCATTTTGAGTCTATTATTGCCACGCCTCCGCTCTCTCTCTCCTCCCATCCTGGCTCTAAATTCATAACGGCTCCGCCATCTTGTTTTGTAGTCAATCCGCCATTTTGAGAGTTTTTAGGCCTTGATTCCACGAATCATGATAGGCCGCCATCTTAGATGTGACTGCGTCATCGCCACGCCCCCTTCCTTTTCTCTCTCTCTCTCGCTCTCTCTCACACACACACACACACACACACACAGACACTTTGATAGACACAGACAGATACACACACACAGAGACACATAGATGGACCAGAGGTTACATGCGTGTTCTAAATTGTGATAAGCTGCTGTTGTTATCTTTGAAATATGGGAGTTTGTTAATATGATAAATCATTAAATAACACTAACTTTATTTCACATACACACACATAGACACACATACACAGAGAGACACTTTGACACAGACACACAGAGACAGACATACATAGGTAGACTGCAGGTTTTACATGTATTTTCTAAATTGTGATAAGTGCTGCTGCTGTGTTTATCTTTGAAATATTGGAGCTTGTTAAAATGATAAATCATTGAATAACATTATAACTTTATTTCCCCTTTTTAATAAATACTTTTGTAATTAAAGTATCTGTAGTCTGTGATTATTTGTGCATAAGTGTGTGAATACAGCTGGATTATGATTGCCTGTGCTCAAACTTAGAAGCCTTCACTGTTTATTAAGTAATCGTTAATATTAAAATATTGACATTATTAATTTGACATTTATCATTATGAGACTGATAATTATAGCTTGAGATCGTTGGTCCCTGGAAACCAGGGTGGTGCCCCCCCTTTCTCAATTATTAATATAGATAGTATTATTCTTAAATTGATAATTTTATTGTTTTTGACTAATTATTTTCATTATTCTTGGTTGATAACCTTATCATTGTTAATTGATAGCTTGTACTTTCTAATTGATAATTCCTATTTGCTCATTAGTGGTTTTATTGTTATTTGATTACTGATCATCTTCAATTAATAATTTAATTATTTTTGATAGATAATTTTTATTATTTTAATAATCATATTTCATGATTATTAATAATTAGCCAACGTCAAGTCTACTCGTATTGCACAACAGAACAGTCCCTTTTTCCACAGTATCATACAATCCTTCAATAGAGGCATTTGCATTGAAATAAGAAAAAATGGACAAGACAGCAGCAACAACCTTGCATATAAAAAAGTTTACATATATAAAACCATTTTACATCCAGTTCAGTTATTGAGGTGGCCCACCCAATTACATGCAACTAATTTGATATGTATACTCTAGTAATAATTTGCGAATAACATTTTTTAAAGATTTAAAACAGTGTTGGAATCAGAATTAGAATCAGAATTATTTTAATTGCCAAGTATATTTACACATACAGGACATTGCCTTGGTGTGGTTGGTGCATTGGATATAAAACAACAATCGGACATAAAACAACAATATATACAGTAAGGGTTGGTGCTGGGTTATGTAAAGTGGTAATGTATATAGAAACAAACCCAGATAGAATGACAACCTAACTGTGCAGGTTATACTAAAATACTAAATCTTTTGCCACATCAGCTCCACAAATTCATAAGAACCCATGTGGGTTACGAAGGGCAATCTAGTTTGATTTTGGTGACACCCTGACTTTTCTTCTTGCACTAGCTGGTTCTCGGAGAAATGCCTCTTAAGATCCTCACAAAAAATCTGAAGGTCATTGAAAGCACGATAGCACGCTGACATTAACGGTTTAGCTATTTAGCTAGACGGCTACACCCAAGTACTGACTTGCAGTCTTGTTAGTACAGATTATAAAAGTTGTCCTATCCCTAACGCAAAACAGAAGGAGGTAGATTTAGAGCATCACAAACAGAAATAATATACTTAATACAACTGAATGTTCTATAATGATACAAAGGAATGCTTCACTGTATTGCTGCAGCAAGAAAGTGAAATAGGAGCAGAACAGAAAGTGCATTGACCCAGAAAAAATTAGGCCCCTGCTGAGCCCAGGCTGGACTCATGATAAGTCAGCACTGAAAATGACTCTGTGTTTTTTTTGTCCTTTCGAATGTGACATTAAACCCATACTTTGGAGGCATCATCAGCCTCTAAATTGCTAAACTGAACTAAATATTCCCTTATGCACTCAGAGCAGGTGAAACAAACAGCATTACATTGCACAGTGTCAATGGTGCCATAGAAGCATGAAATAGATATTGATCCCTGTGTGCGATTCTTATTTTTTCAGCATTTGGTCTCTTGCAGGGGTTGTTGATGAAGTCATACAAACAGTCAAGCAGCTTACAAATATCCAACCTTATTCTCATAGATGTTTAAGAGAATTGCAGTTTAAAAGCACAAGATTTGTCAAATTAAGTGATTGTTAACAAGATGTTAATTTATTGAAAAGTTGTAAGGTAGGTTTGCTAAAAAGATAACAATTCACAGTGTTTATTTTTATAAGTATGTAAAAATAATGTATATTAGCAAAAAAATAAAGTATGTTAGCAGGACAGATCTTTTCAGAGTGTTTGTGTTTATTTATATGCAAATAACTAACATCAAGGATTATTGTATTTTTATATAATTCTGAAATCTAAAATGATCAGTCAGGGCCTTGATGGTAATTGTATCAAATTGGCAATGTCATATTCTATGGCCTAGAGAAAAAATTACGATCTTTAATATTTATAAAGTTCAATGAAAGGCTTAACAGATAATTGATTGCTCTCATTCAAGGATACTTTCAAGGGTAAACACTTCTGTCTCTGAATATGGAAATCAGCTGTGCACTAGTGTTATAATTTATAGATTTCAAGGTTGTCTTCTTCCAAAAACACAGTGAGACACAACAACTCATTTGAAAATTGTTTCCATTTTATCCATCCATTTGAATTTCTACTTGTATATTGCATGTCTGCAAGAAAAAGAAACACGCCTAAAGCTTTCTTCTTTTTTCTTAGAATCTAGAGATATTTAGTGACAAATGCACAAGGCTTCTGTTCATGTTCAGTGCCCATTGTTATCAGGGAACATTTTCTGCAGATGATGAGACCGAAATGCTTCTTGACCCAGTTGGACCACATTGCAGGAATACCGCTCCATGCAGTGACATTTAAAATCACAATCCTCACTGTGGAAGGAGCTGAACCCTGACGTGGCCCCATCAGTAAATGTTTAAAAGAGAATGTTTTCCTCTGGCATTTTCCATGACTGTTTCAATAGGTAGACAATCATTCTGCTACTATTAAAGAAATCCCGCTCAAACTGAAGTATATGTCAGAAGAGCCTAAATTGAATGTCTTTTATAATTATATATATATATGGCATATATACAATCATAGCTTTAACATTAACCCTCTTCCAATAATCAGATGTCTGTGACTTTTAGAAAATTGTTATGACATTTAAAGACTGAACACATATTGAGTGTTACCCTTTACTCTAACAATGCATGTGACAAAAGTGAAATATTTCAAATTAAAGTGACATTAAAACTTCCTCATTTGTAAATGCATTTTTAAGTAAAACAACTGTCTGTTTTAATGGCATGAGCTGCTGAGAACATCTTGACATCTTTCTAAAAGATCGTACATTATCACTGAGAGTCTCTTTAATTGTTTTTTGTCATGTTCTGTTAACATGTGAGCATTTGCAGGGTGTTTTCTGGTGTCCATCAGGGATTAATCTTAAGTCATCTTTAACTGCCAGTTTGTTTTCTAAGATCCATCCAAACAGAGTAGTAGGGCTAAATAAAAATTAAAAAAACTAATTAAAAATTTCACTTTTTGATAATCTTGCTTTTGCATTTTGGGTCTACCAGGGCTTTTGTGTAAAATTTTAATAATTTTAACAAAGCAGTCATTTCTACACAACTCACAATGCTTATATAAGAACAGATTTTCATGAAAACCATCATCTCTACCCTCAACCAAGCCATCATTGTTCCATTTGAAACAGATTTGAAAGGCCCTGAGAAACCATGTCCTCCTGCAGAGTGGAACTTCAGATCAGGGGCTTTTATGAATCGTTCATTCGGGCATGGATCAACAACGTCCTTGTCTTTTTCAGACAGTCGCCAGTGTCTTCAGTTCTATTGGTCCTTTATGAAGCCACTTATATCCGTCTCAAGGTTCTCCTCTGTTAGCTCATAGCTGTAAGAAAAATGGATATCATTATTGATATTACACTTTAATTCAGTATGAAAGTCTGAACACTGGGAACATAAAACTATGATGCATGTCAATCCTCAATGGAAGCCTTTACATTTCCAGGCAAATGTTATATTACAGTGTAAGTATGTTTAATGTTCATGTACATAGAATTCAAAATGAAAGGATATGTAGGAGTGAAGTTAATATAGTAGGTTTGATGTGAAGTAAGAATCACTAGGAGAAATAACAATTCATTCACGAGGCAGCTCAGACGTCGAAATCATATGTCGAGCACTATTTATCTTATGGGCATCACACTCAAAATGTTCGGAAATAGGCAACATGCAATGTATGAAAAAAACAAACCAGTTAATTTCAGATAAACCAGGGAGGATGAACATATTTAAAAAGCTCTGCACACAACGTCCAAACATTAAAAAGTGACAGTATATTGTAAATCTGTTTAAGGTGGGCTCACCAATGACGAGGAGTAATTCTGAAGTATCTCCACATTACCACAGGCCAAGCAAATGTGCATGTTTAGAAACGGGCACTGCACCAGTGTTAATAAAATGCAGTTTGTTGTTTCAGGTGATTTAGTGGTGTTAGTACTGCTTCGGTAAAGGCTTTATAAGTTTGTGTACAGACTGCACCATCCGCTGAATAGCAACAGATCTCAGCCTCTCTTGTTTCCTGTGGTCCGTAACGTTGTTATTCTCATCAAGCAGCTTCCTGATGCTCCAGTCAACTCAGGTCTGGAGGAACAAGAGTAGTGCAATATTTAATGGGGTCTCTGCGTGTGCGAGGCTCGGCCTTCAGACCGATGGACATGGTGCAGAGAGGAGTCGCTCATCCTTCAGCCCGGCCCTCCGTGATGCCTTATTATCTGCAGCAGCTGCGTACAAAGTGAGCACAGATGTATTGATTGTCACTGCCCTTAAATGGCAAGACTCCGGGGTTTGTGTGAATGCACGTAGAAGCAGGAGTTGAAATGCTTTTCAAACTGAGCGAAAATAGACGAAAAATCCGGGGATGTTTAAATTCTGCATTTGTCCCTGTGGAGCTCTGTGGTGACTAGCAACAGCCTCCTGCTTTTTCTTCACTTTTTTAAAAACTGAATATTTGCAGCGTCTGACCAGGATGGAAGGAATATATTTTTTGCATGAAGTGATTGAACACACCAGCAGTGCATAACGGAAAGGACGTATTTCACACAGGGTTGACCTCCATCTAGTGGCTAAACTGATTCCACTTGAAACGCATTAAGATTAATGACCTGTGACACACAAGACGATGGTGGAACTCAACTAACACCAGAGGGCCACAGAGAGGAAAGCTGAATAGAATATATTCCAAATATTCTTTAAAAGGGAAATTGGGGGGAAACTTTCTTAATCCTACACTAATAGCACCATCAAATCCTTGAATGCAACCTTCTAGTAATTTATATAGGTTTTCTTGAGATTATCTGGTAAGGTCCCCTGTATTCAACCTTCTCCATAAAACACTGGTAAAAACTACATATATGTACCATTTAAAACATTTTTAAGTTGACAAAAAATATAATGAAGAAAATGACTGTTAATGCTCTCCCCCTCTCCTCCCCCTCTCCCAATCAATCTCTCCTCTCTCCCCTCTTTTCCACCCATCTTCTCTCTCTCTCTCCATGTTTCTCTGCTCGCCCCAACCATTCAAGGCAGATGGCCGTTCACATTGAGTCTGGTTCTTCCACTTGAAAGGACGTTTTTTTTCCCCTCTGCACAGTCACCAAGGTGATTGATCATTGTTGGGTTTCTGTATGATTTAAGATGTCGACCTTATACGTAAAGTGCTTAGAAATCATGTATATATTATGATGTGGCGCAATACAAATAAAATTGAATTGATGAAAGAGTGCAATATAACATCTTGAATGACTTTAAAGAACAATTCATATGCAGGTACTGTAGGATGTAGTGCTGTGACTGGGACCCACATCTCTCTAATTTAATTGCAAAGGAGAGCTATAACTATATATGCAAGACTGCACTGGGAAAAGCTGCAGACAGAATCAGGCGATGGATTAAACAATACTTAAGACTGATGCTACAGTGCTAAAATAAGTTTAATGTAAGTTAAGAACAGACACAGTTAACAAAGGAACAAATAATGGCATTTAGAAGAGTCTTAATTTATTTTAGATATATATTTCTCAAGTTAAACTTCTTTTGCAGATCAGATAACTGCACAGAGCAGTTCAATCTTGGACTGTGTTTATCTAGCGTTTTCCTAGTATTATCGACAACTCAATCATTCACACAGCGCTACTATACGGAGCATTTTTCTATCACACAACATTCCTACACTGCACAGGAGTTCAGGGTCCAGCCCAGGGACACTTGGAATGCAGACCAGAGGAGCTGAGGATCGAACCCCAGACAACCGCTCTATCTACCGAGCCACAGCCACCCCCGTCTCTCATATGTACAGAGAGGAAGTCTGCCCAGATAAGAGTTATAAAAACATTTATACAGATAACATGGTTCGTTTCATTGACAGCAATCACCTGACAATGCAGAACAGTTTACTGCGGTTACAAAGAACAATTGTGGTGATTCAAAGCCAACATCAAATAAAAACTGGTGAACTGGATATTTCCTTAAAAGCCAGCAGCATTCTCAGCCTACGTGATCAAACAGACACTGAACAATTAATGAACAATTAATATTTGAAAATGTTTTCTTCTGAAGCGCATTCTTCTTTGTCCCATAATAAAACAAACTGCTCTTTCATTTCAGTCACAGACACGACCAAGCTCTGGTTGGTTAAACAGCTGCTTTGGTCGTCTCATTACTGTTCAGTCTACAATTCTTACACATCCTTTGAGGATCCATGCAACAACAGATAGTCCAAGCATGAAATGCAAAGCTGTTTCCTTCAGTTAATTTGTGAGCCTCTTATAATGTATTCAGTTTTTATTTGCTCACTTCTGTTTCAATCTCATAATAAGATCTCATCGCCGCGCTCATGTCATCAGCATTCACCGAAACTACTTTACTGTCAAGCAGACTGTATCCAAGCGGAAACATTAATTAGCCATTTCATTTTTGTCAGGACATAAACTGTAATTTGTGGAAACAAAAACTGATGATGCACTAACTGTTTACGCTCATGACGATTATTCAGTCACCCTGGACTTAGCTCCCTGCAACAGTTAGAAGAAGCTGTCTAATAATGTAAGGGTTTATTGTTTCTTGATTATCATGCTTGGTGTTAACCGCTGATGTAATTAATAACTAGAATTCTAAGATCTGTGAACTTCTGTCAGGGCTGTGGTCGGGAGTTTAGCCCGGATGAGTAAACACTCCAAAAAGGACAGAAAGTCTTGTAATCATGTCACCTATTAGGGTTATTGCTGAATTATAGTTTCAGAAAACTTGACATTGAATTCAATTATTTTATTTTTATGTAAAATATTCCAAGAAATGTTCCCTGAAAGATAAATTACTTATGTCTTAGCTTTTATGTTGCCCCAGTTCTACATCAAAGTTAACAACTAGCTCGTAAAACATAATCAACCATTTAGGAACAGAAATTTCAGAAAGGTAAATGTAGACTGAATATTGGATTTATCGGGGAAACACTGCAGTAGATTATTAGGCACAGACATGAAGAATCTGAGAATGAAGATTATTTTTTTTTTTTTGTATTTCAAGAGTAAAGTGGAAATATTGAAAATTAAGTTGAAATGTCGAGAAAAAAGTTGAAATCTTGAAAATAAAGACAAACTAAGTGAGAGGTAGATATCTTTAAAGTTGAAATGTCCAGAGTAAGATAAACTCTGTCTAATCCAGTTAGGGTTGGAGTGATTGACAGCACCTGTGAAGAGCCACAACCTCTTCTACGTCCTAATACTGATACATGACCACACTGTGTTTATGTGCTAAAATAGGAAGCATGTCCTTGTTCCTAAAACTGAATCAACACAAGTCATAGTCACATTTGCTAGTGATTGTGTTTGTATTCTTAAAAGCTTTACTTTATCTGGAAATTTCATATCTATTTTCAACATTTTTACTTTACTTTTCATGTGCAAATAATAAAAAAAGCACCTCCAGATTTAGTTTTTCTCAAGTCTGATTGTATTTACCTGTCGTCAAGACATCAGCGCTATTCAATATGCTAATGTTGCTTCACATCTGCTGTATGTGGTGTAATCCTACAAATACTGTGAAACTAAAAGGTGATAATGTGTCCTTGTTTCTGTTGCCCTCAGGTGACCAACATTTCAAGCAAAAAACTTTTTACACCAGGCTGTTAGGTAATTTGTGACTAAGGCCTTTGCCATCAATTCAATTTAGTTATATTTGTGTAGCGCCACATTAAAAGATGCATATTTCAAGGCACTCTACACGCTTTCAGGTTGAGACCCTTAAATTATAGACAAACAAAACCGTTCCTACAAGAGCAAGCACTTTTGCTACTGTGGAGAGAAAAATCCTTGACGCATGAAATTGCAAATATATCTCAAATGAGATGCGATTTAACAAATAAATTATAAGGACAGAAGAAAGTTGTGCCTCGGGAAAGGAAAGATGAATTTACATGAAGCAATGGTGTTCTGGTCTTTTAACTCAATAAAAACTAAATAAGATGAAATACCTTGGTACACACAATTTGTATAAAGACAGGAGAACTTGGTTCAGGAGTTTGAACTCGGTCACAGCCACGTATCAGGATGTTTTTTGTCACTTATTTCCTCTTTTCTTAAGAAGATAACATTTCATATATATATTTCTATCGTATTTCAAGGTTTTTGGTTTGACTGTGCACTGCAAGTTGGACCAAGAATCTTCTCTGTTGTAATAAACTCATATATTCAAGTAAAGACAACGTAGACTCATTATTTATTTATTCACTTTACACCAATTAGACATTCAACCCTCTTTCATTAAACATCTGTCAAGACGATTTTATTCTTCAAATTAAGAAACAAAATGAACAATTTCCCACTTGCAACAAGTTCTTTCCATTGAATATAATAAGAAATACAGAGCTTTAAATTGAAGTGTCAGTATTTAATAGTGGAGAAATCCCCCTTGGCCCCGAAAATACTCAAACTCAACAACTCCTAAAAAATAATATAAGTGACTTGAGTGGTAGTTATGGCCAAAGTTAAAGAGGAGACCACACGCCTATATAATAGAAAATAGATGTTAAATTAGAGATAAGCCATTTTCAAACATGAACCCCGTAGAATGTCGCAGAATTGAGTCCAGACTTTCTCTGGGGTTTATCATTCACACATGAACAACACATCAGCAGATTCTCAGGTCAGGTGCTTTATCAACAACACAATCTCCAAGGCGTTCAGGTGAGGGGGGGTGCAGCAGGTAGAGGCAGGGCGTAATAATTCTGCTGCAGAGATAACATGTTTTTGTTTACAGCACATCAACACCACTGTCGGCCCCTTTCACCAAAATCTTAAAGGTTCATCTTGTAGAATTTAGTGACATCTAGTGGTGAAGTTGCATGTTGCAGCTGAATACCTTCCACCTCACCCTCCCCTTCCAAACATGAAAGAGAACCTATGGTAGCCTTCAACTGTCATAAAAACTCAGAAGGTGTTGAGTTTGTCTTCAATGGGCTACTGTAAAAAAAAAAATCAGCCTACGTCAAGAGGACCTGCAGCCGATGTAACTATAAAGTATTTAAATATAAAGAGCTCATTTTAGGGTAAGGAAACCATTTGTACAATTGAAACACACAAGTAAAAACGTCAATGGCATTATTGTATATCCAATGTCTACCAATAGATCCCTTTCACCTAAATCTTACAGCTTTAACATCTTCATTGATGTCTTCATCATGTATGACACCGCTTTTTAATCCTGAGATATTTGTTGCCATTTTGTTGTTTTTTTCATTTTATAAACTTCTTCTGCTATGTTCGCAAATGAGATCTTCCTGACATTTTCCAGATTTTTAGGAGATTATCTACATTTTAGTGTAGGTCTGAAAATATTTATATATATACATATATATATATATATATATATATATATATATATATATATATCAGCTAAGATGTCTAGACTCTACCAATTGTGTACAGAAAGTAGTTTTCAGAAATCATCATAAATGTCTTTCAATATGCTGCTTTATGTAATATACAAATAAAGCATGTGTTCCTGCAGTGATATTACAAATTACATTCAGTTACCGAATCAGAGCAAGAATAAACACTTCACAGACTCCATGAGTACAAACAAGCTCAGTGCATAAAAACCTCCTGGGAATCCTTGTTATGGTAAATGACAGAAGTATCATGCAGGTCACCTACATCCCTTGAATACTCCTGTGGGAGAAGAAAAGAAAAATGAGCGCTATAATCACCAGAGCAGATCCTTGATAATAACGTTTTCAAACGGTGTGAAATAGAGTGATGACAGATCTTTTAATGGAGGCTTACATTACGCCTTGCTTTCATCTCTTTAGCTTGTCTCAGCAGAGGATCCTGCTCTGGAAACACACAGTGAGCATCTTTAAGCCACAAATAACGATGCAAATACACTTACTCAGGTATATTTAATGCATTCACAACATTTCATAGCCCAAAAAAGGATTCTGCCTCTGATTTATAATATGCAAAGAAATGAGAAGTTGCCTTACTGTGACGTTTCCACATCTTTCTTGTCAATAGCGACAAACCAACCACGAGCACCAGAGAGGAGCAAACCATCAAAGACTTCAGGACGAATCTAAAACACAAACAACAGAAATCACTCACTAATCACTATATAGGGAATTTGCCATTTAGGAGTGCCGTCCGCATGCTAGGAGCATATTTTTATACCCCTTACAGGACACTATGTGGACTCATCGTTTCCCACAATGCATTATGAAAAGTAGTGCACAACCAATGGTCACCAACCAAGCAATATTTACTATCATGCTCACAGCATTGAGACGAGAGGAGGGAGCCGTCTCTCTCACGTGATTCTACTCCTTCTTATTCTCTTCAAAAAACATCGGAGCTATCATGCGGATAGAGACAAGTGGATCCCTAATATTTCTGATGACAATAGAGAGTTTTAATGAGCTGCACGAGACAAATTCATAAGGTAAATTATCTAATAAGAGCCGAGCAGCACATCACAGCACAAACTGCAGCAAATACGTTTATTTCTACATTTAAACATGGTCATTCAACTTGTTTTTTTGTACCTAAAAGTATAACTCCCAAAGTGTTAATTAAACATTTAAAATGTATTATGGGATTTCGCACTGGCCAATGTGTTATCCTGTGACAACCAGCGAAGAGAAATTGCAGCAATTAGTTTCCAAAAGCATTTTTTTATTTTGCCGTTGAGGTCACCTTGTAGTCCTCATTGTAAAAGTCCATACAGTGAGTAGGGGGTAGTGAGCGAGTGGGTGATTTCGGACACAGCCGTAGTGATCTTTACAGCCAGTCCACTGCATCTCCGGTTGATACTTTAACCGTCCTGACATTGTAACACAACGGCCGAGATGATGACGGATGGATATTCCTCTGCAAGAATAGTACGATCATTATCTGCGCTTGGCGGAGCTGAGCTTGGGTGAACTCCATCGTGATGGCAAGGAGAACCATCCATAATGGTTAACAGTGTGAGCAGCATCACATCAAACATAGGAGGCATGGTAAAGGAGTGGCAATTCATGTGTAAATGCAAAGTGTAAATATTCAATGTGGGGGAAGTGGAATCGTAAAGAAGTGCTTGACTCTTACCCTTGACCGTTCCAGGAGTCCTTGGAGATGTGTCTGGGTGGAGGCAGGAGGTCATCAGACTGACACGCTGTGGGTGGGAGTGTAACAGATGTCGCTGCGGGGATAAAGATATTATACAAAAAGCTGAAAAATGATGTACAGTTTTAGGCAGCAGCAGTAAACACAGACCTCTGCCATCAATACCCTTGATATGTGACTTGTAATAATCAATACAGCTAGAGACCTGAGAGCCTCAGTGGTATGCCACAAACACATATTGATCTTCAACGCTCGGACGTGTCTATTTGTCATTTCAGCAGCTTGAAAATTGACATGGGGGGGAAAAGGCCATAAGTCAGACAATTGTGCCTCCTTTCTTATCTACAATGCCCTGGTTTGAATAGAGCTCAGTGACATTTTGGAATTTCAAGAAGCGAGTCAGATCCCAACGTAAATAACTCACAGTTCACTGAGTTGTCTGGTTTCTATTCCCTATACGCTCGGCAGATGTTTCCCACAATGAAACATCACATTGAAAGCTTGGATGGTGAGATTTTGGCTTTGGTAGACTCAGTACTTTTAAAGCAGCAGAGATCAATGTGTTTCATAAGTTTCTGTAATAATGGTGAAATGTCCGATATCAGATAAAACGTGGCCAACAGTACGAACTTTTCACCTCTCCTCTGTTGGTTGGTTGGTTTGTGTGATTACACACGATTACACAAAAACAACTGAATATATTTCCACGGAAATTGTTTGGAAGCAGGATCAGAGGATATACCCATGTTTTTTATTCACTTTCTTTAATGCAAGAGGTGTTTTTCAAAATTGTATCAGTGTTTGAAATTTGGTGCAGCTTGATTGAATATAAGGGGAGCAGTGCGCCTGACTGAGTATCAATGTAGTTTTAAACTGTGAATTATGGAAAACTTCCATTGGAGCTCCAGGACAAAAGCGCTGGAATCACAGTGAGTCAAATTTGTACGTGTGATTTTGTCCTCAGTAGACCATGGATTAAGAAGAACTTTTGGAATGTTTTGCTAAAGTTGCTCTGTGTGTGGGTAGTCAGGCTGTGTGCTAAAACTTCTGGCATTTCAACTTTATGGTGACAGTATGTCAGTGTCGTGTTTGCCTGTTCCTTTGCCCCAAAGTGTTAACAATATATTAAATGCTTTCGATAACAATCCTGTCTTGTGCAGCTTCAACAAATAATCAAATGAGACTAAACACTAACTTGTCTAGATCAGCGATTTCAACCTGGGGGTCCCAACCCCTTTGAGGAGTTGCGAGAAAATTCCCAGGTGGTTGTGAAGAAGAAAATAATAGAATATTTTCAAAATAAAATGTTCTAGACTTAGAATTTTTTGAACATTCAATTGTTTCTGCCGGCCTTTACATTTTTCTCGCTGTTCAAAGGTTTTTTCGGTAGTTTTTCTTCACTCTTTGTGAATTTGGGCTGTAGAAATACAATTTTATAGATTGATCAATTGATTGACTGACTACGGAGAAACACATATCGGCTTCTCCATCGAATCCAACAGGGGCTGCATTACACACTCACGGTGCAGTGGCACCAGCGACCCAACCCATCCTCTGAATTGAGGGATGGGGGAAAAAGAAAACTGTGATTATATTGATTATACTGTTGGATCACGACTGTTAAAGGTTAAAAAACACTGCTCTAGATTCCCAACAAATGCAGAGATTTGATGTGAAACACGTTTGTCAACCTACTTGTCGTGGGTCGTGGTGTGACCAGCACCTGCACAGCTATCTTCTGGTATCCTGAAGAACACCAGTACCAGCCAATGTCTCTCATCTGCAGATTCTTTAAGGTGACAGTGAAAGCCTTAGTTCTGTCATCACTGATGGCCACTGAAGTGTCTTCGTAGCTCCCTTCAGAACCCGTCGACAGACAGGAGCTCCAGTCTCCACTCCGACACCACTTCTTCTCACTCTCTCTGTTGGCAAACAGACACAGCAGACAGAGGGGACAGACTGTCCATCAGCGTCTGACTTGGATTGAAGATTTCTAACAAATAACCATGTTTAGTGAGTTTAGTTTGTAAATGTTGTTTTCCTTGCAGATGCACTTTAAAAATGCTCAAGGTTGTTCAACTTAAAGAGTTATGTTCAATTACTGCCTTGAAAACATATGCAGACTCAACTTAAAGATCATTTTTGATTAGATTTAAGGCTGAGAAAAAAATTATTTAATGATCATTCATTGTTTGAACCTCATACTCTGAATTAAAACAACTATGTGTACATTATCCATTCATGAAACCTTGCTTTCTCTAACATACAACACTTAAATTTAATCCCTCAACAAACATTTTCAAGTGAAGATAACAAACTAAATTCACACCATTTGCTTTCTCAAGTTGCAGTGTTAACTTGTAATTTGGGAGGCAATTTAACTTAAATTTTCAAATGAAGTTGAGATAAGATTGTTTCATTTAATTTTTATATAATTATATATGGGTAAAACATCCATAAATCTGACCAAACTAAACTAAACTTGATATGAATGGTAAAATCAAACACCTGTATCTCTCACTGTAGAGGCATTCAACTGAAACACTGCTCCCTTCTTCTCCTGTCAGAATGTTGTTCACTACTGACATACCTGCAAGAAAAAGATCAACTCATATCAATAGCCTGCATTTGTAATCAAACCATCTGAAGTACACGTTGTTTTTTCTCTCCGGGGATAAATATTGATTTATGAGTTCAGAATATCACCACCACTCACCATGAATAACCTTGATGTAAGGGTATGTGGCAGCATCTCGGCTCCATACACCACCTATTTCCACGCCGCAGATGTACCACCCAGAGTCGTGCTCCTTCAGGTTGTTCATGGTCACCGTGAACACCAGCTGGACCGGGTCGTCGAAAATGCTCACTTTATCCACAGCAGGGTTGATGGCACGGGGGTCATCTGTTCGGGCTAAGCTGGTGCAGAAATCCCTCATGCTCCCCTTACACCAGTATTTCACGTAGCCGGCATACTGAGGGTCGTAATGACACGGGACTGTGAGCGATCGACCCTCAAGGACTTCAAACTCTTCAGCTGTAGTAACCCCACAGAGGAAAGCTGAAGGAAAGTGGAGATGATTGAACACTGACCACAAGCTTGAACATCGGCCGTCAGAACAGAACAGTCGCTCAGTGTTTTCTTATCTGTGACTGAGGAACAGTGAAATGGCCTTGAGCAACATTTAGTACAATATTTACGGTTTCACTTTCCACTGTAACAAATCACTTCCTCCTTTTAAGTTCCCTCTCCATACTTCTTATTCCAAAATGGGATTATCCCTCTATAATACAGAATTTTTGGGGACAAATAGAAGAGGCTTTTGAGGACTCGACAAAATAAACATCAAACGTAGTTTAGCTTTGGGGCAAACAATACAGAAGCTCGGAAGATTGGATAAAAAAACACACAAAAGCCTCCTTTGGCTCTTGCAGCAACTTTAAAACCCCTTCTACTTTGGCATTAACAAATGATAAATACAGGGAATGGATAAAACTCTAAAGAGAAATGAATCATAGGAAACATATGTTGCCTTGTCGGACTAGGATTTGCCAAAAGCACAAAATAAAGTGAGGTGGCAGCTGAATACATTAATCCTCCTTAGAAATACTTTTCATCAGTTACCAGCAGACATAAATAAGCTGCAAATGATTATTGAAAAACTACTAGAATCATTTGACAGCAGTCACAGTAATTACCTGAGATCCATGGTAATAGGCTGAGAGTGAGTGTGAAGAGTTGCGGCATGTTTCAGACACAGTGTGAAGTTTCCCCAAATCAGTTCTCCCCCTTTGTAAACACAGACTTCAGGTTCCGCAGTGACAACTTCCCACGTGGGCGTTAGTTGGATTCAGATGGTCTAGATATTAACCATGTAGTTGCCTGCTGGTTTGTTGGATCATCCTAATAAAACTGAATTTACTGAAACAAAAATGCATGAAGAATATTGACCTATATGCTGATGTTCTATATATTCTTCTACATCCCAACAGGATTTGTTTACTTTCTCACATGCACAAACCTCCAGATACTCAAAATTAATTTGACCTTCTGTCACAATTTGAAAATGGACATATTTGCTTTCTTGGCAAAAAGATATGAGAATAGATACTGCTCATTACTGTTAAGTAACTATGAAGCTACAGCCAGCAGCTGGTTAGCATAAGGGCTGGAGTCAAGGGGAAACAGTTAGACGGGCTCTTTCCAAGGGTAACCCCACCAGCACCACTATAGATCACCACCTGACACGTTTATGGGGGAAAACCACTTCTCATCACAGACATGAGTGCCTCCTCAAAGTAAAGCCAAAGCGTATTTATTGCCCCCTGGTGGATGGCTGCAGTAGAGGTCATAAAACCTGCCTCCTCCATCCTAAAAAGTCAAATATACATGTAATAAATTGTACTCAAAGATGGTTTTGGTCATTTACAGTAGTTCATATCACCCTGCTGTTTGTTCAAGTGTTCATGTTTCCATCCCCCGATCGCTATTGCACAGCTTCAATTAGGACCTATCGGCACATGAAGGCAGCATTTGTATCTAGGCTATTTTGTCTTCATGTCTGGATAGTGGGAGGAAATGGAGACTTGTCGTCCTTCTTTACATACAGTCTATGCCTCATATTGGTTTTTGTATTTACAAAACAAACAAGATATAAAGTATACGAATGCTATGCTAAACAAAGTGCTTTCAAGCAGCTTCTGTAAAGCAATTTTTCACCATCTTCTTGTCTGACTCTAATAGAAGCAGCACATAAGGAGTCCTTCCCAAAAATGTCAGACAATTCCTCCAAGGTTAAACATCCTTCTGACATTTATATCTCCTGTTTTTATGATCTTCGTGCTTGCCATCTTTTTCCAAGCCTATATTCTCCCGAGAAACAAAATCCTGAGCTCCTTCCCCCCCACGGACGCAGATAATTCATTTGGCAGGCTACAATGAGGTTATTTGATTTCGATGCCTGAACATATTGGATTTGGTCCAGTCTTCATTTGTTGGATTAAGCTTCTACACACAGCCCCCACAGCCAGCGAATTAACAAACAATTATTCCAAGCCTCTCAATTTGCTCTGTGAAGGGTGTCAAGGATGTCCCAGAAGTCCCTTGCTTTTTAATGGGGCTACAAAGCCGTTTTATGGTCGTCAGTTTCCTGGAAAAATGTGGGCAAAACCCAGAAATGAAACTTAACTTACATGACGGTTCAGGCTGATCCCAGAAACGAAACTCAACTTTCACAACACATTCCAGCTCTGTGAAAGACAAGTTTACACATGTGTATGAATATGTTTTATTTTTTTATCAATTGTGGCATAAAAATAACAAAGATAGTAAATACACAGTCACAATTTTCCACTTGTCTCACAGAGGAAACAAGCGTAGACAAGAAAGAAATGACTCTCTATCGACAGTGGAAATTAATTCCCTATTTTTTTCCTGATCTGCCATTACTCAGAATGAATGTTAGTTAATGACATTTTCCTTCCAGTAGACGAGAGACAGAAAAGACATATCACAATCTAATTGTGAGCAGTGAAAGAAAGTACATTTACTCAGGTACTAGTGTATTTCAAATTTTATGGTACTCAACACTACACAAACCTTTCAAATCATAATGTTATAGTTTCTTTACACTGTCATTATGTGATGGATTTTGTTACTTTCTCATTGTAGATCATATATCTTAAGAAACGTGCATCTTATCAGCTTCACACTTGTGAAGTTGTTCAGGGCCCAGGGAAGTGCAGTGTTGAATCTGATGGGATTTGGACACCAGAATGAATAAAGTGATCTTTCACTGTGGATACTGGGACTCATCAATGTAAATTATGTTTCTGATCATTTCCACTTTTGTGCACTGAGTCGAGCTTCACTGAACTTTAAATAAACCGGTGAACAGATTTTTGTACAGCAGCCGTTTTGCAGCTTCAGGGTTCTGCCGACTGAGTCCAGCAGTCCAATCTTTATTTGAAGCAGGTCGATTACTTTTACAGTTTCAGAAAGAGACCTGGAACTGGCATTTACATAGTTTTAGCAAACAGCTCTTTCCATGCCAGCAGGTTTAGAACAGGCACTGGCCTAGAGTGCTTAAAATGAGCTTGACTGTGCAGCACCTTAGCAAACCACAAGATTCAAATATATCAGGAATAAAATACAATGTTCAAAATATATAGCAATATAATAACCACTCACCTTTACCTATAACCAGGACAAGACATTAATGAGTTGCATAAGTGTTCAAAATGTTATTGAATTCCTGGTAGAGAGCTCAAACTTCTCTTTTAAAATCTTTGTTAAGATTCTTTTAAGTCTTATACGACTCCCAGAATCCCGGAATCACCTGTCGTACAACTTTAAGCTATCCATTTTCAAAGGGACTGGTGCTTATGTCATCTCTTTAATGTGTGTAGAGCCCAGTAGATAGACCACCTCTTTAACTGCTAATAAATCAGCAGAGGAAGAGATTTTAGCCCTGACCTTTCCAGCAGAAACGTGGGCCGCCAGCTCGATTCAGACTATTTCTCATCTCCGTATGCGAAATGGTTTCATATCCAGTTGAAACTGGTCCTCAGATCTGTCAGAGCAAACTCGCTAAAACGAACCCCCGGGTCAGAGCATTCAGTGACAAATATAAGTGAGTGATGGCAACGCCTCAGTTTAAAGCAATTGAGCAGTAATGTGTTTGATTCCATCTGAGAGGCAGATCCTCTCATTCTTCTGCAGGGTGATGTTCTTTTGAGCGTGTTGCAAAAGTGGAAGGTGCCTGCTCCCAATACTCTCACGGAGAATTGAACTGTCATCTTCAGCATAAGAAACTGTGCAATCTGTAAGTTCAGAAAGAGTTCTCCAAGGTATAGACAGTAACACAGGAAATAGATCCGTGAAACAGACGATATAAAAGCAGTCATATATTAGATATAGTGCATCAAATATTAAGAGAATCGTGTAGAGATCAACCTATTATCCTATATTAGTGGATCATGTCATTGATGCATTAACTTACAAGCAGCACTTTAACGTAGTAGCTAGTTCAGATGTAGCTGAGCTCTTCTGTAAGGTTTTTGTTTGTCTGTTAGTCAGCAGGATTACTCAGGAAAAACGACTGAAGCGTTAGACAGAACTCTCCCTGCCTTTCGACACCCCTGATCTTTTATGCTAGTCTGTATTTCAGCTTGTTTACATTTTTAAACCATGTCATATTTATCTGAAAGATTTAGTGATTAACATTGCTGCATCAAAAAAATGTTAACAAAATATCTCAACAAATAAAATGTAGTGTATAGTTAAAGGTCAACAAAAAAAATAAAACTCCGCCAAGGCCCAATAGTCCTCTTGAATTGAGAATAACATTCCCTCAATTTGGGGGTACAAAGGTTTGATCCTAGCTCTTCTGGTCTACATGGACATATGGTTGTGTGGATAGTGGGCTAGGAAAAGGGCATTGTATATAAGTGCTGTATAAATGTGTGAATTTGACTTGTACTATGAAGCACTGTGAGTGGTCAGTATAATACAGTCTCTTACCATTTGTTATTAGTGTTCTCAGGTCACTTTGTTTTATTTCATAAAGGCACAAAATATCTTGCGACACACATGCATGAAATTCTAATAAACTACTTACAAAAATGTACTTGTTTAACTACTGGGTCTGGAGTTCTTTTACAATTTTTTGTAGACAGGTGGATGTTTAATATTTAGCTGTTTGCAATGAGCAGATCTTCATGTAAACTCATTTCTTCCCCAACAGTGATGGAAACAAAGCTGTTGTATAAATGAGGCTGTAATATAACAACAGAGCATAACAAAGGGAGGATATAGAGCTGAAATTTGTACAGCTCTGTGTGGCGACATGGTCTTATTAGAAGGATGCCTGTTGACAAGCAAAGGAATAATTCCTCTTATTTCTTTTAGATTCTGATACAATATATGCAATTATTTGTATCTAAAAGATATGTAATTGGGGAGGAGACTGAAGCTCCTAAGAGTTTAATATTTGTGAAATCAAGTTCTTTTAGACAAGTTGAAAGGAAAACAAGTAAATTCGCTATTCACCACATGTCTGTTGTTTTTATTTCGTCACCTCAGTGCAAAAAGGGAATGCTTTACAAATTTGTACATTTTAAAAAAAAAGGATCGACCAGTTTATCAGTAACAAAATTGTACTGTATCACATGTGACAAGATGCAACTGATTCAGTGTTGAAGGTGGAATGTGGCATCCTGTCTTGACGGGGAGATTCGCTATCTTCTCTTGTCGTGATCTTTGGGGGAAAAGAAAAGAGGAGACGAGGTGGAAGGGTTAGTAACATGGAGGTTATGAAACAAGAAAACAGAGTGTGACCTTTCCTCAACTGTCTGCCCGTCTAAAGATTTAATAACGCTGTTCTCTAGCAAAGCAAAAGCAATATGTGGTATCCTGTGGATCTACCCTGAATAGCAAGAGTCTGCTTTATCACACACTCTATCTGGAGCTGTTCCACTGAGAAATAAGTGATGACCTGGCAAGGACAGCTAATGTGACTAAGAGTACACAAAGGACAAGGGCATGTCTTATTTTCCAAGCATATATCTGTATAAAAGCCCTTTTACTGTCCACTGAGAGTCTGTGTGCTATATCCACAGGAGGGTTGGCTCATGTCCCTGTAAACTCTTATATCAAAGATACTGACTCTACTTAAAACCAATCATAAATTCATCTTTACTGTGGCAATGGTGCTGAACAAAATATAAACGTTAATAAATCCAACTTTACTAACTCTTAAAATGAGAGATGTTTGTGTAAACTACACACCTTCTGAGACGGGGCTGATTAATTTGGTTCAACCGATGAAGTTCATCACAACCAGGTGGAGGACGGTGTGAGCGAACAGGAAGTCAGCAAAGGCCCTCTCTGGAGAGATGGACAGGAAGTCTCCCTTGTTCTGTGGGTTGATCTGGATACGAAGACACACTGGAGAGGGAGAGAGAGAGAGGAGAGAGAGAGAGAGAGAGAGAGAGAGAGAGAAAAGGAGGAGGATTTAGTTTGTTTTGTGCACCACAGAATAATAAAAAATATATCAATAATTAATAACATTTTCAATTGATAGTTTAGCAAATATGTGTCAGAACTTATCAGAATAAGACTTGTGATGCTGACCGAATCATTCTTCTTTGAGCCGTACTGTTTTTCCATACTAGGTCCTCTCCCACAGTGGAGTAACAAAGTTGATGTTTAACAAATAGGAGACTAATGATTTTGAGACTGAGACTAAATTATACAAATATCCACAATTTCTCCTCATGACAGGTCAATGGGGGGGCGATACCCCAACCTGCTGCCTCCTGAGCTCTCTATGCCATCGTAGTTGTTTTATTTAGAATTAGGGTACGTTTTATGTTTTTTTTTTATATTGTCTCCTGACCATTTTTGATCCAATCATGATCCAGTGATTAAACAATGAAGAGTTGGATGATTTTGGTTAATGTCTCGTCGCCCAAAAAAGAACCCCCTTTTTCACTTTTGTAGTTTTGATGACCACTGTACGGCTTACCAGCGACAAAATATTTAAACATTTTTAAAAATCCAGGTATGAGACAAACAGTGGCTCATTTATTTAAGTCTATCAGTGAAACTGTACATTTTATGAGAATAATAAATACGTTACTGTAACGCATTTTTCTTTCAAAGCTGAAAAATCCAGCCCTGAAACCTTTTAAAGGAGCATTATCAATAAATGCGTATTTGACATCACTCATTGACACCATGCAGGGAAGCTGAGACAAATAGTTACTGACTTATTATCGTGCTGCTTAATGCAATGATCTGTATCATCATATCAGCCAAAAGGGCCTAATGTCACCCAGTCGAATGTTTTATGTAGAAGTTGTCAATGAACTCTGAGTCACAGGGTCTCCACTCTCCTGCACATACAACTCTGAAACCTAATGAGTTATTGAGTTACCTGTTTATTAGATAGATGCACTTTAAATACAATCACTTTAATGCAACAAACCTGCAGTAAACCCAACTAAAATGAAGGCTGGAATGTGCAGTGCATTTTAAAATCATTGGAATCAGCTTCGTGGTCCTGTTGAAGACAGAGCTTTGGGCTGCTGTTTATGAGTATTGCAGTAAATATTATAAATTGAATGGGATTAATGCAAACGGACCCTCAAGCCACTTTTATATCGCTTTTGATCGAGCTACATTAGCTTGTTAGCTAGCATGTGTCTGTGCTGGTCGCTGCAGGAGCACTGACCCCGGGACTCAGTGGAACCTTCCGGGGACAGTAACAACACTTCACTGTGTGGAGACGACTGACCTGCGAGGATGAAGGAGCCCACACACGAGATGAATCCGGACAGAAAGCTGTTGAAGGGGAAGGTACCGACCAGCAGACAGTAGAGGAACTGCATGGCTCCCGTCAGCAGGATGTACAGCAGGTAGGCGTCCACCACCTTCAGCTTGTTGACCGTCGAGGAGCCGTACTCCTCCAGGAAGCGGCCGACCACCGAGATCACAGAGTTAGACATGGTTATTGTGTTGGGGGCTAAGTGTGCAGCTAGCAGCGGTTAGCACAGCTCCTCTTCCTCAGTCCAATGAGTGACGTGTCCTCGGCAACCGGAAGCCGCCTCGGTGTTACAGGAAAGGCGGTCCGAGTAGCAAAAAGGCCCGTGTTGAACAAGGGATAGTGCGCACCGCCCTCCCAAAACTACCGAAAGAAAGATATGCTTAAAGTAAACAGATGTTACACTCTGTCAGTTTTATGACATGCATCCATGTTATTTTAATTTAGATAATCATAACGCGACACTAAGTGTAAAACATTGACTGTTATAAGACTTGATGAGGTGATTGGGTTTCTAGATTCATTTTCACCACGAACCAAAAATAACTATGAAATCCCAATATACTGTATCTACTTTTGCTAATAACTTTTTCGAAATAAACTTTATTAAGTAACAAATTAGCCAAACAACATAAAGCACACATATACTAATATAACTTACCCATAGAAATGAACAAATATAAAGTACAAAGTGTCATATTGACAAACACAAACAAATGTAATATAAATATAAGTTTGTCAAAACGCTAGTTGGTATAATCTTAAAGTTTGACATGTAAACAGATGATTATGTATTAGGTTTATCAAGCAATTAATAAATGGTAAGAAATTATAATTTAATAAAGTATCCAGAGTGTTTGCAATTGACATTTGACCTGTCAATAAAAGTTATTCATTTATCTTTAATGAAAAATGAAATGTACAACTAGTGTCAAATAGAACAGAGTTCACAATTTAACTTTATAGTTTAAATACAGACAATAGATAAACCAAATAAAATAATAATGTAAAGGAGATGTTAAAGCCAAAGTTAGTCTTGATTATCACAAATTTTCTGAGACAGCAAGCTCAAATCCTGGCAGCGGTACATGGGTCACTATTATCTGCATTTGCACAAATTACTCAAACATAAAAAAAGTGATTATTTACACATTTCAAACCTCTATCTGTCATAAAAAGCAATATATATTTTTTTTTTCAAGTTTTTCTTGGTAACCTTGGTGTAGATGTACTTGAAATTACTGGTTAGCCAGGAAAGTATAAGGTCCTGCCGTTACTAATACTTTGTTCCTGTGAGGTATTTCCATTTACTTAGGTACAGATGTAGTCAATAAATTGTTCCATGAGCAGTGGCATCTCTGTGCATCACTGCTATCATGGAGTTATTCACCATCTTGAATGTGTCTCATGTAGAATTTAAGGCAAGGACACATTTTTCCTTTGGTTTATCACAGTTTACTGAGGCACAGTGTCAGCCACACTGTAAATTATGCTAGGAACACAGTCCTTGACATTCCTCCCTATCCATAGGCACCAAGATCATGCAGATGGATCTGATAGATATGGAGCTTCTCTTGATTCATAGCAACAAAGGCAGCTGCCTCCAAAAAAGTTTTGCAACAGAGGCAGATAGATGCCAGACAGGGTGACACCAAAGGCCGCTGCCTCTAAACAGCCTGGCAACAGAGGCAGCTCCCTTTACACCTCAGTGGCAGCTGCTGTTGACGCCGGAAGAAAGCAGGTTTAATTCGTTTGACCGCGATCATAGACTGGTGCATCTTCACAAATAGACGATCTTCGCGCCTGGTCAGCTGATCCGGGAATGTACGAGTTACAAAACACAAGCTGCTCTCTCACGGTGACTCGTTGTGTTTGTGTGGCCGGAGCAGAAAACGTGTTGTTCTCCTCGATCGACTGAACTGGATGTAAACACCGGGGCATGTTGACAAATGGATCCCGGTTCAGCTCCGATGCAGACCGACTGTGAGACCGAGTAAGTCAGTGTGGCATAGCTGCTCAGCTACACACACACAAACACACACAAAACACACACAATACACCGTGTTCCTTGGGTGACCTGCGCACATTCACTCCCAGCAGCTGGAACATGTGTTTCCACTTGGTCACTCCAGTGAGTCATTGCATCTGAATCCAATCAGAGGAAGAAAGACACGATGTGAGATGGTGTCCGGCTCAGTGAGTTTGTTCAATCCACATCCACACTAACACATAAGGAGGATTTAGACATGTAGCCATCTTATGTGATAGCACAATGCATGTCTGCTCTATGTGAGAGACAGTGGGATATCTTAGTCAACTGAAAAGTGAGCTGACTATATTGTTTGTAATCCGTGTTATACTGTGTGGAGCTGATTGTGAAGCAACACATGCTGAAAAAAAAAAACTTGTCAACAGGTTGAGCTCCTAAGCGATTTAAAAGTGGTGTGTGTTTTGTAAAGTCTCCCTTTTTTTTTACCAGATTAGCAGCAATATTTGTGAACTTTGTCATCTTTACCTTCTTTGCTAAAAATACACCGAAGATAATGTCCACGTTAAAGTTCATGATTTTCCGAGATCTTTATTCTTAAATGTAAGCTAAACCTACATGTTAAATCTGAATATAAAGTCCTAATCTAAACGTTAAAGGTTGAGTTTAAATGTTAAATCTAAATGCTTATCTCAAATGATAATTCTAAATATTTAATCTGAATCAAAATGTTATCTCTAAATGTTATGCCCCATATAGTACTGGTTTAATGAGATTTTCCACAAACGTGCCTTTTAAAAAAAAAATGTCTCTAAGGAAAGGAGCAGCAGTGGATGACACTCCAGGGGGGAGGTGGGTACACCCATGACTCAGCAAATCTGAATAACCTGTTGGTATGAGGGCAGGTGACAGGCCTGGAGCTGTACCTGCTGTACTGGTGGTGGTGGTGGAAATATGACACTGGCCTGTTTCCACCTGCAATCAGAACGGAAGGGGATTGGGGATGGTTGACCCTTATTTTGTTTTTCAACATATTTTAAATAAGTGTTCAAGACTTCACTATTATCAGTGTATTTACTTAAACTGCTTAACAATGAAATATAAATGACTACTAAGAAGTCACAGGTAACTGGGATAGTCATTAACCTCTGCTCCAGTGCTGTGGCTCATGTGTGAGGGTTGTGAAACGTGACACCCCCGGATGTGTAGTCGTCGTGTGCCTCATGTAAACAACAAACCACACTTGCTTGAACCTTGGACTCGTGCCAGAAGCATTAGTACTTTACATTTATCAAACACTGATCATTTCCTGTTCTGTCGCTTCACTGTCCTCATGCATCTGTGTTTGCTTCGTGCTGTCAGGGAAAACTCAGTTTGGAGCTGGTGGCCCTCATGGCGTCCGACCTCCACGTCCCTCTTGAAGACAACCGAGTCCAAGATTCTTGCCTGTAAGTATGTCTCGACTCATACTGGCTGATTATATAACCACTGGGAACTAGTGTAAACATAGCTAGGCCCTTTGATGGTGTATTCAAGCTGCTTACCCTTTATGAAATATCACATTTCTGCATCTTGATTTTGTTGTTACTCTTCTTTTCCTGATCACATCAGGTATTAAGAATGACCTGTGGGCCCGGTTTGTGACGCTACCAAACCAGTATCAGCTATGGACATTGACTCTCACCAACAAGATGGTTCACAAACCTGCAGGTATGACCCTCCTCTTATTGCATATCAGGTGGCAGCAGCTGTATTCTCTGGACTGTAAAACCCACAACCAAACTCGTGCTCTGTTACCCTCCTTTCTCCACCAGTCCCCAAGACTCCACTGGTGATGGTCCATGGCTTTGGAGGAGGGGTGGGGATGTGGATCAGGAACCTGGACGCGCTGAGCAGGTCACGGCCCGTCTACGCCTTCGACCTCCTGGGCTTTGGCAGGAGCTCCAGGCCTCCCTTCCCCTCAGACGCCGCCGAGGCAGAGGAGCAGTTTGTCGCCTCCATTGAACAGTGGAGACAGTCTGTGGGCCTGGAGACCATGATCCTGCTGGGGCACAGTCTGGGGGGATACCTGGCTACCTCCTACGCCATCCAGTACCCTTCAAGGTAGTAAAGATAAAATGATAACTGGAACCATCAACTAAACCCACATCGGGGACGCGAACAGCAGCATATACTTCAGTGTTTGTCATGTTGAATATAAGCTATTTTATCTCTATTTAAGACGTGTACTTTTTATTTGGTCAACTGTAGAGTCTTAAAACATTTTGTGATCTTGTTTTATTGGAGTTCCAAAGGCGAGTTGGATAGCACTGTCATTTTTGTTGCGTTAACATGAAACACTGCAAGCAGACGGTGAGCCTCAGCTTGAGAGGGGCCAATAGGTGGATTTTATGACTGAGGATGATCAGAGTCAAACTGACAGGTTCCAGTCTTTATGCTAAGCTAATTGATTTTATGCTATGCTAAGATAACTAAGCTACTAAGCTAATACTTAACAGAACTGTAGCTTATTGTTTTTAATGGCCTTAAACTAGAGACATGAGTTTGTATTAATGTTGCTCAGTGTCTTGTAAATACTTTGCCAAAATATTTGCTAGAACAACTTTGCAAGTTGTTTTGATGTCCAGTATTTTGTTTACAGATTTAATGCTTTAACGCTGCCCCCAGTGGCCGGAATAAAACAAGTTAATGCTACTTTAAACCTGTATTTCGACTAAATTGTACAAAATTCCAAGAAAGAATCTTTTTTATATTTACCTCCTATTCTCAGGTTATGCTCCTTCAAATGTGCATCTGTATTATCTGGTAAAGAGACACAACTAACAAAAAATTCTAAATTGTAAAACGCTGTCCCTTTAACCCAATCACCCCAGCTTCCTAAATACAGTATTAAGAAAGACAGCAGTGCGTACCACGTTATGAGTCAGCAAATAAATGGTACTTGATATAATTTGTCTTCTGCTGTCTTTTTCCAGAGTATCACATCTTATCTTGGTAGACCCTTGGGGTTTCCCTGAGAAACCTGGTGCACAAACTGAGGCGAATGGCGCTAAGGGGACAGAGACGGCAAAGAGGCCGGCACCTCCACGCTGGGCGAAAGCTATTCTAGCGGTGGTTTCCCTCTTCAATCCACTGGCTGTCATTCGAGCAGCAGGCCCATGGGGTGAGAGACATGATTGTTGATCTAGTACAAAGCTGAGCCACATGATACCCTGTCCACTAACATCAGAGTATGTCACTGATTCAGGTCCGGGTTTGGTGAATAAATTCCGCCCTGATTTCAAAAGGAAATTTGAAGATCTGTTCGATGACGACACAATGACGCAGTACATCTACCACTGTAACGCACAAACCCCGAGGTATGCAGACATTCTGTGGTAGAATTTTTAGCAATACAACATAGTGCCTGATAATGGCCAACACATCTCTCATGGCCTTTTCTCCTCGTCGTCCTCCTCCCAGTGGTGAAGTTGGTTTACGTGCCATGTCGGAGTCTCTGGGCTGGGCCAAGAGGCCGATGCTGCAACGGGTTGAGCTGCTGCCGCCCTCCATGCCCCTCTCCATGCTGTATGGAGAATCTTCCTGGGTGGACAGCTCATCGGGGAACAGAGTGGCCCAGATCAGGAACCAGGCCAACACCAAAATGCTGGTGAGTGGACATGCAGTAAAGACATTATGCTGATGTTGTCCAATTTTGTCTATAACAGCACAACACTGAATTTGTATCATTTTAATTCAATATATTTTCTTCAGCACCTAAACGTATTGTGTCTGCACATAACTAACTGTCTTTTTTACCTGTGTTTATCTGCAGCTGATAAACGAAGCCTCTCATCACTTGTATGCGGATCAACCAGAAGAGTTCAACAGAGCGGTTGAAAATATATGTAACTCTGTTAACTGACTCCGTGTTTATCTGTGTGTGTCTTCCTGTGCTTGTATCTTTGTGAGGACCCTAGCATAGACCCTACAAAGTGAGAACATTTTTGGAAAGTGAGACAGTCCTCACTTCTTCAAAGGGCTGTTTGAGGGTTAAGACTTGGTTTTAGGGTAAGAGTTAGAATCAGGTTAAAGTCAGGGTGAAGCATTTAGTTGTGATGGTTAAGGTTATAGTAAGGGGCTAGGGAATGCATTATGCCAATTAGTGTCCTCACAAAGATGGAAGTACAAACGTGTGTGTGTGTCTGCGCGTGTGCTTGTGTATGCGCTGAATGTATAGACAGAGTCCATGATGGTGGTTTTAGCAGTGTAATATATGCATGTCAAGCATCCTGGATGTTGCTCTGTAACAAGTTATTACTGGCATCAAATTGCTGTTTGGTATTTATTACGCCAATTTATTTATAACATGTAATTTTTTTAATCTGCAATGTGTTCATACAGAGCATTAAATGATCCGATTAAGCCAACACTGAAATAATGCCGCCTGTCTGTTACAAAGCAGACACCAGTCAACTGATACGCACATTTTATATATACCTCACATCAAACATTAATACACTGTATGTTATATTTTCTTTGACTTCTGTACCTTTATCACTGTATTAAACAGATGATTGTGTTTTATACATTGAAAACAATAAAAGCTTATTTGACAGATGCTGTCCCTCTCTGCTGTTGTAGTAATCCACATGTGTTGCACTTTGTGACCCAGCCAGCAGAGGTCAGTAACAAGTGTCATCCCCATGAAAGTCCTCTGATCAAACTGCTGCGTACTCTCAACTATGCAGACAGAGCAGCCCTTGTCATTACATTAGTTAAAATAGCATTTGTAATTAATGTAACGGTCATATGCATAGTGGGGTAGTTTGATTTAAAACAATATACAATTGCTATTAGTTGTTTTTAAAGTACCATGAAATGGGAATATTCATGTACCTACGTTTATATTATAATTGTCCTTCAGTACAGTACTTAGGTTAAAGTATTTCCTTACATCGCTTCATGTGCACTACATTATATATTCAATTATGTTACTTAATCTGGCGAGGCCATCATGTAAAACACATCCTTTGTGAACGACATGCTCAATGAGAAAGTAAAAGTAGAGAAAAGGGAGTTCTGAGTATATCTGCAAAATGTAATGTCGGTACAGTGATGATTCAGACATTGTAAGAAAACCTGAAGCGGAAAATTTTCCTCCACTGTCTTAGACAAGAAAATGTATCTTAACTAAATAACCCATGAACTACTGTAACATGGTTATCTAATGAGTGTCACAGTGTCACATGCTGTAAGCAGTTTTGGATATCATGGAACATATATGGTTTTCAAAGGACAGCAATGAATATACTTCATAGTTGACTACTATCACCAATGAGCACATAATGTCAGAGAAGAGAACGACAAGCCTCGGTGCAGTAAGTAAGTCAAAGGTAAAATACAATCACTGCATTGAAAGTTCTAAGCAAAAGATAAATATGTTTCACATCAGTATCTTAAAAATGATGAAATGTAGCGAAGGTGTGTCACATTCCTCCAGTTGTTGATAGTAATCCCGATGAGGTAACCTGTAATGAAACACTTTCTTTCCTCAAATTAAAAAACAAGTGGTATTACAGAATGGGAATATACAGGCACACACTTGCCTCCTCTCTGATCTGAGGATTTTGTTATTTCAACACCGATCTCCTCTGACTAAGACACTGGGTGTGTCTGTTAGAATGTATGCAGACAGAAAATAACTATTAGTCAGAGCCATCATTTCAGTGTACATTTTATTACCAAAACGACACAGAAAACAGTCCCGCTAAATAAGATAGATAAATAATGTCATGTTATTCAAATAGTTTCTTCACATTGTACTTTGAGTGCTGAAGTCAAATAGGTAAATCTGTGTGAATTCAGGCCACTCTGGGCTCTGCTGTGAAATGGTTGTCTGTAATTCACAACAGAGGCAAATCCAATTTTGTAGGTAAATTGCAAAATACTGTAAAGCTGATGTCAGTATGATTATACACACACAGTGGAGACATGCACACAAGGCATAACAGAGCAACATCTTCTTCATCATGTTCAACCACAAGGAACACTCTGCAAATTGAGACGCTTCAGTTTAATTAGTGCTAACTTTTTCAAAATAAAGGCGGTGTTATGAATTTGCATGAATCTTCTGACTGAAATAACCCTTCAGCCATGTCCTTCCACATTCAATTTTCTTTTCAAATACACAATGTCGACTAGTCTGGAAAAATGACTCTGTCTTCGAACTTTGATAACAAAATGTTCTGTCAAATGGAACAGAAAAATAAACTGTTGGGAATTCCAGTGTGCAATTTCTACGTCTCCTTTTAAAACATTTCACAGTACCCTTCCTTCATTTAAGCCATGTGAGGTTCATTTTGTCTGAAAATAGTTTTCACAGATTATTTTTTTCCACCTTATGACAAGATACATGTATGACACACATACAGCATTTTCCTTATCACGCAATACTGATGACCTCACTGCACCTTCACATCGTTCAATGTCTTGAAATGCACTAGTTTAGAATCAGTCTAAAAACTAGAACAGCTTAATTCAATATATGAATGCTTGTTAGTTGCAGCACTGCATTGGCTAGGCATGCTTTTAAAACCTGCCCTATACTTCTTTACCACAGGTTTAACATTTGAGAGCAAGGCAGAAATTAATTTATATTTCTTCAGGTAAAAAATAATACTGATAATGCTACAGTTGTTAAGTGTCTATTCATAGTTTTAAAAATATCATAATTTCATATTTTGCTATATAAAATACACAGGATAGTTTAAGATAGAGGAACTTGGCAGACTTCATATAATCAAACGTTTACAGTTTATAAGGCCACATGCTCCATCTTATTTTCAAGAACGATGATATCAGCCACTCCGTGCACTTGTGTGAGCTGTTTGCAGTCGAGGGACGCCACCAGCTTCCTGGGTCCCGGCTGGGTTGGGATGAAGTGCTCTGTCAGTGTCACCGTGGAGTGACCACTTACGTCACTGAGAGGGACAAACAGGAGAGAAGGGTTAGTCTGGAGAAGGAAAGTGGTGGGGAATTTTGAAGGGTAAGAGACAGCGAGGCAAAAAGAGAGGGCGATGTCTCATATTCTTACCCTACAACCACTTCATGGCCCTTTTGTAGACCCAGGCCTTCCACTCTGAACACCACGTCCTTCAGTGCACGCGGGAGGGGGTTGGTGAAGGTGATCTTTGCTGCCATCTCCTTGCCAACAACAGCTTCTCCCAAAGGCTGCAAGACATAGATTACAAACAGAAAGGGTTGAACAAAACCTTTCTCATCTTTTTAGAGTGAAGGTTTACACTGGAGGTAACCCACCCCCCCAAAAATGTAAATAAACTACTGTAGCAATGCAGTGCTAAATTGCCAATTGACCTACCGTGATGTTGAGGTCAGGGGTGCGGAGCCTGAACGAGGTCATGTTCGCCAACAATTGCTGTGTCTCGCTGACTCTTCCAGAAAGGGTCAACATCAGGGCGGCCTGATCCATCAGCTCGTTCTGGTACTGCTGGTAGGGCAGCACCCACTCAATGGTTTTTTCTGTGTTAAATAGATAAGGAAAATGAGCACAGCTCAGTATTCGATATTTTTACAATGCAAGTTTTTATATGGACTAAAATGATTAGTTAGTTATCTTCACATTGAAATCAGAAACAGCTAACCTCTGTCCAAAGGTAAAAAAACCCATGTATTTTATAGTAGTTTAATAGTTAGCCTATTGAAATGAGAGAGAGAAATCTATATAAATGCTATGATTCACTTCTTCCTCTTGCAAAAAGTTTGCTCATGATAACACACACTTTGTTTGTAAACTTGCTTCAGCCTCATTTGGTCTGATATCACCAGCTTAGCTTACGTTGACTAATGTTAGCTAACTTTATCTAGATATCGCTGTGTAACAGCTGCAGTTTACTGAAGTCATAACCCCTGAACAATTGTGCTACTTTTAACTTTTACCATCATGTCACCATTGTCACTTATGGCCACAGAGGTCACTGTTAAGCAAGATTTACCAAAAATCTCCAGAAAAGATCTTCTTGAACTGAGCGCTTTGAATGCACTGGAGTAGCTGCGCAGTTTATCAGACAAACTGCAAACACTTGCTCATCTACACATTGAGTAGGATTATACACATAATCGTTTGATATATTGTTAATATCAAATATATGGACTACGGCACCAGCTTAGTGGAAATCTGACCTTCATTGGGCAAAAGCTCCACAGGAATCTGCTCCTTCTTGAGGGCGCCCTTCAGCACACCGGTGTAGTACATTACGGCCACCTGGCTATGTAGGTTTGTCTGACGGGGCTCCGAGCTCAAGTTCTTCACCAAGATGCTCAGCTTAGCATCCGCGCCCATTCTCGGCCCCTCGCCCTCCATCCTCACCTCCACGACTACATCCTCGGCCATGGGCGTGGAGTAGACTTCTGGCTTGCTGCCATAGCGACTGGCGGTCTCCACAGCGATGCGTTCCTCCTCTGAACCTGATAGGGTGGAGGGGGGGGAAGCCGAGTGAATTATTGACAGACGCGAGAGATTTGGCACACAGCCCTTCCTAACAAAGCAGTACTTGTTTTAATAAATCATTACATTTTAATAGTGTTGGAATGATTCAGACGCTCTCAAACATCAATCTAAATAAAACGTGTTGTTCCGCACCTTCTTGGTGTTTGTACAGGTGTGTGATGTCCTCCCGCTCTTCAGAGCCTACGGCTTTGGTGCTGATGCAGTGGCCAACAGCTTTCTTCTCAATGTGGAACTGGTCGAACGTGCCATCCAGGTTCCTCTTCCAGTAGATTTTATCACTGTTGACCTGATAGGAAAAACAGGGGGGAAAACAGGTCATGAGAGGAGGAAACAAAGTATGCATCACACTTATTTATTATTTTTATCCTTTCGTAGAGAAATTATGTTTTCTTTAACTCTCTTTTGAATCAAATGGGCAGAATCAGGGGCCCAAGAAATAGTTCCTGTCAAAGACCAAGATTTCATATCCTTAATCCCAGAGATTTAGTTTGTCCACCTGTCTCTAGCTATGGCAACACGTTTTCATTTATACGGTTGTGAATAAAACAAGATTCCAGTCCCACTTGTCAATTCATACTACTCACCTCAGCGAACACAAAAGGCGTGTCATGTTTGAGGTAGACTTGGCCGGAACGGATGGCGTTGACGGATGCGGGTCCACAGCGGAAGGTGCCCTGACTTGTTTCCTGTGGAGTGGAGTCAACAGCCTGCCAGCCTCCATGGCCAGGAGGCAGGTCCGGTCTGGCCATCCAGCAGTCGTTCCATACGTGGAAATTCCTGAGAGAAGATGGAAATGAGAGGTTTTAATATGAGGTTGTTTTCAGAGGAACAGTGTGACACTTTGTGAAATATGCTCTTCAGCTGATTTACTAAAAGTTAGAAGAGGATGATCTACACCAGCCTGCTGTGTGCCACCCATTTCAGATTCAGATCAATTATCCGCCTTTGTTTGTATAGCACTTTTCATACAATGTAATACAAGGTGTTTTACAGAACAACAGCATAAAAACAACATGCTCCGTCCCTAAAGTCACCCCATCCACACACACAGCAAGACAAAATTAACAGGAAGTGAGGAAGCGTTATCATAAATCTCATAAGTTTGAAATGAGGATACAGCAAAACAAAGAAAGATAAGATGATATGGATATAATAATGAAATACTAAAAGAGATAAGTAAAAGATAATGATCAAGTAATAAAATGGTTCCAGTGGTCTCATGATTAGTTTTGTATTAACTGACAAATACGAGAGTGAAATCATTCTTCTTATCTAAAGCTCAGCAAGAAAAGCTTATTAAATCAGCATATTTCCCAGTAAGCTGTTTCTTGAATATTACATGGCATGTTCTTCAATTATACTTTTCAGAAGCTTAATTTCAGATTTGCATAATTTAAATGTCCATGAGCGTTTAAGTATAGTGGGCAAAACCTGTGTCAAGCATTTACAGAGCAAGTACAAATAAAGTGTGATTTAAAATCAGAGCATTATGGGTTAGCTTGTAGGCCTGGACGATATGGCCAACAATTATACCTAAACAAAACATTTCATATCAGTCCACATCGAAAATGATCAGGATAAATGTCACAATATTAAAAAAAAATTCATTTGATAAAAAGCTAAACAAATCTGACGTAGATCAATTATGTGTCACACCTCACTCTGATTGTACAATGAATTATCAATAAACCAATATACATTGGACTTATTTTATATTGCTGTTCATGAAAATTATATTGTGGTAATTAGAGAGTTTTTTAATGCCCAGCTATCAGCTAGTATGGCCTTAATGAAATTCAACATAAATCATTGATTCAGATGGAGTTGGCTAACATTGGTCGGTGTATGGAGCAACACGTGCCTGGTGTACTTTTGCTTCATATCTAAAGAGGGACAAGAAATGGCACCCATCAATCTAAGGACTGTACTACACATACGGGATAGATAGATATCAGTTCAGTTAGTACACGACGTGTCAGGGTCAAGTCAAGTTAGGCGACTGCGTTCGGAGCAGATCTAAATATACGGTGCATTCCAGAGGTATGGATTTAGCAGCGGGCAATTTTCCACGCAGGGTGTTCCTGTCAATGTAAAGATACACATCTTACCAGACGGAATCACTATTGAGGTAGTCGATCGGCTCCGCATCCTCATCGAAATACACATCGGTGGTGAGGGACACGTCAGTATCGTGAGCGGACTGGAAGTTGGTCACGCTGCGGGCTGGTATTCCAAGACACCGCAACACTGGAAACAAAGACAGACACACACATAACATTTACATTAATTCAAACTCATTTAATAGATGAATTATATTTCCAGATGCAAAAGATGTTAGCAATCACTCGGCACATCTCTACAAAGATGGTATCTGCCTGGTTACAAAGAAAGCCGATAAACCTGCATGAATGAAAGCGACACATGTGGCTCTATCTGTGATAAAAGTGGGAGGTATGACAGGAATGCCAATGCAAGGTATGTATGGTGTACATGAGCTCCTTCCTGCTATCAAGAGCAACGCTGCAGTTGTGCTATCATGTGAGGAATCCTGCAAGCACTGATTTAATGAAAGGTTCTGTTTCAGAGTAGTGAGATCTGATTAACGGAGCCTGATAAACAGGAAGTCAGGAGTACTATTCATTTAGACACAGTGAGTCAAACTCATGGGAACACTGGGAGATACAACACTGGTATTCTCTGTGGTATTTCACACACATTCATACACACAAATACAATCTCTTCACATGCCTTCCGCCACACCACCCACTAAGCTCCCGCCTCTCTATAAAAACACCATCACATGATTTATTTCACATGCTCACCTGTTGTGGTGACCCCAGAAAAGACCCAGCACTGTCCATATGACACAGGCGTGCCGCTGGTGGAGTGGTACTTCCTCAGGATCTCCACGCTGCTGCTCCACGCCGCAGGAGAGACTCCGTCGGAGTATTTCCCAGACCAGTTCCCGACCAGAACCCCATAGTCATCCTGAGCGTTAATCTGGAAAGAGGATGGAGACTCAATCAATAACATGTGACTGCCATCATCCCGTTTTCAAAACAAGACACTGAAAATGATTTGGGCTGTAGCTAAAATGAAGGACAGTGGGACAGTCAATCCTTAAAATTAAAGATATAATAATGTTACATTTAATGTGATAGTGAAAGGCTTAGTTTTGATGTATTTAGAAGTAATTTACTGATGTAGCATTGGGGTTCTCAGACTGGGGTGTGGTCTATAAGTAACACGATAATAAAATGAATGACTATTTTGGTTCTGAATTTCATACACTTACTGTAGTAAAACATCCAAAAGCACAAATGTTTTCAAATCGAGGTCCGTGGTCTAATTAAAATCAGTTGAGGGGTCCTTAAAGTGCAAAAGTTTTAAACAACTGATCTAAAGTGCAAGACACATGTGCATTTAGGGTGTAGCTAATTTAATAGTAAAATATACAATGTAGACACTGGATAGTTTGTCTGAAACCAGCAATAACACTTCCATCTCCTTTTTATTCTAGCTATTCTTCTTCCTTTTGATGATTGAGAGCCTACTTTACCCAAAATGTAACTCAACTGCTCAACTTGAGAATTGGGTGTCTTATACTATTAGCAGCTAATGTAGCCTCAGGCCTCGAGCCTCAAGCAAAGAAGAGCTGTGCTTTCCATAGAGGTTTAGTAATTTAACGTCTCTTTAACTCCACACCAACAGATCTTTTTCATTAAAAAGAAAAAGTAAGTATACTTCAGACAAAACCAAATGGAAAAGACTTCAAACTACAGAATGCTGTATATAACTCCTTTAATATGTGCACATTGAACTGCTCGAGGCCAATAAACTGCCTTTGATGTGTAAAATGGAGATTCCCTTTAATTTTCACTACTTTGACTGCTACTGAATTAGATATTATGCAGTATTTGTATGTGTGTTATATGTGTGTGAAATACATGAATATACATTTTTATTTTCTATTAATGTATTTAGCAGTATGTCCACGTAAGTGTCTTACCAAGGCAGATAAGACCCTGACCACATTGACAGAATCCCCTCGACCAGACGGAGGCATGTCACTCTTCTCCAGGATGAACAGACACGCATCCAGGATTCCTTCATGGAACTATGGTGAAGAGAAACACCACACAAATTAGTAATAAAGAAAATAGTTCATTTAGATGGGAATTGATCATTACCTTAACATTTAAACATTTAAAGATTAAAAAAACTCCATTGATAACAAAGACTTTCATTCTTGGTGGTGTTTGAACATCACCAGGTGATTTTCCATAAATCCCATAAAAAGACAGAAACCAGCGATTAATTTATCCAAGTATTGCCCGAGTAGCTAGAGCCTAATATGTCTGATCCTATTAGCCAGACAGCATAGCTCCCAGCAAGGCATTTTTTAAAAATAAAACAAAATCAAAAGCTGTTTTAAAGATTAACATCTTAGGTATAGGGACAAACGGGCTGAGTGTCGTGATAGTGCCTACCTGTCCAAAGTTCCATGTCCGGTTCCCAATTTGTTTCTCTGTGCCGTAGTAAATCCTCCCAGTGTCATTCAGCACATACTCCATCCTCTCCTCCTCATCATCCAGGAACACTGTATCCTCTGGAAACACATGACAGTTATACATCTGTGTATGATCATTTATCATCATCAAAGCAATTATGACAATACAGTGTTTATGTGTGTGTGTGTGTGAGTGTGTTTTCTGTAAGATTCTACACTGGCACATCTTTTAATTATTCTTATATCAGTAGAACTATATGGGTTTATTTTAATGATATAGACTCCAGTGAAGACTTTGGCTTATTTTCATGTCTGCGAAAATGACCCACAATCCTTGCTTTGTTCACCTCTTCAGTGACTAAACCCTGAAAGAATGTTCACAAATCGTGTCCCCAAGAGTCTCCTAGACCAGGAAATGGTTAAGAAACACAAAGAAACCTTGGACCTTGAAATGGGGCCCACACTCATTTATGGGAAGTAGTCTGTTTTGAGTGACATCAGCGCCTCAGACTTGGGCGTGCACCCCTGACATGAGTTTCACAATCACAGTCTTTCTTTTTCCATCTCATTATGTCTTGCTGATTCTACCGTGGTTAGTGGCGGGTCACGGAAAAGGAATGCGACATAGGGAAACAAAGAGAAGTAGTTAAAGTAGCAGAGTATTCAGGATGGAGGTGAAGTCCAAAGTGAAGGGAAGAGGTCATGAGGGACGACAGAGAAAGAAGGGATGTTATGCTTGGGAGGGAAATGAGGGAGAGAGCGTTGAGCGTAGCAGAGTCTTGAAATTTCTAAAGGAGAGATCAGAGGGAGGTGAGGTTGAGTTTATCTGGCAGCTGTGATGATTTTGGTTTTCACTTCTCAGAACATCGTGGAATGTATGACGAAAAACCCACACCCTTCACAGGATGAAGAATGAGGAGGAGGCTGAAAAACGGGGCAGTGGGGTGATGCAGCGAGGGCCGGGTCAGCAGATAGCAAGAAGGGAGCAGGACCGAGTGGGCGAGGCATACAAAGGAAGGAAATACACATGGAGGCAGTAAAAGCGAGGGAGAGGACAGGTTGTCACCAGCTGTGGGATTACTCTGAGCTCGCCCCATGGCATTTTATACAGTAATTGTAGGATTTTGACTTTTATGAGCGTGAGGGAGAAATTAATCTCGGGCATAAGAGATTGAAAAAGGGAAGAGGAGATTGGGAGTGCTGCCAAAAGCAGCAACCCCATAATAAAAGACCATCTTTTAATCAAATCCAGGTCCACATTTTTTTTGTTAGCTGTGTCGCAAATACACTGCTTTTCTGCTAAATTTCCTGTGGGTATAGTTTGCAGTGCTCAGCAAACTGAAAGAGACTCGGGAGAATAAACAATGGATCGCATTTCCTATACATTATTCAAAAAAAGACGGACCTTTATTTACTTGTTAAATAAAATTAATTGAGAACTTAGGAAATACTATTCCCAGCAAAAGTAAATTATATCTAAGTGCAAAAAACACTTATTTTATATAAGGAGCTACATGTTCTGTAAACATAACTCAGCAGGGCGTTTAAAATGGTTATAAACAATATTTTCTATTAGAATTGGATAAAACTTAGAGGAGAACTTCACCGTCAAAGAGCCAACTCTTTTTGCCCAGACTAAAATCAAAGATAGCTACAGTATTTCGGACTGCTTTTGTTTTGTAAGGCTTACTAATGCAATTAAATAGTTTCACAAGAACAAAGTCTGAATTATCACTCAACAGTAAGCAGCTCAACCTCAGTGAGGCTTTTGTAGATGGGTCTGGCCCTCATCAAATCCTCACTAATTTCCATTTGATCCCAGAGCTAAAAGAAGAACAAATATATGACTAACACTCTTCAGACAGCCAGAGAAGCTTCAAATGAATGAAAAAAATGTATTGCTGGTATGTATTAACTGGCAGTTTGCTAAGATGTTATCATATCGATTTAAAAGGCTATAATATTCTATTCAGTTTGTTTTTGCTGCCCTCAATTGGACAAAAGAATCAAATGAACTTCAACCACAAAGGTAGCTCAGTGTGTATTATCTTTAATAATTTCAAAAATGATGTTTAAAGATCTGTTTCATCTTACACACAGATGTTTTAGTTATAGACAATTCAGGGTGGAGCTGTCATAGCACAACCACGTTTACCAGCTGTCTTGAATTGTAGCCAGTGGAGTTACATAACTCCCATAGTTACAGGATCACGCTGTAGCTATTTGACTGACAGCAACACGGATCAAGTTGGCCTTTTTCACCCATGTGTAACATTATATCAGGACTCCTCTCATAGATGCGGAGGCTGTACACACATCTACAGTATTTTGTGCCAGTATTTGCCGTCTGAATGGTGATGCTGTTACACGGCAGCTATTTTCTGGAAACATCTTTGCTGGCAGCTCAGCAGTTTTCCTGCCAGCAAAAATATAGATTTTCTTTTAAAGCTATATGGCCTCAAAAGCTAATGTCAGGACGGATGAAATGTTATTTATTCCAGACAGGTTATGTAACACTGTCTGTCTCCTACCAATTACCATCTTATTTTCTTCATTTTATTTCCTTACCTTCACACCAAGGGTTGAAGAGCATGACGATGTTCTTGTTGGCGTTGTAGGTAGTTGCGGCCTCTCCCTTCATAGAGGAAGTCACCACGCTGAGCCCGTACAGGCCAATCACAGCGCTGGCTGGAGAGTTGACAGACAACTTGACCTTGGTGCCGTTCGCCGCTACGATCTTTGCCTCCCAGCGCTCATCCTCCAGGTGATCCACCAGAGGAATGACGATGTGGGTGCCTTTGGACACCATGGGCAGGGGACCTACACCAGAGAGGGGATAACTGAATCAGAATGCATCATGATGGAAGAAATATAAAGAAACATGTGATTATGTTCTGTATTGTAATGGTTTCTACGTTGTGGTTTAGATGGCAGCCTACTTTACAATGTACTTTCTTTTGAAGTAGGGCAAATGCAAATCAAGTTCCGCTTTTGTTATTGCAAATATATACTTTTTCACAAAGAACTATGTGAGAAGATGGATACCACTCTTGAGTCTGTCCATTAAATCTGAACAGCCAAGAGACTGTTGCTGAGCTTAGCATAAAGACTACAACCATGACCGCGGGCAGATAGTCAGAATGAGGTAGACAAGACAATAAAATAAAATAAAATAAAATATAATATTTGAATCACACTTTGTTTCACAGTGAGTTCAAATTTAAATAGTTTTTCTCATTCTTTGTTAGCTCTGAATTTGGATGAACTCAAGTTATACGGAATCTATGGAAGCAGAAGAACTTTATGTTTTAAAAAAGTCCTTCTGGCTGGGGAACAAACCCAATGTTTTATTATCTGTGTCAAAGTGTTTGACTCTCACAGTGGTTGAAAATCCTACCAGACTGTCAACCACATATGCATCACATTTCCAGCTGTGCATGCTCCTCTGACTCTGGGTCTGGAAGACATCCAGTTCTGCACAAGACACACCTCCCTGCAGATAGTCCAGCACATTTCTGACAGATTTATCTTGGGGTCAGTAACGTGGATGTTCCTGTGTACGTGACCCGATGTTTTGTTGAGGAAAACTCCAAAACAGCTGAACCAACTTTCAATTAAGTTTATCATAAAATCCCTTCTATCCCAGCAGCTAGGGTTAGGGTTTGCTCTGAGCTATTTGCTGTTTTATTTGAGTATGGAGTTTATCAAGATCTCATTGTTCTCGAGCTGACCCTAGTCACGACCCCATTCTTCCTTTATCGCCACTGAGGACTTATTCAAAAGGAAATCAATTAAAGAAACATGTTGTGTCTTTTCGGAGAATGTAGTCGCCTTCATTGAAACAGACTTGGAAGTTTTTTCTTTTCTTTGAGGGATGATGATAAAAAGCTGCTACTTGTAGTGCAGCGCTTAAAACCTTCGCCTCAAATGCAACCGTTAGGTAATGACTGCATGTTGAATGTGGTTGATAGTTATTCTCCTCTCGAGCATGTAACAATCTAGGCTGCCGCTGACTGATAATAATTTCTCCCTGGTGATGTAATAGCCTTTTATTCCTCAGCCGCTCGTAGCAGTGTGAGGCCTGTAAATACCAGAGGGAGGTGTTCTGTGTCCTGAGGTCTGGAAAGTGTAAGCACTGTGCTGGTGGTGGAATCCAAAACTTGCGGCGTACGTCTGAACTGCTGATCTATTTAAATGTGATCGGTATGCACAGCATTTTGACCACATTTCCCAGGCTCTGTTTTGAGTCAGGGGTTCGTTCCTTCACATTTCACATGGGGTTGCAATAAATACTGGTTAAAGGGGCAGTCCACCAGTTGTACACATTTAAATTAGCTTATTCTTCATGGACTGGTAATCTTAATCTGTCAAAAAAAAGTCAGATGAACCTGACACAAATTTGAGTAGATTTCATCTTACTTTTTATTTAACACTGTTAACTAGATGAGGCAATATGTTTTTGGACTGAACCATAGGTTGGTATTGTCAAGTTTACAATATACTATAATACTACGAGGAGGGGGCCAATTATATGTTCACGCATATCCACGCCCGCAATTTTTTGTTTAAAGAAAACGTACACTTCTTATTGTTCATCAGTCAGCTGCATTATTAAAGGTTCAGTGTGTAGAATTTAGTGTCATAAAGTGGTGAGGTTGCATGTTGCAGCTGAATACCCCTCACCCTCAAGGGTGTTTAGTTTTTCCAGGCCGGGAAACTACAAGAAACATGGCGGCCTCCATAGAGAGGACCAGGGGTTAATTTGTGCCGGATCATGCCGGAACAGGATCCGGCACCTCTTGGTTTTGGCCTGCCCGTGTTCCGGGACTTATTTGTGCTGATCCGGTACCTCTTGTATAGAAAAAAATATGAATACAGAGCTGACAACTCTCACGCTTTCGGCGTGTGACACACATCCAATTTGTCACGCCAAAAAAAAAGTGATTTCTTACAAGTGGCCAGTAAGTGGACGAGGTTCGCTACATCGTCCAGGGCAGGGGGTGGCGGCGGCGGCGGCTAAAGACACACCGCCGCTGATGTGACGTTTTGTAATAAATCTCTCATTTGATTTTTGTGTTTGCAACTTGTGCAACAAGTTAATTGAGGAGCTGAAGGTGCTTTACGCACAGTACTGGCCCGGGGACGCAGGTGCGCTGTATGGAGAGACTGAGGTTGAGTCGCTGTGCCAGCGCTTTAACATTACCAACTCGTGCGCAGTCATACGGCCCTACAGGAAACACAGAGACTCGGAGGAAAAGACATCCCCGATGAACTGATGGAGTGACTTGTTGCTGTCAACAGCATTCCTATTGCGAGTGCTGAATGTGAGCGCGGATTTTCGCAAATGAACTTAATTAGCACTCCCAACCGTACCTCTCTGCTCACATCCACCATATCATCTTTACTCTTCCTAAATCTTGTTGGACCCCCCCCCTGGCTAAATTCAATCCAGTCCCGTACGTGAGGTCGTGGGTGGCCAAAGGACACAGAACTGCCACAGACACACGCAGTAAAACCTCCGGGAGGAGGAGGAGAATCCGGACATGGTCGTGATGTGGGGTGTTTTGGACTAAATAAATAAAACTTTACAAATTAAGCACTGGAGAGGACCCTCCCCCCGATGTAGACATAAAGTATTTCAATATAAAGGCCCATTCTAGGCTAAATAAAACAACAATTTGTATAATTTAGATGAAACACACTCGTTAAAACATCACTAGGATTATATATATTAAATTTATGTCAATAGATTCCTTTCACCTATATCGTACACACTGGACCTTTAAGGTTTGGCATATTTGATGCAGTCAGCTATGTTATTTCATATGTTATATTAATCCCCAAACCATGTATCACCCCATAACTCCCACCGCATAAATTTATACCTCTCATACCTGTTTTCAGATCCAGATGCATTTTGTCAGTTTCAGCATTGAAGGGCCTGTTGAGCTCCAGATCAATCTGGAAGGTCTGTCCTCTGCGGATGATCAGCTCGTCACCGTGATACAAGTCCGTGTGGTGCTCCTGTCTGTTCTGACCTGTCTTGGAGCTCAGCTGGTCAACAGAACGCACCGACAGCTTTATTTCTGAAAGAGAACATTTCACATCAGATTTAGATTCTGCCTGTGATGCTGCTGCTATCTGGATTATCAAATGTGCATGATGCAAAAACAGTTAGAGATTTGATCTAAGCCTATTGTCCTTACAATATACACTGTTTATCCAAAAAGTCAATCACACTACCTTCCATCTCCTTTGCTTCTCCATTCTCAGGCTTTGGCTTGGCGGGCTCTGGGGCCGGAGGTTTGACCAATTCAATCTTGTCTGTGATATCATAGGAGGTGCTGTTCTGGCGCTTACAGCAGCACGGACACATCTTCTTGAACCATCGTCGACAGGATCCATCTTCCGGTTTCTTCTCCCCCTCTTTCTGAATGCTGTACTCCACCCTGGTGGGCGGGGCTGCTCCGGGGAAGCGCCCTACCTCCGACACGCCCCTGACTGTCAACCGCTCGCTTGGCATTCTAGGGGACAAATAATAAAAAAAATTGAATTGTCTACAAAAACGAAAAATGTTTTACCTGGATAAGACGATTGAATCATCCCACTCTTTGGAACATTTTTTGTTTTGAAACTTAAAGATAGGGTTGGCAATTTGTTTCTTTGGACCAAATGAAATGATTGGCTGAATCAGAGATGATAGCCACAAGTTAGCGAACGAGACACAGAAGAGTTTGGTTTTTAGGAGTTCTCAATCATGTGGCTGTAGCTTTGATGAGACGGCTAATGGGGGGGGGGGGGGGGGTAGGGATGTATCAGTTGCATTTTATCAAAGTGTAGCCGTCTCTTGCAAGCTTAGCTAGTTGAAATTACAATAACATGTTTTATCGCCTACCCCTAGCGGTATTTATCCTGCAGAAAAAGTAGTGTGGGCGAGTTTTGAGATATTTATCTCTGAATAAATACCGTGACCTTCATGTGAACAGTTTTCCTTGGAACTACTTTCTACCAAAGAACAGCCTCTGGAGAATTGTCAATTGAGACTATTTGTTATGTGAAATATCCAAATTGAAGTGGATTATGTTTTTGGATGTAATGGTTGTCCTTTTATAGTGAGAGGACCACAAACACAATTTCAACTTTTTTGGCACAGAAGCCAAAATCTCAGATGGAAAAAAAACGTTGAAGCAGCTCATCAACATTGCAGACAGCGCAAGACATTGTAGAGGTCATTACAGAGGCGGTATGGAATTTCATTCCCCCGAACTTTGTATCCATAACAAAAAACTTCTCTTCAATTCTTTCATCTCTCCATCAGGAAAACACCCATTATACTTTCTCTGTCACTTTTTCCCACAATTACCACGTTCCAGACGTGCGCTCTCCTCGGTCGTTAGGCTTTCCCAAAGAATTCTGGGGTATTGAGCCTTTATCCTTGTCAGCTACACTCCGTGAACAATCCAACACGCCTCCTGCAAGGAACTGGATTCTATCTGCCTCACCCCAGCTGCTGGGGCGTAATGTGCTTTCCGTGCATATGGGTGTAGGTGTACCATGGATCATATGAACATCCATCACACTGCCATGTTCCTCCCTCTCATACGGTGAGGGTGGGATCACTCGGGAATTAGATCATTTGTCACATTAAAGATAAGCCTGTCCTAGGGCGTCGTAATATCCAAATGATTAGGGTGCATACCACATACCCCAAATTCCCTGAGCCCTGAGTTCCTGGGTCCACTCTGCTCAACTATTTAATGTATGTCATTCCCCTACTTTCTTTCCTGCATTTCCTGCCCGTCTTTACTGCCGTCAAACAAACAAACATATTAAAGAAATATATGAGCCTCTAAACTCAGGGTTAAATGTCATGCAGTGAAGCCAAAACAAAAAGTGTTTACATAAATGGAAGGCAGATGGAGCAGGCCTTTCCCTCCCCCCCCCCCTCCTTTCGCTCCTAAATCTCAACATCTGCAACTTGTCCATTGCGTAAAACACTCAAGGCTGAGCACTGCACGCAAAATAAAATTTATTTTACTCGAACTTTAGAGCACCGTTTGAGTTTTGTTGACTCTTGTAAAACACTGAGCTGCAGTAATGCACGTAGTCAGGAGAAATGGAGTATTGTGTATAAACACATACACAATGTTCGGTTTATGGGGTTACTATTCACATTTTTCGCCACACCCTTCACTGAGCCCTGCCTCCCATTAGATGCTGATGCTACTCCTGTAAAACTTTCCATTCTGTAGCACTCAACAGTTTGAAGAGTGGAAGATTCACACTAAAAATGTATCGTTTTTTAATAGAATGGGTCGTCAATGTCACACAGAAGTGAACAGAAGATTTATTTTCTAGCCGAAAAGTATCTTTGACTGAGATAATCACTAATACATCACTAGCTATAGAAAGCAAGTTAGTTAGTATGCTGGTGTTTAAGTGATTATCTCAGTCAAAGATCCTTGTCTTGTCTTGACTTGTTGTTGACTTACAGAATTACGACATACCAAGAAGAATCATCACATCTGCATGATGATTCAAGTTCGAGTTTTACTGGAGCCTGAAAGAGTCGAACTTCAGTGAGCATGAGTTATCCTTGGTGCCTATTTCCTAAAAACATTTAGTTTTCTTACAATTATGACTCAGTTTTTGTAAAGTATCAACTTTATTTTAACTTAACATTACAAATTTGTCATGTAATATTGTGACTTTATTCCCATAAAACAATGATTTACTCTTTCACAATATTTAGACTTTTGTTTTGTAAAAGTAAGAGTTTTTTCTCGTAGAATTAAGACTTTGTTTTCGAAATCCCCAATTTTACTACTGTGTCGTAAATCGACCCTAATTTCTTGAACTAATAAAGTAACATAATGCAGTTAGTTGGTAAAATGCTCTTTAGTTTTGTAGGTGGTAAGCACCAGACTAGCTAGTGCTTGCAGCTTACTTTGGAGGAGACTAACCTCACTACCATTTCTTAATAGAGTGACTGAAGTATAACTGGCTAACCGAGGATGTAGAGCTGTGCACATTTACTTTTACCACTTCAACATTCTGCAGTGCAGAGTACAGCTACTCAGGAAACTTCCTGCCGTTTCATACAGACAAGCATCAATGAGAGTCGGACTAATCCTATTACTATTTACCATCACCCAGGACACAGGTTGGGCAGTGATGGTGAAGTTATGTTGGACAGAAGGGGTATTAGGAGGGGACGCCTCACAGTATGAGACTTGATGTCCATATGTAAGTATGGAGTGAGGTTCTAGTCAAACGTTAGGGTTAAGATGTGAATTGTGGTTTTAGGTTAAGATTAGGCATCCGTTTACGGTTAAGTTTAGAGGTAAGGTTTGTTTTGCTGTCCATGATGAATGGAAGTCAATGCAAAGTTCTAATTAGGACAACTGTGCAAACCTTTGTGTGTGTGTGTGTGTGTGATTGTGGTCCAGGTATTACTCATGTTGTAGTGACATAAATCTGTTTACAGAATCACATTACTCTTTACAGATCAGTAAAATTCAATGATTTACAATGATTTACAATGATTTACAATCATTGAATTTTAAGGTTAAGATATGTTTTAAGATTAGATTTAGGTGTAGGTGTAGGTGTAGGTGTAGGTTTAGGTTTAGGTTCAGGTTAAGATTAGGATAACAGTTCGGCAACTTAAAGTTAAGGTTAAAGTAAATCTCCAGGAAATCACTGTAAGTCAATGTAATGTCCTCTGTCTTTAACAGATCATCATCCAGAAGACACACTCTCTAACCTGATGTTGATCGAAACAAAGTGAAACACATTCTCATAACTGGGCAATTAAAGTAACTTCATTGAAGTATGTATTCCTCTTTATACTCACAGACAATAATGAACTGAATATTTGTGAAAAAATGAAAGGTAAAACCATAATTGTTTAAAAAATACAGCAACAATGATGCTTTTCAAACATAACAAAAGCTTTTCATGCTGTTCGGCTCATTGTTTGTTCTTCGCAGGTTTTACAAAAAGGCAAGTTATCTCCCTGCTGCACCTTAGGTGGCCTATAAATTAGCCAATTAGTCACCCACTCAACCCCATAAAACCATGGAAAGCCACAAGCCTCTTTTTTTTTGGCAGCGCTGCTCTTCCCTCATGCTTTAATGCACAAACTTAAATGGGTTTATAATACAGCCATCAGCCAAGCTTGAAATGAAGTGTTACTTCTTCATCTCTTTCTTGGTTCGCCCATCACCAACCTGCAGCAAAACTCATGTGTGGTGCATGTGTCCTGTCTCTTTCTGCAGCTCTGCACTTCTTCCACAGACAGTTTGGATTGGCATGTTCTCACGCCTGGTACACCCACTGGCCTCTGAGATAAGTGAAACTTTGGCTGGGCTTGTATGTCAGGTGATGTTGTCCCCATGTAACACTGATTAGTTGATTTAACTCAAAAAAGAAGAAAAAGCATTTAGTGAAACATTTTTTTGCCTATAAAGGTCTTAAGAAAAAGTTGAAATCCTGTAAATTCCTCATCCTTCAATGTTTCTAAGTATGGCTTGGCCCTTAAACCGTATCAATTATTATCACAAAATAACTTATCACAGGCAAAAAAGCTCAATATATGTCAAAGTATAACTTGTGCATTGTGCGAGCACAGTGAGGATGTGTAGCACACTATTGATCTGCACAGGGCAAATCCAGGGGTTGGACCCCAACGGAAATCTGATTGACCCCTGTCCTAACAGTAGTCTTTTTTTTTAAACATATTTTGATGTTTAACAAGTGTTTGTCATCCTCTGCTAATAAACCTTACCCAGGTGCAGAAATCCTCATCTTTAAACTTAACAGAAATAATGTTGTAACATTTATTGTGATAACCTGTATATCAATATCAACAAATTTTGATCTTCATATAATTTTTAGTCATATCCTCCAGCTATATCTCTGAGAGAAGGGGAATGATGAGCTGCAGCTGGTTGGCCACTGACCAACCAGGCTGACCACATGAAAACACTTTCACTTGTTGTTTCTTTCAATGAACATGTGGAGATGCTTTAATAGCAGGTATAATAGTAAAACAACATTTGTGAGAGGAAAGAAAGGCCTCACTTCTTATTAACTGAGCCAAGTGAAGTGATTAATTGGATTGTTGTTGCAGTTTATGACAACAGAAGACGTTCAGCTTTTATTCAGTGCTGACAAGTTCAACAAAAGGCAAGAAAACACCCAGTGAATAAAACAATAAGTTCCACACTGTAATATACATATTTGACATGTCTACTTTTGTAAACATGTATCCCCCACCACCAACCCCCCTCTCTCTCTGTGGACAAACCATCACTGTTTCAATAGACTCTCTCTGGACTAAATAAAGAAACCGTTAGGTATTTGGAATAAGAAACTCTTAAAATAGCAGTGACTTACTTTCTCTTCGTGGATTCTCCTCTTCGAAATGTTCCTTCGGCGTATGAAAACTTTTTTCTTCTTCACTCGCTCTGTGCTCGGATCTGAATACTTATATGCCCCGGACACACCCCTCTCTACTCCCAGCTCAGCCCAGCGCGCCCCACCCTGATCCGCACGGCTCGAGTTCCCCCCACTCCCACCAGGAGGTCCTGGCAACCGGGGCGCGCTGCGTAAAAGAGCGCACGTAGTGAATTATAACCAACCAACCTCCCCACCCCCCCACCCCCCACACACGTACAAACACACGCACACACACACACACACACACACACACACACACACACACACACACACACACACACACACACACACACACACACACACACACACACTGAGGATATAAAGTTTGTTACGCAATGTTCAGCCAAACTTTTCCAATGCAGGAAGGGAGTGGGAGCACACAGAAAGTGGAGTGCAGGAAGTCGACTGTAATGCTTGAATATTGTGAATGTTAATGTGGCGATAAAATAATGTTAAAAAAATATATATTTATATGATATATAAATAAATGAATACCTCTAATACTAACAGACACAAACTATAAACCACACCAATCTCAAACTAAACTGCACCAAATCAGGCCGATACATTTATTGTCATAACCTTATCAACAGGCCCAATAAGGGTGACACTGGTCTCAGATAATTTCTTTGTGTCATCAACATCACCATATGTTTTAAAGGTCATTATATCTTTTTACAACATATCCTCCCAAAATAAAGTGGCATTTAATAGATACTCTAAATTGATACATATTCAAAGAATCATCATCCTCAGCTTAAAAAGAAATAGAGTTAGGGTTAGCTAATAAAGTATAAAAAAAATATGAACACAATATGAACCAAATGGAATGAAAAGGGTCAAATAGTGATATTTACCCGAAATGCCAAACATTGTAGCATACATTAGTATATATTTGCCTATAAACTTGAATAGATTCTGCATGCTAATATCGAATTGTAAAATTACTTTCATTACCATATAGAATATTGTGTATTTATGAATCATACATACACACTGAAATTACACCAACCTAACCGACTGATTGAATCAAGCTCAAACCTTATAGGAGTTCCCCTCAATGTTGTTGGACTCAATGTGCAACACATTGCAAGACATTTAACTTCCCCTGCACACTCACTGTCAGTTCTCCTCTGCTGGTCACATGACAGAAAAACCTCAGGGGACGAACCCTTCCTGACCTCTTGTCCACTAAAGCCACATCCTAAGTTCAAACCAAGGCTAAAATGATCAAACCAAAATATTTACAATAGGGTTGGATCAAGACTTTACACGTTGTTGATTCCAGTCCAATTACTGCATGATTCAATGTTTCTTACAGGTAATCTTTCTCATGGAATCCACACCCTTCTGCTCTCACTGATTGTGAATGACTGAGGTTGATTTTCAGCTTTGTGGTTGGCAGGGAATCATAATGATGTCAAAGTGATGAGTGTTGATGATGACTGGGGCACACTGAAGCCTTCATTCATGTCTAAGTCTGCCTTCCTCTCTTACTCACTGTGGTTGCGTGGTATGGTTACCATAGAGCAGTGTAGGATCTCAGTCACACTGACCATTTATATTCAAGTTTACCTGTCATTACATGTTTAAAGAAATGTGATGTACGTCAACGTCAGCATCCATGTATTCCAAAACGTTAAACACCTCATTACTTATTAGAACACAAAGACGCTAAAACAGATGGATATTTGTTTATTACAAACTACCAATTTAGAATGCTGAATCATCGGATGAGAAAGTCAATGGAGCAAAATTCCAGTCAATCCAAAGCTGTCGAGATATTTCTGTCAAGACCAACAAATTGTGATCAGAGCAACACTGCTAGCATGGCAAACAACTAACTGTGTTCTATATCATAATGCAAACAAGCAACACAGGGTTGACTGCACTTTTATTGTATGTTTCCAGTCGTTTTTTTGAGTGCTTGATGGCTGTAGGCCATTCAGCAGTCTGTCAACCCGAGAGAGGAAACATTAGGATTTTGTATCATCTGCCACGGAGCAGGCCGTACAGGAAGTCCAACAGTTAGTCAAGGCCAGTAAAACAGACAGCAAAAAGCTTCGCAACAAGGACACAACTAAAGGAAAATAGTTGGTTAAATATAAAGCAGTGTAATGACTAGGGTTGCAAAATTCCGGGAATTTTCAAAGTTGGAAACTTTCCATGGGAATTAACGGGAATTAATGGGAATATACGGGAATTAACGGGAATATACAGGAATTAACGGGAATTAACGGGAATTAATGGGAATAAACTGGAAATGTTGTGGGTAATTTATACTAACTGTATTTACCTTGTCATATACAGACATAAATATAAACATTTTGTTGTGTCATAGGCTGATTTGAGCCCTAAAGGAAACTTTGGGCACTTGACTATATGCTTCGGCATCGTTGTGTCATTCTTAACATAGGTCTTTGCACAGTATTTGCAAATGTCACAGCCTTTCCTTCTACATTGGATGGGGTGAAATGTCTCCACACATCAGATAGTGCACATTGCATTGTTCTTTAGAATAAGATGAGAAAAAAGTTTGTAAAAAAATACTCATGCAATGCCAGATATATAAATAGTTAGCCAAACAATTGGAATAGTCTGTAAAAATATTTTACAATTGATGGATAAATTATAATGGAAATAGACTAGATGAACAGATGAACAATCCTCAATCAGCATGCTAACATATTTTCCTCAATAATATCATTGAAACTTACCTGACTAGTCCTGCACACTACAGCCGGCCTCAACAGCTCTGCTGTAGTGTGCAGGATGCTGGGAGTTATCTGTGCATGTGATGGAAGAATGCACAGTGGAGGGTTGAAATTCAACATGCAGCTTGTGCTGCATTCCATACATCTTTAAAATAGAGTTTTGAATGATGTTTTTATTGCTCAGCGTTTAATTTGCATAGTTTTTTTTTTTTTTTCAAAATTCACAAAATTCCTGTGCTTAATATTCCCGTGGAAAGTTTCCGGAAAGTTTCCGGAAATTTACCGGAAACTTTCCACCCCTTTGCAACCCTAGTAATGACCCAAAAGCCCTATTGCAAATCAGTCGTTTAATTCAGTCCCTTATCCTTTATCTTCAGCTCAATATGTTTTAACAGAAAAAGCTCATGTGTAGCTACGAATGTGAAACATGACTAAATCCCATCCTGCTGTCCTTACCCCAGGGTTCATCTGTTGTACGTGCTCACCCGGCATACCAGTCTAAACTTGTGCTTTTTCTGCTTTTACGTCATAATGCGCCTACTGTTTGGGGGGGAAAAAAACTGTGAGTAATAAGACAACCAAGAAGAACTGATTCATCATTTTTGCTACAATGTCATTTGTAAAGATGAGTCTTACAAGAATTGTTGCTAAAGCCATACATTAGATTTCTGTCGCGACTATTTGCATTTTGAAAAATGCAGACCATTTTCCCGTCTCATCGCTGGTTCTGCTGGCTTGACACCAGTGTGATAAATGACATGGACAACATTTGCGGCTTCTGCAAAGCGGTGGGCGTGAGAGGAAACATAAAGGGAACTCGGGTTCACCGAGTATCTGAGTATAACAGATGGGCCCAAGTCCTGGCTCTCACACTGTACGTGGGAAACCAAACAGCCAGCAGCAGGCCAAAGGAAACTTCCTGACTGCGAGAGACACAATCAAATTATGAGGAAAGCACCCTTTTATTATATAAGTGAAAAATACCAGCAAGGATTAAGATTCATGGTATGTAGAAAATATCTAGTACTGGTATGAGCATTGATTTTTCTCTGCATATACTGATGGTTATTGTCCGTGTGCTAAGGTGAGTCGGGGGGAAATCTTTGGAATGTGCTCTATTGACACTTTTTTGTTAAACTATAACTCAAGTTCTCGAGGCATTGTCTGTTACGCAAGAATAAAAAATGTACAACACACAACACACAACGCTGTACAACAGGTTGTACATTCTTAATAGCCCAATGAAAAAGAAAACCCTGGATGAAAATTGATGGCTCGTGTTGTGTTAAAGCAATTAGTTTGATGTTTTTGTAAATATGCTTATTCATTATCCTCCTCCGAAGGTCTATGTTTTTATGCTTAATAAGCTACCACCACGGTTTGCTTAGATTAACATTAACTGCTTTCAGACATGCACAGAGCTCAGAAGTTCCTCCTTGTTTTCTCCGGAGGAGGTTCATGAGTGAACGCAAATGTCAGCGTGAGACGTGTAACCATAGTTTCTGCAGACTTTCTCTGCCTGGCCTCCTTGTAGAAAGCTGATAATGCTTCTGACACATGACAGACGCAAAAATTAAAGAAACTAAAAGAAGAAAAAAGTGGTGACACACACGTAGAACACATTGAGAAAGATGTCTGGAGAGTTTATACTGTTGAGAGCTGATGATGGTGTTGGGGTGCTGAAAACATGATCACTTCATCTCGGCAGCGGAGTTAATACGTCACCTCTTGTCTCTGTCTGCTGCACCCAGCTGCTCCAACTCTCTCCTGAATAAAGAAGAGGATTTGTTGCTGTTCTGAACGTGTCTGATCAGAAAACCTCCCAATGTCTTATGCATGTGTGAAAAGCAAACTGAGGGTGAAGTCTGCAGCCAATTCTTCGGATTTAACCTGGAGGTCATGTCTGAAAACAGCTATGATTGATTTCTATTCATGGATTAGCAGATAAAAAGACAAAATATAATCCATGGATAACATGTTTACGTCAAAAAAACCATCCCAAGATGTTCAGACAAAAACAAACGTAAAAAGGACACAACAACTTTTAAAAAGAAGTAATCTAAAAATAACCCTAACCCTATGAAGACTGAAAGCAAGGTGAAGCAGTTAGCTTGGCGCTCTTCAAAGGTTACAACTAATTATGAAGGAAAACCTTTGTCTGGCTAGTTTGGCTGTTTCTAGCTGTATCCTAAGCCAACTTTATGTCAGTTCTTGCTAAAGTAGGAGTGCAGGCAAACAGCTAAAAATAACACAGAAACCCATAAAACTCCTAATTATGTGTTTTACACTTTGGGGTTTGTACCAATTACACAAAGAAGATGGAATGTATTGATAAGCAAATTCAGATTTTTTTAATCTTGCGCCAGGCCCAGGGTAGTTGTTTTCTGTCCATCTGTTTCCAGCACATATATATATATATATATATATATATATATATATATATATATATATATATATATATATATGTCCCTATCTATACAGTCTGACATTTTAATATTAATTCCGAGTGTTTGTCATAAAGGCCAGTGATATCAGAGGTCACAGTATTTTGCAATAGCCCAATGTTTCCATGCCTTTATGAGGAATAGGACCTCTAACCCTCTTTCATACAAACATGTAGACCGTTAGAGAGATGAGATACAATTTTTTTTCCTGTTTACTTAGGAAATGAATTATAACCTGCTAATTTACAAAGAATTCATCACTCCATAGTATTTAGGTGCAGTGTGTGATCTGAATGATTCATAAGTCTGTGACATCAAGAGCTTGCGTATTATCAGTGTGATGAAATGTGTCTTGCAAAAGTCTTAATCAGCTGCTGCTCTGTTCATTCACAATTTGCTGTGCGGCGGATGATGTCATGCACTGCAGTTGCTCAGGAGACGAACACAAACAGACAAAGCCAACAGGAGCTCTGCTGCTGAACAAATGATTTATTGGTTGCTCCTGCGCACAACTCCCAAACCCTTTCCCTCGCTTTAGAGAAAAAAAGTACATGATTCAGTTCCTCCTTTGTGTACATAAGGTAAAATAATGCCGTTACTGAGGAAGTTCTTCTCCAAAAAGTAAAAATGTATAGAAGGACAGACCACATTGCACTTTCCACAGTTTTGTGTACCACTTGGTCCCATTGTAAAATCTGTCTCAAGCTTTCTGCTCTTTTTATCTATTGTCTGTAAAAAATGGTGGTTTGTGGTTTGTTTATAGTGTTGCATTTACTACATTTGAGCACCATGCAATCATTTGCATAAGAATTAGGTTGAGTATAGCTCCTTCACAACCAATCTCAAAGTTTTTAGATAATTTGTTCAAGACCAAAGTAGAAAACTGACAGACAACATTGTCATCCTTGAAGTCATGATGCCAACAAACTCATACAACTCAAATGAGAACCATTTGAATGTGAATACAGCAGTGGACAAATGTAAAGAAATCCCTCTTCCCTCTTGTCTCGCTGTTAACCCATGGAAAATATTACAGGTCCTGTGTTTCTAATCCGATCACAAGTACACTTCAACTTGACTCATCACTGTTCCGGTTAATAACACACCCATAGGCTACATACAGTATACATAACTGAAACCAGGGGTAGGTCCCTTTACAGAGGAAGTACCCTATTGTTTCGATTGTCGAAAAATTCTGCGGTCAAGTCCCTGGTACTAAACTTTGTGTTGTGAGTTTGAAACAAATGTATAATGAAGGGTGGTGTGTGAGCCAAACAAGAACAAATTCCATTTTAGAGTGGATTTGATCAAGGGGCAATTAGTTGTTCTTTTCTTTAACGTCGTTTTTTTTAACATCTATATTATAATAACGCAAAAAGCTTCATGAATAAAATCATTTATATGTAGAGTGCTACTATACATATGAATAGGCGGAATTGCAAGCAGTTTGAGGAAATGTCTGTGTAAGTGATACAGAATATGAATCTGATCTCAATACGTGTATTTGGAATATGATGATAAAGTGGCCAATCAGCCGTGGTGGAGGAATGTGCTGTCAGAGTGCCCTTCCAGTTCCTTTTTCTGTTCATTATCATTCATTTCACATTCTCAAAAGCTGCAGTTTCCCACAGAATAAGACTCGGCTGACAGTGACTTGAACAAAAAAATCATCAGGCTGTTAAAAACATTGGGGGGGGGGGGGGGGGGGCACAATTACCTATTATACAATGTTACAGGAAAGAATTGACTAGATCAAAGGTGGAAATAGATCTGGGACTTACTGACATGTATAGATTCATCACGGAGTAAAGCATCTTTACAGTCGATAAAGGTATGGAAGCCCTATGTCAATATATTGTAATTTTCTGCATCTCTTTCTGCCACCGAAAATAAATCCTGCTATGAAACCATTAACATGACATGGTAGTGGGCCTACAAATTAAAAAAATGACCATCTGTTTTCGACTCAATATGAAGTTTCCTTGTGTGTCAAAAACCCTGTTGACGTCAATAGTGTTACATGAGGCTCTATTCCTCATCTCTGACCATTATCAGATGTCTATGCTGCCCCCTGGTGGTCACATCACAGCTCAGTGTGCACCTCACACTGTCTGACGTGGTTAACAATCATGTCATTAATGTTAATTAAGATATACATGTTAATAGATAACAAAACTTATTTTCTCAGTAGTATTTTTATTTGGGCTGTTATAGAGACTCCAGCTTTTCAAACAATAAGGACACTTAAGCTGATTTTAAAAAAATCAGCTTATGCAATAAAAAAAGCTACCATTTGTTTGTATTAGATTTATTCTTTTTTTTTTTTATCTTGAGATAGATTTATTCCTACATATGATTCAACAACATTCAACCAAACTTATGATGCAGATTCTATTTAATTAAGTTCTATTGTCAACTCTGTCCTGTGTGTGGTTAGAATAACAATTAGGCGAATGTGGAATTTTGTTGATTTTTCAAGACTTAACTTAAAAGAAATTCCATCACAAACTAAATATTAAACATTGTAAATAGAGTCTTAATCAACTACATATATTTTTTTGATTTGAAAATTAAGTTGAAAATTAAGAAAAATAAAACAAATGAACTAAAAAAATTGGATTAAAAAAAGAAGGGGACTATTTGTATTCAGTGTATATTTAGTTATATATACATAATATTAATATTCAGTGGTTGAAGACGAGGAGGAGTCGCGGCTCTCCTACGTCATCACTCCGCGTCAGGAAACCACGATCAGCTCAACACATCTGACACGTGAGTCGAAGTGGTTCGTGTTTACTGTTTGTATCGAGTCGCATTTCACATGAATCAGGCTGACTGGGTCATCTTACTCTTCTTTAACTATTTATTTAAACTGTGTGATAAGTTCAGAGTTTACTTGTGTTTCAGTTCTCGTGCAGCGACTTAAGTAACGTCCGATTCAGCCAAACTCTTTCCAGAACAAGTCAACTAAATTTTCATAAAACGCATGTAGTGATATCGCCTGAGACATTTAAAGCCGGAGATCAAAACAAATATATCTACCTTGTTTACATTGAATTTCCTTCTTGCCCTTGGTATCAGTCTTAGATCAAACCATGAGATTGAATACATCGATGTAAATATACGGGATACTTTCCTCTTAGTCCTAGTCTTAAGGGTTTCACATTTAACATTAACAAACCTAACTATCAGTTATTCATTTTGGTGAATCAGATGGATCTGAGCAATGTTCATTTCATAGAGTTTTTTGTTTCCTGTGACAGACACAAGATCAATCATCTCCTCTCTCAGGACCAAGACATTCAACTGATCAACTTCAACTCATCACCGTGAGGCGACAGCTATGTTGGAAGAAGCAGTGGAAACATATCCACAGAATGGAGGAGGAAAGAAGAGGAAATACCCCGGTGGTGATGATGGGAAAGGAGAAGAGAGAAAGAAGTGGGGAGGTGAAGAAGGAGAGAGGAGTCAGGGAGACGGTGGCAGGAAGCAGCGCCTGGACGCCATGAGCGTGGGATATTTCCGCCGAGTCGGAGAGAGACTCGCTGAAGGTTTTGAAGATAAAGAGGAGAGAGGTGAGAATAAGTGTTCTGATGATGTGAGCAGCTGGAAGGTTGGAAAAGGGCAGAAGAAGAACCCATGACATTATAATAGTACACCTCCATAGCAGAACAAAAACAAGTGCCTTCTTCTAATTAAGGCCCTTTTTAGACATGAACTCTGAAAAAAGTCCAGAATATTAGGTTTGGACATTTTCCTGAGTTTGCCTCTCACATATGAGGAACGCTGCAGGAGATTGTCCGAGGCAGACGCGTTTGCATGAAAAAGGAAAATGGGGGGGCGGGGACGCTTGAGTACAGCATGTAGGAGGCAGAACATAACGTACAAATCACATGATTCTGTTTACATCGACACCAGTTACGGTCCTTGTTACCAAAAGCTCTCAAACCTCTTTCCAGATTAAATATTCTTTTGTGTCTTGTACGTGTTGCATGTCAATTTTTAAACCCCATTATAATTTCCAAGAACCCAAAGTGCATTACGGCTTCAAATTGCTTGTTTTAACCAATGAACTGTCAGTAGAAACCTACAGGCATTCAGTATAAAAAATTCAAACTTGCAGTCGGAGAATGAGACATGTAGCATTTCTCTGAAAAATTACTTTAATTATTTGAGGGTCTGGTTATTAAATCGACTAATCTTTTTAGCTTCATTTCAAATGATATGTAGCCCTGGTTCTTACTGAACATGAACAGCTTATTATTTCGATCAGTCTTTTGTTTGACCGGATAATCTGTCATTTAGCTCTCAGCTTTAAAAGTCCAAAATGTGCTTTTAGAAAAGTGTTTAAAGAAGTTTCATCCATGTTCACTGAAAGGTGTAACTTTCTCTTTGCATTGATGGGAGATCTTGAGATATTCATGACTTCAATGTTACCCCACCCCCCCTCCCCTCTGCTCAGCACTACTGTCCTTACATTTTTTTACTCTGGTCTTTTTCATTATATCTTTTCGCTGTTGACCCTGGTTCCTCTCTCATTGTCACCCATAGCGATGTTTGTGGAGAATGTGCTCTCTGAAGTCAAAGGTCAAGCGATAATGGTGGCGATGGACTGCACAGGAAGCATCACCCTGCAGCGGCTGCTCCCTCTGTCCACCGCTGAGCAGGTGGGAGAGGTGCTGGCTGAACTTGGCGGAGAATCCGGCTCAGAGTTAGCAGTGGTTTCCTGCGATCGCTGCGGCGGCCACGTCGTGGAAAGTGCAGTCAGACAGATGTCCAGGTGGACGGGTAAGATTCCTCTCTCATCACCGTGCCAAATTCTTTGTATTCAAATAATAAAGTCAGACAAAACACCTCAGCTTGTCTGTATCGATTGCTTCCATTTTTTTTATACCACAGAAGGAGAAGAGGAGAGCTTTGAATTGCTGGAGGCGCAGGTGTTGTCTCTCAGTCAGGTGGTCAGAGACAACATTGAAGAGTTCATCCAACATGTCCATGGCTCACACGTGGTCCGCACACTCCTACACCTGTTGGCAGGCTGCCTCGGACCCCCCCGCACTGAATCCCGTCAAGGTACAAACACACACTCTCATACACACACATTCATTGCGTGGCTGACACTAATGTGCTTCAAACAACATCGACAGAGCTGCTCCGCATTGTAATTAGTACATGAGTTCCTGCCTCTGTCTACTGCTTCACCCCTCACCTGAATCCTGCAGATTATTTGTTGATGTTGTGAAGGTCTCTAAGCAGAGAGCCCCTGCTGTGTTGTGTATGTGTGAAACGAAAATTCAGGAGAAAGTTCAGACCCGATTCTGCAGAGTTTCTCTGCAGGACAAGTCCGAGAGACCAAATTAATTGTGGCCAATCCCTTTTGTGTCATTGAGCCATTTTGAGCTTAAGCAGGGACAAAAGTATTTATAAAGCAACGTTAAAATGAAATTTCAATGGATCTGTCACTTCAAATTGTTTTGGAAATACAGTTCCTATGATATTTTTCGGGATATAAACAGGAATAATAATGTTTCTGAATTACTTGTAAAACTTCACTATGCTGAGTTTTACATATGTTCTGCTTTTCTGTGATATATAATTGGATTGACCCAGGTTAATTCATGACTGATATAATAGTATCCCCAGAAAGTGTGCAGTTATTCACTATGCCATCGTGTGGAATCAGTGTCGTGTACAACATCACGCAGCTACAGGATATGGAGTTTCATTTAATGTTCACATCAGAAATGAGAAAAGATTTGATCACAGGAATGGGACCTCGGTCAGATTGTTGGTACCAGTCTGGTCTCCAGCTGCAGCTCCAACTGCTGCTTTTGTTGATCAAAAGGACAAATCACTGAATAAGGAACTGAGTTGTATTGAGAGCTCTGGCTGTGGAAGTTTCACCTCATGTAGCATCGTTACCACACATCTCTCCCTCCGAGCCTCCCCTTTAATTCTCACCGTCAGTGCCTTGACTCTCAGTTTAAAAAATCCCTGACCTAACACATCCAGTTTTTTTTCTTCTTGAACATCTGTGACCCTGTGTTTCTGCTCCAGTCAACCCTCAGCAGACAGAGAGACAACTGTCTGGATATCAAGGCTTTTGCGTGTGGCGTTTTTCACTTCCCTCTGCACTTTACTTTTCATTCCAGCATGACGAGAAGAAAATAGAGCTTTGATTGTTGGCCGTTCTTTGAGGCTGTTCCCGCGTGTGTCAGGACATTTACACCCAGAGGCATGTTTGCTTTAATCTTGAATTCCTTTTTGATATCCTCATTTTTCTCCAGGTGCAAAGGTGCGCGGGGTCGTTCCTCTGCTGACAGACTTTGAGATTCCCACGTCCTTTTGGTACGAGCTGAAGAGCCTCACGGAGACCTTGATGGAAAACATTAATCGTGAGTCATCTTCCATCAAACCCAGACACGACACGTATAATCACAAGCATTGTGGTATTGCACAAAAAATAAGTCATGGGGCCAACCTAATCTCACACATTTAGATTTTCCAAAAGATAACTTTGATCTGGAATGATTTTTAAATATTTTAAAACATGGAGAGGAGAAAGTTGTGAACTATAGTTGTGGAAATATAGACATGGAACAAATATCAGTAGAGTTAAACATTTTCTCCTTACATTTATATTAAATGTGATTTTTAGAGTTGTATTTAGTATCTACATATTTAGGATTTCATTTAATTTATCTATTTAGTCCCCTCATGGAACCACATTTAAATTCACATCAGTGCTCTAAACGTGTCTGATCTTCTTTATTAAGATTCATTAATTATTCTCTTTGTGGCAAAACTATGTTAAAGAAATATGTTGTTCCCTGACCCATACAGCATCCTTCCACTAAATGTTATGACAATCCATCCAGCAGTTTTTGTGTAATCCTGCTAACAAACAAACAAACAACCTCCTTGGAGGTAAAAATAATTTGAATGAGTAAAGGCCTCAGTACACTGTGTGGGTTTTTGAACGTCAATAAATGACAGGGCCGGATCCCACCATCACACACTAAAGACAGCCTGCAGCAAAAAGAGAGAAGGGAGGGAGGAATAATGGATTAATACAAGGTTATGTAACATAGAATTACGGTTTTATAGAGCTGAGCTTTAGATATATCTTAGGTCCTTTCTAATGGTGAAGAAAAGTTACCCATTTCATTTCACATTTGACTGATCTAGCCATCAAAGAAAAGGATGCTGTATGTACTTTAAAGTAATTAATTATAATCAGGATCTAGCATTATGTAAATTATTGGAAATACTTACTTCCATCATTATAGCAGCAGTCTCCAGCATAATGGCTGAATCCATTCAGGAAGCAGAGAAAGAATCCTGTTGAATAAATAAGTAAATAATTAATAACCAGACGATCAACAACCCGACAATTATTTCCAAAATTCAAAAGACATTGACTCATGTCCCCCCCATCGCTGCATCAAGTCCCCAGCAGGGCTCAGTCACTCTGTGGTTGTATTGAATTGTATCAGCCGGTATGTCCCTCCTCTGGGCCTCATGTGCTGTAATTGATCTAAACAGCTGGATACTTGGTGAGCCTTTCTATTACTGGAGGCTGTTTCTGACTCATCTTTAGCACTTGGTATTAATACAATGATAATCTGCATAACATAAGTAGACTTTACCTGCAGTTTTCAAAACATTTTCTATCACTGCCAAGGTATCCCCATGTCACCCCAACAGAATGAAAAACGACTAAAATATGTAAATATTCAAAACAACTCTTATGCATATGAGCTTGTTGGACCTCAAGGATAAACACACAGGATTGAAGTACAGTGAATAACAGTTTGCCACAGGGCGAACAAAACAAAAGGTGAAAAGATTGACTACTTTTATCTCTCTTCGCCACTCTTTCCTGTCTAGTGAGCGTGACAGATGCTGTTGCCAGCGCAGTGTTCCAGACCATGTTGACTGTCTGTCACAGGAAAAGGCCCAAGCTCTGCAAACAGCTCCTCAAACAAATCATGGCGTACCTAACGAGTCGCAGTGCTGCTCCGGGACTGAGGTCAATCCTGAATCCTACATGACATTTATTGATTTTATAGATGATGTTATTTCCACTAAGTGTAACATGGGGAATTGTTTTTCTTTTGGCTGTAGTCCTCTTCTGGTCTTCCTGAAGGATCAGGCTTCGAGTCACCTCATTGAGACGATCATACAGCTATCCCACAAGCCCCTTCTGCGGGACCTCTACAAGAACCATCTCAAGGGTCACATGGTCGACCTAGCCCTCCATCCCATCGCCAACTTTCCCATACAGCGTCTGACTGCAGCGTCCGCCAAATACACAATGGTAGGTAATAACTGTCCAGCCCTATGCGACATAGTCAGTGATGCACTCTTATTTTGAACATGAATACAACAGACTTGTTGTGCAGTCTGTCCAACGACATCAATTGTAAGTCTGTTCAAAATATCATCAGCGTGCACTGGCAACAGAACGTTTAATCCTTATTATCTGGAAAGTCATAAAGGTTGTTTGTTTTAACTCGAGTAATTAGATGAAGAATTTCCTGAACCTTAAGTATGGAAGAAGCTGCATAATCCCTGATTTATCCAGACAAGGGGGGTGCTATGGGTCGCAATGAGGTCAACAACATGCTCTCCTCTCTTTTTAATAAAATAGTTAATGTTCTGGAATTCATATTTTAGTCATCCCATCTTATCCATGTATGATTAAGGAATTACTGTCTTTAAAAAATGCTTTTACATACAGTTTTGCCATTCACACACACATCCATACAGTACATCCAGCATCAGCTGTCAGGGGCAATTTTTGGTTCAGTATCTTGCCCAAGGACTTTGGGATCAAACCGCTGACTCTTTGATTAGTGGAACACTTACTCTACCTCCTGAGCCACAGTATTTATGTGATGGAGCAAAGTAAGAATGCATGTGTACCTATGGTCACATTATGTGTCAAATATGTCGAGCATTAAATTACTTGTATTGTCATACTGTCTTTTTGTTTGTCAGCCTGCCTGTTGTGGAAAATCTGTAATAAATTGTAACTGAATATTGAACTCTGTCCCATCTTCTGTCTCTGTAGTTCCTGACGTTGTTCGATGAGCTGATCCAAGGTGTGGAGGCCGTCCTGGCCTCAGGTCACATGGGGGTGATCGTCCAGCTGGCAGAGAGCTGTGCAGAGAGCGAAGAGAAACAGGACGAGATGCTGCAGTGTCTCCTGCGTGTAAGCCCTAAAGAGTATATCTTATTGACTTATGAAGGTCCACACGGGTGTCAAATCAATATAACAAAGTCCTTGTTACTGTTTATTCCTCTTTTACGACCGAGATCGAAACTTGATAACACTATAAAACTACTAAATGTTTGATTTACGGATTAATTGGGATCCTGTTGACTCGCAGGCGTTCCACTGCGCTGAGCCCGGCTCCCGACACGTCAGCTGCCTCCCCCTATTCATGTCCCTGCTCACCTATGAGGTGTACTACCACTCTGAAACAGCAGAGGGCGGCACGTCAACAGAGGTGAGCAGCTGAGAGGAATCCAATCATGTATGAATGAATGCTACAGTGTGTTGATGTTAAATACATGTTGCAGATGCAGGGAGGTGACTTTGTGGATTTCTTGATCATTTTCCAGGTCCCGCTGGCGTCCATCTGTTATCACGGCTCGCGGCTGGTCCAGGCGCTGTCCAGGTTCAAGGAGCGCTCGGTCCTCCTCAGCAGCCTGCGCACCCTGAGCCAGGCTGACATCCTGACGCTGGCCTCTGACCCTGCAGGCAGCCACGTCCTCCAGGCCCTCGTCACCACATCAAGCGACAAAGGGAGGGGCAAGATCCTCAGGAGACTGGAGGTACGAGAACAAGGGCGCTAATTGATTATTCAAAACAGAAACGATTAGTAGACAAGTTGATCGCTTTGATGTTCCTCTGGACTTGAGGAAATTTCAGTGGTCATTATCCTCTATTTAGCCTCTTCATGACCTGCGGATAAAGTCCAGAGAAATGTGAACACGCTGTGTGGTGAATTTCCACAAATGTTCTAAGGGCTTTATACTAGGGGACCAGGCAGAGAAAGTCCAAAGAAACTGTGGAGCCTCTCAATCGGACATTTGCACTCACACATACAGCTCCTCCAGAGAAAAGAAAAGAGCTGTGGAGTTCACTGCATGTCTGAAAGCAGCTTTTCTGACATTTAATAAATCAGAAGCTGCAGTCAACTTTGAATCTGGGAAAAAATGTTTTTTTTATCCATTCATATATTTTGTCATTTAAATTAGACATCTTTTTAGACATGGTTGCTTGACCATACTGTTGCTAGTATGACTGACTTTCACATAAGTAACTTAATTCCAAACATGCCTTTAGTCTGACTTTAGAATACGCCCTCCAGAGGGTGTAAAATACACTTCCTGATTAGAGGAAAGTTCCAGTCTCCTCTCTTCTGTGGACATTTAAGTTACAGACTTAATCTATGTTAAAATTATGTGAATATCTGAGAAATAATTCAGAGAATAGAGGGGAAGGGCAAAGAGTTGAACATTATGAAAGAGGCGGGACAAGAAGCTTTTTCATCAAACCATTTCTCCTCACAGGGTCTGCATGTTCAGATGGCGTGCTCCAGGCTGGGCAGTCGGGTGCTGGAAGCCATATGGAACAGTGCATCCGTGAATCAGAGGCAAAGCATCGCACAGGACCTAGGTAACGCAAACAGGCTTTCACACCCTTTTCTGTAGAATTTCACATTTTATCCAGTTCAAATGCAATATTACCCCTCACCTATCGCTCCTTCTCTTCCAGTTCCAAGTGAAAACCAGCTGAGGTCGCATCAGTTCGCTCGTCACGTGTGGGCCAAATTCGCTCTCACCCACTTTGTGCACAGACGAGCGCACTGGCAGGAAATACAGGCGGGCGAGTCCAAGAAGAGGAAGCTTTTCAGTGACATTCTGGAATAGAAATTCTTAACAGCTTTCATTGTTATTTCCTACATATGTTCATAAAAATAAAATAACAAATTGTCTGTCCTTGTGTGGTCTCAGGAGAGTTAATACAGCCTCAGTCTTTAGCTCAAACCACTGTTGTGCCATTAGGTGCAAGAATCTGCATGGCCTGTAGGGGGTGCTAGTGGAGCATTCAATGTTTCCCTGAGGTCTGGGTTCGGTTCTGACATAAGCACCGGCTCCAATGTGTACACATACAGTCAACTTGCAAAACTGTCAGAAACTCTGAGCCAAAGACACACAGCTGAAACATCTTATCCTTGAGAGTCATGTTGTTTGTCATTGCAATTGCTGGGATGAGCATAATGGGTAAAACCCATGATTCTATAATTGATCCTTCAGTTGCTCTGAATGTCGTGTTTCTTCAATGGAAACAAAAAAAAAGTCCCTGCTGTGATAAAATGAAAATTAAATCTTTAGTCGCAGGCCAGTTGGAGACACATTAGCACAGATCATTGATTATCAATTCACACAGAGCCAAGAAGTAAGGTTCCAGCACGTGTTACTGGTTCTGGAACAACAAGAACGATCACCTTACCCCATGGCAATTTACCTAGTTTGATATACACACATGGTCAGCAAACTCTTCTATAATGTACAGATTCAGACACACGGGGCAAATCGTTTCAACCACGATTTCTCATGCAAAACAGCGAGGATTAGCATGTTGGAGCGAAAAATAGAAACATCTCAGCACTGTAAATCAGTCATGTAATAAATTCAACCTTTATAAAAGTGTTGTGTGGAGGTGTGGATACAAATCAGAGGTGTTGATTCTACTGTATAGTAATTCTAATTGTGTTTTTCTGTATTTTAGCAACATCTTTTTTTCAATGTAGTACAATACATTGGAAATCAGATGTCAGAAAGCTCACATAACATATAAATCAGTGCAACCACAGAAGTCTACTTTGCATCAGTGAAGCGTCTCCATTTTCATTCAGAATGTAAAGTGATGAGAGCAGCCCATCACTAAAGCATGACTTCACCTAGAGAGCAATTTTCCGCCACTGAAGAGTATAGAAAAGATCAGTTCACAACATCATTTTTTTTTAAAAGCAAATTTTTTCACATTTCCATGGCATCTAACTGTCGTGTGCAGGGCTGTGACAGGGCTGTGGCTCAGGATCCCCTGACGCCTGTGCCAGCTGTGTCTGATAGAGAAAGTGCTGCACATAGATGCACTGTATGAATTTGTGATTGGCAAAAAATGTAGTGCAAAGCACTCTGAGTTGTCATCAAGACTAGAAAAGCTGCATTTAACATTTTTACCACATGCAACCATTGGAATACACCTGGGATGAAATCAATTTAATTTGTGTTGCTGAAAGAATCAAAAATCTCAATTGGGGGAAAAAACACAAAAGTAAATTGTCTGTCCAGAAACCGATGCAGAAGAGGGAGAATCCTGTTTTGTTTTTTCAGACATCCTGAACTTTCCACTTGCAGAATATAAAGTCAAATTGTCAGCTATGCAGAGATATTATAGATATATAGATATTTCACTCATGGTCCAATTAAGATGAAACATCCAAAAATGAAACTTCACTCATACTCACCCCTATGCCGATCGAGGGTAGGCTGAAGTTTTAGAGTCCACTAAACACTCGGGAGTTTCAGGAGTAAAGTGGCAGGAGCAGTATGAAGGCATTTTGTGTTTTTTATCCTGTTTTTACATTTGAAGAAGTGGACACCTTTTACTTCAATTGTATTGGATTTTGCTGAAATGCTGTTTACCCCTGAAACTCCAAAAGTGTTTTGTTGACTCAAACACTTCATGCACCCCTCCATCGGCATAGTGGTGAATTTTCATTTTTTCATACTGAAATTGTTCCCAACTCTTGGCTCACTCAATGGTACGAGGCCATAAGAGAACACATGGCCTCGAATAAAAGGAATAAAAGACTGAATAATAATTCTCGAAGCTTAGAGACAATTATAAGCAGCTACTTGGAGGTATCACAAGGACGTATTTAGTCAATCCTGATCTGCTGTCTTACTAAAACTAGAAACAAACTTAGCTAAAATGAGTGAATGAGATTAGCCTTTAAAACAGAAAGTAGTGGGAAACAGCTGATCCGGCTCAAATGAAACATCCAGCAGCTGATCTTATCCTCTGGGTTTAACACCTGTGATTTTTTAATTCACACAAACCAGAGTAAAAGCGATGATGCTGTTGTATAGTGAGCCACATCCTGGCTGAGAACAATAGCTATGTGTTACCTGGGATATAGGTGTCATTGACTGTTGCTAGGCAACATCACTGTGATGATTTTAGGTCTGTGTCTGAAATCACACCTTTATTCAATGATTCACAGCTTCCTGATATAAGCACACACACACACTAATTTATAGTAAATAGTAAATTTAGATTTGGACATTAAACAAAGTTTGTGTAGTGTCTGGCAAATTTGGGATGTGTATTTTCTGCATTTATACGATTTATTTCATGTAGTGTACACTGCAGGGATTTATTCCATTCATAATTTGTTTGCATATGAATCTTAAAGAGAAAATAATTCATACTCTGATTCAGCCTGTAAATGTAGTCCATAAAACAACAAACTGCAAGTTATTTTGGACAAAGCCTAACAAATCACTGCTCCTGTCGAAAAATAGCCCGTCAATCAACTACCTTGATTTTTAATACACTTTCTGAACACACAAGACAAAAAGTAGACTTTTGAGATAAGTGAATTTTCTTACTTTTTTACAAAACCTAGATTCCCTCTACGTTCTGCCTCTGTGCTAAGCTAAGCTAACGTCTCCAGCTTCATATTCATCAAACAGATGAGAGAGTTTGAACCTTTCATTGAACCTCTCATCTAACTCTCTGCAAGAAATCAATCAATTAGACCTTTTTCATGAATAGCGCTTATGGGAAAATAATAAAATCATCTACCGTCATGTACACTAATCATCGCTGAAGCATCTAGTTAGAGTCTTTCCATATTTGCTTTGCTGTCACCGTTTGACCTGGTATTAATCCACATTACTGGAAACCCTGCACAAGGGATTCAGACCATAATGAGGCTGATTGGTGCCCTCTTGTTCAACCCACTGTTACAATGATGGTGTCACTGCGAGCCTCTCGCTTTGACAAGCCACTTTTAATTGCATGTGCTTCATTCTGAGTGTGATTTTCGAGTGAGGCCGGCCGGGCTCGCCCTCGCTCCCTTTTGTTGTTCTTTTATTTCAGCTCCGTGAACAGATAATCAGCGGTGCACTCAGGAGGCAAATCAGAGGAACAATGACCTTTGGAGTGCGACGAGCCACTGGTCCTTGAAAGGAAATCACATGGATTCTCTGGGGATTTCAGCAACACTTCCTTCAATGCCACTCAATATCCGGCCAGACTAGTTAATGGACGTCACTGCAGTTTCCACATGTCTCGGTCTGTCCCTAGTTCCACTTATTTCCAGTATTACCTCCTCGCTAACGTGTCTACACCCACACCTCGGGTTAATGAGCATCATTCGTTAGGCACAGCTCTCACTGAAAATAGTCTTCATTTGGAGCAAAATGAGGAGTTAGTTCGACAGGCTCTCACAGGCACACAGCAGGTGGGTTTTCTTGTCTGTCTCTTTTACTATTGAGAAGGATTCTTCCGCCCAAGAAACCCCAGAATGAGTCAGCGACAGGAAGACACTGAGAGGGAGGATTTTTGTCACGATTTGAAAGAGTGATCGGGTGTGACAATAAGGAAATTGTATGATATTTTCCTTGTTTCCCTTTCTATTTCCCGTGGGCTTCTGTGTAGCTGTCAAACGTATGCTATTATCTGACAGTTATCTGACCTGCCAGTGTGATGATGTCCCCTTTTGTGGCAGTTGAAACGCTGCGAGACGTATTGTATAAAATACCAAACTGCCTCGGTTTGATGGGTTCACCGTCCCTTTGTGCTTATCACCAGCTGTCTCGAAGTCAGCTACTGGGGTAAGAAAAGGTAAAAAAAACAACAAAAACCTCCTCTTTCTGAAAAATCAACATAAATATAGGACACATGAGATGCCAAAGGACTCTAGGACTCATCGTCTCCTTGACAACAGTCTCCAAGCAACCATTACTCCTCAAAGCATCTCTCCAACCCCGTCTCCCTCTGACTCTCTCTCTCTCCTCAGCCCCTCTGTCTCTTTGCCAATTTGTTTTCCTCTCAAGAGTCCTCAAGACTGTCCCTGTACCAGTATCAGGACCTGAAAACTGCAGCCATCTCGTGATTGGCTGTCGTCACTACACTACACCTGCCAAAACTAGGGGGGAGCAGAAAGGCATTGGTGATGAGGGGCTGTTATTTGTAGTTATTTAGTTAATTACAGAATTATTTCATTAAGAGTCATTATTTTTGGTATCTTTTTTGCAATTAATCAACATAATACAAAAATAAATAATGTGTAACTTGCATACATTCTCTACCACCGTCCCTGCCTCTCTCCCAACCTCTAACAGCAACAGAGGAGGAAAAAAACACCAAACAATGCAATAATATAAGGCAAACATATAACACAAACAGAGACTAATGGTGAGTTAGTATCACGTGTCACTTAAAGGACCTTTGGTAAGATCAGTTCAAATAGAATTTCAACATGTCGGATTAAGATAGATGACAGTGCTGCAAAAAAAAACAACTAATAAATGTAAAATAGAATAGAAAGGACAACAAAAACCCAAAAGGCAATAAAGCATATTGTGCAAGTGTGTGTAGGAAACATGACTTAAGTTATCCCCATCTTCGGCAATAAGTGTAAAGGCTTTTACGTACAGACAGGGATACCATGTTTTTTCAAAGTTTCTCAGGGAGCCTTTCAGAGAAAATCTACTCATCTCTAACAACACTAATAATAAAGAGATGTTTTTGAATTGAAAATACTTTCATGGTGCAACGTGTTTAAATAAATCTTGTTTTTTTTAAACTTACCTGTTGAGTGACAATTGTGGTCACTTTCAACTACTTCAACAGCAAAATCACATTCACTGATTTGTGAATGATAACACTTTTGCCTTTCTCAGCATTCTAGCGTCACCAATGTTAGATTTGTAATTGTGCTATAACTACCCAAAAGTACATCTACTATCTAACACGCATCTCAGTAACTGCATTACGTAGCGACTTTTAGCTACATTTCAGAGAGCCAATAGCTTCTTATGGTGGGATATTTTTGGCATCACTGGCTGTAACACCTGAACTACAGCATGAGTTAGCAAGAAAGCAGGTAAGTTAACTATTAGCTGGTAGCAATAAAGTGACATGGTTTATAGTACTAAGCGGTTGAGATTTAGTAAATGATGATCGAAGTATTTCATGAAATAGCTAAATGATTGAAATAATGCAGTTAGCTTAAAGTAGCCAAATGGATATGTGGTTGACGTGACTAGCTAAATGTAATGGATAAATGGTTAAAGTAAATGGACTTAAAGTTGAAAAAGGAGGCTTAGTCATGCATAATGGTTTAGTTTGTGATATTCCATGTTGTGCAAATGTTACAAACCAACCTAAAGATTTAACATCACCCTACATTTATTAGTCAATTTACATCAGCATAATCAGAAAATGACAGTTGACTTTATCTGTGAGTGTGTATGTGGGACTAAAAAGGTGAGAATTCACCTTTGTCAGTGAGGACTAAACCTTAGAACCATAGTCTTATATTCTCATATCATATCATTCTCATAGTCTTATCATTAGGCAGATAACGTTACAGAGCTCTCACGTGTTAGGTACATATCTGAATTTCGGTGGTTCATATTGCTTGCTCTAGTATCATATTTGCTCCTGATTTATTTTCAACCTAAGATTTTGCTGCAGCCACAAAAAGATGACATTGCATCTTTGAACCGCCAAGTCCTAAATGGAACAACTGTCCCGTGAGGCCCCAGTCTGTCGAGGACCTGTGACTCATCTAACGACCTGTCACAGCATCCCTCGAAATTGCTGTAACAAGACATTCATTTCAAAATGTTGCCATAAAAAAGGACAAGAGGCTCATACAGGATGTCAAAGAAATACAGAATTTATTCTCAGTGGAAAGATGACGGTGCTTCGTAGATGGTGACAAAAGGGTGACCATATGTCAGTGATGCCGCCACGCTCGAAGAGATAACCAAACAACGTTTCCAGAACGTTCTCTTCTTGGGTCCCCTGTGCGGCTGGACCCCACAGAATTATTCTTAACACACGTAACAATGTCAGTGGGTAAAAAGACAATTATGAAAACACCACACGGCCAAAGGTAGGTTTTAGGTTTTTCTCCTGTTTGTCCTCCAGCGAACGAGAACTCCCTAGTGTTCTGTGACTGGACTCCGACTGATGAAAAGTTCAGTCTGGTCATTCCTGTTAACGTCTGGTTCTTTAGAGCTGTTGTGACTTTTTTGTCTTGCGCTCCGCATTCTACAGTAAAGGGTTCTTTGTGCTGCTCACTCATGACGCATTCAGCGAAAATATGGCTTTTGCGCTGATGTTTTTGTCTTCTTCTCAGTTTTGTATAAAAGTCAAAGATGAACATTTGCCAATGGTGGTATCAAACACTTCATTAGGTCCGTACGTGACACAAAAGGTGGTTGCAGTGTGAAGATGGTATGAGCAGAGAAAGGGAGCATGTTTATACATAAAGGGTCTTGCTTTCGATGGCATTGCTAGAGACACTAGCTAGATTGTGCATTAGCTATTGGGCCACTGAGGTACGGTAAATGCAGTATCATGTCATTGTAAAACCTACAGGGTCATTTCTGAAAATCCTCTACTCGGCATGCTATAAAACAGGGTCTACAATAGGTTTACATCAGATTGCTAACAATCTCTACATTAGTGCGTGCTACTGGGGTGTGTGTTTATTTGTGGACCCCCCCCCCCTCCACCCAACCCGCGTGCTCATTCACCCAAGGTCACTTCCTAATCTGTTTCTCTGCTTGCTTCTCTAAATCCTGACCTCAAAATGTGTTCTATCGATAGGGAGAAGATAAAGATTGAGTGCTTAGATCCAGGATGATTTCAGTTCTAACCATCTCTTTATCCCAGTCTTGTCTCCTTTTCTTCTCCCTTGACCTTTACTTACCATAGCTAAATGTATATACCTCAACCACTCTGATTTTACAACTCTTACAACTAAGTTTTCTCATTCCTCTTCTTGCTCCTATCTTCCATTTTGCCCATTTCTCCTCCTCTTTCATATTTTCCTCCCCCTCAATACCTTTCACTCTGGTTTTGTGTGTACGTGTGTGGGAGTGTCTTTTTGCTTGTGTGTACATATGTGTCACAGTGTGTCACAGTGCACTAAGGTCATGGCAGGAGCGAGACTTCTGGCGGAAGATCTTGCTGCCCCGGTGGCGGCTCATCTCCCGGTAACGGCCTCGATCCCTGTCGCGGTCTCGGCCGTACGTGCGCGGTACCAGCCCTGCCAAGAAGCGTTTGGCCCGGCTGGTCAGGCTCTCCCTGCGGCCGGCCCCCGGGTCCCCGTCGGTCCAACCTGGGCCCACGCAGTCGCCCCTTGCAGACCGAATGGTTGCCTCCAGAAGCTCATTGGTACCGTGGTCCAGGGAGGCTGAGAGCTCCAGGTAGACGCAGTCGAACATCGTGGCGCTGGATTGGGCCTCTGGTGAGAGAGGAGAGGGTTCTGTAAACATTGCTGTGCAGTGGTGCACGTCATAAATAATTGAGGCTTAGCACACTGGCAGCTGGAAATGGCAATTAGAGGCAGCAGTTTGAAATGTAAGGGCTTTAGATCATGAAAGCATGTAAACCATCCACAGCATGGCAGCGACCCAGCTGGTTTGCGATGTGTATCACCGCACGATAATATCTCTGCATCAACAGTTCACTCACAGCTGTTTGGGAGACTCTTAAGTGTTAGATTGTCACCTCTTATGCACCAGATCAAGACAAACAGTGAGTCTACTGCATCTCGCTTTGCGGGGATTTGACACCTCTCAGTTTAGTGTTCTGTTGAAATGTTGATGTTGTCATAGGAAGGGCATTTTCCAGATCTTTGATGATGAAAGAGCTGCTAGCTTTTTCAGAGCTTTGATATCTTCTTTGCTCTCTCTGTGCACTGATATTAATATGAATAAAACTTCTGTAAACTAGTATTTCAATGGTCACGAAAGGGGCATGAAAAGTCAAATCAGTGCGATGGATCACATCGAGGCAGCTACTGAGCTTGCATCTCAATGGATTTGTCTCTATGACAACGTAGATAACTATCTGCCGATGAAGACTGTTGGAAGATATAGAAAAAAAGATAGTATGTGTATCTTCAGTTAGAAATTCATCAAGTCACATTGGATAATTGCAATTCAGTAATAGACAGACTCTGCAAAATATTTTCTTCAATAAATAGATAATTCGGTTTACACTCATTTCAATTCAGATTGCATTGTTTCGTTCAACCAAAGGAAAATATTAGCCACCGTAGTGTGAAGGTTCTTAGACAATAGATGACTTAACCTGAACACAGAAACGGAAGGAAATTGCTAATAAAAAGGTTCCAAAGCAAAACATTGTTAAAATTTGTATTTAACTCACGTTAATCAACATTTATGTAAATGTGTTAGGCTAACTGTCAACTTTTCAAAATATAGATTTCAGATACATTTTCATCAAACTTTTAATATTAAATTTCCCCTTTTATTTTTCATTAAATGATTGCTCTTTATAACTGTTTCTGAAATCAACATTCTGCATTTTCCTTTTGCAAAAAGGTTTCATGAGCAGTAAATGAACGATAAGAGCCAGAGAGACAGAGGAATAAGTGATGTCAGGATGGGGTTAATGTTTTCAATAGCTGAGAGGTATGAGCTCAAATCTCTTGGCTGCAGCTCAAACAAGGAAACGTTTTTTTTTCTCAATGTGAATCTCCTGGATAAGGCCAGGTGACTAAACGTGCTGTCGCTCAGTATCTCAGCTAAAAGCACCTGATTGTCTCTGGTCAAACAAGGCGCTGTGATAAGGAAGGCTGACAGATACAGATCACTCTGCAACAAACAGGCTTCTCTGTCAGTGCAAACAGCCTTTTTTTTCAACTATATTAAGGTTCTGCTTTATTCCTGCTATGCTCTAAGCCAATCTGAGAGCTTATGAGCAGCTGTGTGCACATAATAACTCAATTTAACTTCGACATTCTGAACTTGGAATAACTGGGCTTCAGAAAAACAGGCCTTTTTTTCTGTCAATTCGTTTAGAAAAATGATTTCAACACACAAAAACGTACTGCAAGAGCCAATAAAGAAACTCAAATGATTAACTCAAGAGAATTAAAACACAGAACACAAGTAGAACTAATTAGGTAATTGTCTTACCTAATTAAGACATACAAAAACGTATAGATTTAACAATATCAGGAACAATTGGATATTGCCCAAAATGTGAATTTAAATTAAATTTAAATTGTCAGAACCAGTGAGGAGAAAATTAGGTTTTCCATTAACTGTCACTATTAATTCTTATTCTTTTATATTTTCTCTTAGCAAACAATGAATTTCTGTTTCTTTGAGACAGAAATGAACATTACCAAAACTGTCAGATTAAAAATGTGTGGGTTATAAATCTTCCTGTATGACTAGATCATAGACCGTATATAAAGATAGACAACATGTCTCCTCCTCGACACCTTTGCTGTGCCCAGCCACTAGTGGGCGATTGAGATGCTTTGACTTCACTTTGGGAAAACTGTTAATCTTGCCCACCTTAATACACAGTCTATGGACTAGACATAACAACTACTCTGTAGTACTCAGCAGGGGATCAGGTTTTTGCTTGGTTGGCATGGAGACAGATCTGTTGACAGGGGAACTCTCTCTGCTGATGTGTGATGAAGTTATAAATTACAGAAAAATAATGAATCCAGATTTAGCTGCCTTTTTTACAGCACGGTCACACATGCACTGGTGTTACACAGGTACAGCACACAGCAGTAGATTTGATCTGGGTGTAATAATCCACCCACAGAGCAGATGTCCACCAACAGCAATGCCACCTCATAGTAGATGAGGTAAGAGTGGGAGGACAAAATACAAATCCCAAACCAGATCAACAAAGCTTATCCTAATACCTATGACAGCTGATTGAATTGGATCGAGTCCATATAACTTCTAAAGGGTGTTTGGGAGATTGAATTGTAGAGGAGAGGGAAGGAGAGAAGACAAAGGGAGGGGATGAGGTGAAGTAATGATGAAGGGAGAAGATGAGTAGCGTAAACAAGGAGAGGAGTAAAAAGTAGAGGAGAGGAAATAAGGAGAGGAGGAATTAGGATAGAGGAAGAGATGGGGTAAAGGGATAAGGAAACAATGAAGGATAGAAGGAGAAACGGAAAGAAAAATAAATTAATGGAGAGGAGAGGAGAGTGATAATAGCAAACAAGAGGGCAAAGATAGGAGACAGGAGGCCACCCAAAGGTTATAACAAAGGAAGGGCCCTTCCTGTATGCTGACAAGTAAAAATGAGAAATGAGGGATGGAGAAAGATACAGACAGAGAATCAAGTGAGAGTGGCATTAAGCTGAATAGGAAGAAATGTGAGTCATGCTGAAAAAAGAGGGGGATGCTGAAAGAATATGACAGGCAAGATGTCATATGACACGAGCAAGAGGAGGAGAAGGAGGTAGAGAGAGAGAGAGAGAGAGAGAGAGAGAGAGAGAGAGAGAGAGAGAGAGAGACAGAGGGAGGAGAAGGAGAGACAGAAAATAATGTTGACTAAGCAAACGGACCCAGAGTTCACATTAATCAAAGCCCTGAGGAGCTGGGGCCACACCACAGACACATATTGAGCAAATGATAAATATGTGAGTGACAGTGTGTATCACTGTGTGCGTTAAGGGGGGAGAGAGAGGTGTAGCAAAGAGGGGGAAGGTGAGAAATAGCTGAATAAAAGTGTCACAGGACTTGCCATAAATAGACTTTATGACTTCAGCACTCTTAGCCTGCA